>NC_041015.1:44782081-45100644 GCF_004193775.1 Glycine soja
GCGCTTCATCGTTAATTCAAGGTAGCATGCATTCCAACTATGTTTTTTTTTCCCCTTTCATTCCCTTGTATTATAGGCTGCTGAAGATTTCGTTTTACATTTTAAAAAGGGTCCAATAATCTTGGAGTTGCAAATGTGTATTCTGATTATTCAGTTTTCCATAACTCTTTGAAGGTTCTATCAGAAAAGGTATCTCTCTAGTCTCTCCCCCTCTCCATTTATGTATCATAATATAAATGTTGTTCATGCGTATACAAGTTTTAATTTATTTTATTTTCATACACAGAACAAAGAGGGAAAAAAATCAACCATGAAAAATATATATTTGAACAAAGAGGGAAAATGCATTTTAAATTAAATAATAAATCTGTACAAAATTAGCATAATCTTAATTTACACCTAATAATAAATTTGGCCATTCATTCTTAAAATGATATGACTTTCATAATTATTTTGATTCCCACATAATTATGTTTTTTTATCATTTCTAATACATTTATTAATTTTTAGATCAGATTAAATTAGTTTTTTTCTCTCTCTTGAATTAATTATTCAATAAAAGGAAATATTTAATTTTAAGACTTAATTTTATTTTTCTTGTTTTCATACTGCAAACTAAATACAATTTCAATTCCTTTACAACATGGAGTATTTGGATTGACGGATTCTCGACAAATGGAAGAGTAGCAAATAGAAAAGTTGAAGATATATAATCCTTCCTTTTTCTGAATGGTGCAAAACAATAAAGGGTGAAAGCATTTTAAATGGGACTCCGCTTAAAAACATTTAATCTTTATTTTATAAATTGCCTTCATTAAATATTTTAAATATTTATGTTTTTTATGTATAATTGTACATAATATTTTAAATTTTAATGTTTTTACATCACTCATAAAAAAATAATAATTATTAATTAAGACATAATTGATACATTACTAATATTTTTTTTAAAAATTCAATAAAATTAACTGAATTAATTATTTTTATTAGTCTGTGTGATTAACATCTGTTTTATAATAAGTGTCATGGAGAGTAATATATGTAAACTTTTTTTTAATAATATATATAGTATAATTTATTAGACTTTTAACATTCCATCCATATTTTATTTTATAATGAATAATGAATGAATATTTACCTTTTTTATTATTATTATTATAAAATAATAAAACTCTAGGAAAATGTAAAAATGAGAATAAAAAAAGGTTAGCTTGGAACTGAAAGCAGAGTGTGGTGAGATGTGAACGCGGAAAGACATGGTCAAAGAGGGTTCGCAGCAACGTTAAAGACACCGATGGGAGTGGGCACGTGTCTTCTGCAACCATAGATAGCAGCGGCGTGTCCTCCTCCCATTGGCTCTTACCTTAATCACACCCAAGCTGTCTTGCGTCATCACGAGAATCAGCGAAAACTAACCCCTGTTTACTGCCATCATTAATCAACTTGTGCTAATTTAATTTACCGATTAACAGCGCTAATCAACTTGGCCGGCTGCTATATAAACCACTCCCCACTCAGAAAGACAAATCCAAGAGTGACCCGAGACACAGATTCTTACCAAATAAACAAACAAAAAAACACACACACACACACACTTTCCATTTTCTGTGGTTCTTCTTCTCACTTCTCCAATCTTCTCCCCCCTCTGTCACTCCCCGCTTCTCTGAATCCCTTTCTGTTAATCATCTGTCTTTCACCTCGTGATTCCAAAAAGATTCAAACTTTGAAAATTTTTCTCGAAAGCCAGGTGTTTTCAGAATCGAGATCCAGCTTCTTTTTATCCTTTTGTTAAGAAATTATTATTTTCTTTCATTCAGCCAAGAGGGTTGTTTTTGATCCCTCAAAGCTTTTTTCTTTCTTCTTGGATTAAAGGGGTTGTCTATTTTAAACCTCTTCCATCCCTTTTTTTTTAAAAAAAAAATTATTATTTTTTTTTGTAATTTTTAAAAGAAACGCAGGTTGATTTTTTTAATCTAAGATCTGTGTGGTGTAGTTGGAAAATTTTTATATGGCAGCTACGATGAATTTCTACAACGGAACATCACAAGAACAAGTTGAGTCAGATCCATTCAGAGGTGAGCTCATGGAAGTTCTAGAACCTTTTATGAAAACTAGCCCTTCCTCAACAACTCCCTCTATTATTCTCTCTTCAGATTCACCTTCATCTTTTGATTTCCCTTCCTCTTCTTTACTTTCTCCACACCCCAATTTCTACACACACACTCCCCCCCCTTCCTACTTACTCCAAAGCCAACAATCCTTAATAGGCTTTGAGCAACCACCGAGTTCCCTTCTCGGGCTCAACCACCTAAGCCCGTCTCAGATTTCTCAGATCCAGGCCCAGATCGAGGCCCAACAGAGCCAAAACCAGAACCCACACTCTCTCAACTTTCTCGGCCCGAAGCCTGTCCCAATGAAGCACGTGGGCGGGCCTCCGAAGCCCACGAAGCTGTACCGGGGCGTAAGGCAGAGGCATTGGGGGAAGTGGGTGGCGGAGATCAGGCTCCCGAAGAACCGAACCAGGCTCTGGCTCGGAACCTTCGACACGGCGGAGGAAGCTGCTTTGGCTTACGACAAAGCCGCGTATAGGCTCCGAGGCGACTTCGCGAGGCTGAACTTCCCGAGCCTGAAAGGCTCGTGCCCCGGGGAGGAGTACAAGCCTGTGCATTCCGCGGTGGACGCTAAGCTCGACGCGATTTGCGCCAACTTGGCGGAAATGCAGAAGCAAGGGAAGACGGAGAAAGGTGCCAGGTCAGCGAAGAAATCGAAGCAAGGTCCGAACCAGGAGGCCAAGCCCGAACCTCAAGCTTCCGCTGAAAGTGAGGGTTCTGCGGATTCTTCTCCGCTGTCTGATCTTACCTTTGATGTAACCGAGCCGCAATGGGAACATTTTAATTTGCAGAAGTTTCCTTCTTATGAGATCGATTGGGATTCTCTCTGAAGTTCGTCATTGTTTTTATGTCTAGTCTTGTGGCTAATAATAATAATAATTTAGGTTAGTCTTGCTAGGTGGCTGCTGCAATTGAGTTTTTGAAGATTGCAGTGCTTCTTGTAGGATTTCGATTTTTTTTTTTTTTTTAGCATTTGCTTATTGGCTGTTTGGTCAATATGATGTAAATCTCTCTACCTTGGTCAGCTGGGTTTTTTTTTTATTTTTTTTATTTTCTTGCTTGGCCTGGGAGAATGACTTCTAGCCTTCTAGGTGTTGTCTATGCTTTGATGTTCATCCAAGTATGTTATTATTATTATTGTTGTTGATGTAATTCAATTTTATTTGCATCTCAGAATTTATGAATATATTTGTATTTCAGCTTACATATTGTACTAGTTTGTTTCTCATTTTAGACGACCCTATGGTAGTTGTTATCACATGATTTGGTGTATATTGATGTTCATCTAGTTCTTGTGATTTTTTTTTTTAACTAGTAAGACTTGATCATCTGGACATTACATTCATTTGATAAGTGATAACATCTAATTTTTGCAAGATCAATAATATTGTTGGTTGGTGACAAGTCTAAGGTAAAGTTTTACATCAAATAAAAGTAAAAAAATTGAACAGTAAGATGAAAATCAGTATTAGGTTTTGTGGTTGGCTTTTCCTTCTAGATTTAGCATTAGTTGATCAATTTGCGAGGTTGAGGTGTTAAGAAGCTTATTGACCAACGATCCCTGCAATGATTAAGAGTGAATAAGTCCATTTTGAATTGTCTGGAGGTGCTAAATACGATCCATGTGAGGTGTGTTGGATTCGGAATAATTCAACGCAGATTTTAGCAACAAAATCACAAGCCATTGAGGTCGAAATTCTTGTTTAGACTTGGGCTGTGTAAAACTAGGTTCATGTTTCCGATTTTCACCAGAGTAACATTTTTTCACCACTCAAACAGTAGTCATGTAGTATATGCCAAACAAGTCAATAATTTGAGTGATTGAGTTCTTTAAGATTTTAAGTTCAAAAATGAAAAAAAATATAATTAAAAGAAGAAATCGTGATTAGTCAAATTTTTCAATAAAAATTAATCATCAATAAAATTAATGATACTCAATAACATGGTATCATGGTATAAAAATATAGTAGAAATATATACGGATAAGTGGGTAACACACCACTTTTTTTTTTTTTTTTAAATATCACCAATCAATTATCTCTTTTTGCTTAAAATCTATCTCAAGATCTCTACAGTATGTGAACAAATCCTTTTCCTTTTCACTAGTCTACGCTAACAAAAATGTTCTCTCATTTGGAATTTTCTTCAACTTCACCTTGGAAAATGGAAGTTGAACTACTCAAGTTGCCGACGAAAAACCCAAAGCATAGCATGCGGGCATGAGAATCTAATATTCACCCTTCCACTGACAGTTATGTTATTCTATTCACTGAACTTTGCTTCGGACGGAGACACCACCTCCCAATGATCAAAAACCTTGTCCTTATTTTCACAGAAGTTATACACGAATTGATAGAAAACAAAAAGCCTTTCACATGAATCACACATAACACTTTCCCCCACACCGAAACCAAAAAGTCATGAAACTGTGTTAATAAATAATAATATATACTAGTATATTCTTTTAATTTTGTCTGATTGCTTGACAGTTATTATGCATAGTAAAATGAATTAGTTATCTTACTTATACTTAGTAGAGTATCTGTTAATTTCTTTTTGTTTTTTAAAACATCCTTTCACCTGATGAGTGACAGTGTGAGGTTTTGAGAGAATAATTTATTTAGGTTTTGGTTAAGCGTTAAAGCGGGAATCCTTCGTAACAATATTTTTCATATACATAAAATATTAGGATTGAACACAAAATGACATACTTAAGAGGTTTGAATTCCTTTAACCCGGATCAATACATGTTGATGCCTAGAGCTAAACTTCCTTTCGTATCATATATTTTATTAACGGGAGGTTTGAAGGTTTGGATGATTAGATCAATACTTTCTCTGCAAGATCACACGATTAAATAGTATCATAAACCCATGATATATTTTGTACATAACTATTTATACCCTTCTAAATATTTGTAAATGATTAGTCAGGTTATTCAAACTATTCATCCCCGTCGAAAAACAGAGTTTTGTTTAAGCTATTTAATAATCAGTGTCATTATTTTTAAGCTCTAACATCTTGATATACTCAACTTTCTAAAAATTCTCCCTAGACAAGCTAAAACCCTTGCACATGTAGTCATGTAGATGAGCTAGTCACCACTTGCATTGCATATTTTTATTGTTAGATACTCTAGCTTTAATAATGAGGTTTTCATTGTTTAAGCATGTGATATTATATAAGTTTAAATTTCTTGATTATGTTTGAACAATTTGAGCAGATTGATAAGCTATATGTTACGGCAAGTATTTAGTAGTTGGAATATCTTACACGTGGTCAATATATTGTATGAATTTCACATCCCTCACTAAAGGGAAAGGGGAGCAAGGTGAATATTCAAACATACTGCCACTCAGTACTAAATATGCTTTAAGGTTAAGGTGGATAAAATTTGGGTTCATTTCCTCATAAACAAATACATTACAGAATAGTTAGGCAAAAAATTTACAGACTAAAATAAAATCTCAACCAGTTATTGGGGAGTGGTTGAATTAAACCAATCTCTTCTTTGTTAGATTCAACAATCTCATTTATTTGTATTTTCATTACTTTTAAGTTTTTGAGACCATTGCTTGATGGCTAGCAGTCTGTACTAAACTTACTAATTAATATGGTATTAAGCAACAAATTGACACTCCAAAACGAAAATCTCTACTTCAACTAGATGGAAAAGCTTGAAACTGTCCTTAACCATAGATTTTGAGTCAATATTGATAACAAGACGATCAACTTGAACATGGACAGCTAATACCAAATCATTTGGAAGCCAAATCTTGCCGAATTGGTGCTTGCATTTCCTACGTTAGGAAGAGAGGATGTTCCCAATTTAGGCAAATTAATTTAGCATCGGAGAAAAGAATCAAGTATGATTTTAGAGGTTATTGAAAAATTGAAATGCCTTGAGAATTGAAATTTCTCAAAAATTAGAAAGGAGGTGCAAGCACTTATATATAATAGAGGAGGGGAAATATGAGACCAATATAATGCTAATTGAACATCTATAGCTCAATTAATTGATGCTTTACAATTATAACAACAAACAACTATATATATCTAAAAAAATATTATTATTTTTATCTATTAATGAGTTTGATTTTGTGGCATTATCAATATGAGAGTATTTGACTTAAAAGTGAATTTAGTCCATGTAAATTTGTGTTTTTTTAATTTTAATTTGTTTTAATAATTTTTTGTTTATTTCAAATCTTTGTAAGTTTATATTTTTTTTAATTTTGATCTTTGTAAGTTATTTTGTTAACTTTTGGTCCACATAAGTTTGAGTTTTTTTAATTTAGGTCTCTAAATTGTGAATTTACATGAATTAAAAATGAAAAAAACTGTAACTTTAAAGAGTAAAATTAAAAACCCACTAACTTACAAGACTAAAAATAAAGAATTTTTTTTTACTGAAATCAAAATTAAAAAAAATCAAACTTACGTGAATTTAAAAGAAACAATTTTTTTACCAGACCTAAATTTAAAAAAGCAAACTTACACAGCCTCAATATTTTCGGACAATTTTATAAGTAATTTTTAAGTAATTATTATAAAAAAATAAACAATTTTATCACATATTCTAACAATTTAGGATTAAATGATACTTTAAAAAAAGTATTTATACGGTTAATGCATTCAAACTAAATTTCACTTATATTTCATAAGATATGTTTTTAAGTTCTCTTGAGACTTTTATCCAACAATTAGCTATGAACATTTTTGTGAAAGTTACATTAGATTCCGAAAAGTAAACGTAACAATGAATCATAAAATAAACTTATGTATGTTCCTTGATCAAAAGAGTTGTATATATATTCACAAAAAAAAGAGTTGTATATATTATTCATTCAACACTTTTCTACAATAATTTTTTAACATTATAGTTTTATTTCCTTTTTCCTGATTTAATCATTTTATCTTATTACCTCACATTTCCTTATCTTCTCTTCCTATTTCCCTCTCCTTGCTGTACAAAATTGTTATACAAATACGTTTCATTGAATGTTCTATATCATTAATGTTATTGTGTTATTTGCCACAAAATTAGGAAATTGTTCATCTCTAAAACATTTTGGCATAAAAAAGCCTACCAAATTCTACTGGTCACTGAAGTTCCCAGACGATATAGTAGTGTATAGTGACTCTTCCCAATACTTAATAATTGAGAATGTGTAGATTATTATGTATCAACAGTTTTCGTTTTCTTAAGCTTCATGTACATATAAAAAACTTCAAGATTTTGTCAAGTGTAAGATTAAATAATTGACTTAAAGATATAACACTGTTGAAAGGTTAGTCGTGCGTGTGTGATAGGTGGGAGTTGTTTACCTTATGTAACACTGGTTTCTTGGAATGGGGGATTTAGCTGTCTGATTACCTAAAATAAAATATAATTTACCAAATTTCTTGAATTATTATGCTATATATGAGATCACACTATGCTTCATTCAACTATGAAAGGTTGAATTGAGTACAGATAAGTTGCACTAAGATGGTCACATAGAGAGTGTGTTTCTAGCACTCCTCTTACATGTATTTATAGAGGCCACTAGGGACAATGATTGAAAAGGCCCGGGTTAAAATTCAGGGGTTGATGGGCAATGAGGAGTTTAACTTCGAGCTTACAAATTGTATGAAGGAATATAAAGTGTGGAGCCATGCACACAGGACTTGTTTGAACCCATATATATGGAGTATCCACACACATGTTTTAAATTTCAAGAAATGAAACCCAGAGGTTTGGTGCATGGCCACTTCTCTAGTCAATTTTCCATGCAACAACACATTACTAACGTTTAGTTTACAAATTTACCACTTGTGTGCTAGAGAAAGGACTTATTTGACAATGGAAGGCTTGATGGCAAGGCTAAAGAGAATAATAATGTAATCAAGTCCTGGCCTTGGATTCCTTTCACAAGTCTAGCTTTGAATCTTGCAATTTAGCCTTCATGGTTTCTTTTGATTGGATAAACCCACTTCCATCCCAACAAATTTATGATTTTATTTTCGTAACATGTTCTCAAGTGCCTTATACAAAACTGCAATAAATTTAGAGATCTTGAAATTATTAGATAGTCTTAGACCATAATATGTTCATGATTCCAAGTAAGACTTACTAACATGTATTTATATTTTTTTAAATTAATAATACTTAATTATAAATTATGTAAATTAATTGGGATAATAATAATAATAATCCCAGACCACATAATAATTTTTCTTTTACTTGACACTGTTTATATGACTTCACAGCTTGTAATACATGTGTTGGTTCTAAGGCTGAGGGTAAATGTTTGGTCATACGGAAAAATCGTTTTGGGGGAGGGGGGACAAATAATTATATTTAGTGACAATGTATATATTTTTCAAATTTTGCATGAACTGGAAAATAATTTATGGAAACACTGCTTCGGATTTTCAAAGAATATAAATCAAACAAATACTGACAACCAACATCTAGAATACTCTTTTTACCTCATTTTTTTTATTGGTTGTAATTCGTGCTCTTTTTAACTAGCGTTTTATTATTTGTAAGAATGAAGAAAAGACAACTGATGTGTTGGGATGTCTGCGCTAGAATCTTTGATAAAATATTTGGACTGAAGGGTGGCAAAGATGAGCATGCCATTGTTGAGGTTAGAAAGGTCACCAAGTAAATAAAGGTAGAACTTTTTTGACAGTGCTTAAGAGTTTAGAATCAGTTATTCCCTTAATCCAATTTGATTTTCCAATTTTGAATTTTTCCTCTTCAAAAGACAACTCCTCTATTTTAGAGATTTCAACGAAATAATTATGATTTTTTTGGAACCGAATAAAACCACAAACGTAGATAACTAATAGCATGTTTGAATATCTTTTAAAATCATGTTTGAATATCTTTTAAAATCATGGTGGCTACCTCAAAACCAGTGTCACCATGATTTTTCTAAAATCATGGGGGTTACTTCACATTTACCATGGCTTCATAATTGATTTTGACTCACCTTACTGCCACCCCAAACATGCTAGAAAACTTCTTCACGACCAAAGAGAGAAAACAAATGCACCTAAACAGTTATATCTCATTTTAGATTATCATTGAAGTTATATTTCCCTAATGGATTCCTCCCTTTTGATGCTTCAGCAAGGGAAAGCCCCTCTACTTTCCATAAAGCAGGTAACATTCACAACATCAGAGCTGTCAGAAAAGATATGAATCAAGGCAAAGTGGCATTTGTTGCACATGATATCTTAGCATTTCAACCTTGGTCTAAGGGCAAAATCCTTTTGTTGAAACCGAAGAACTCAGAACCCCAAGGGGAATTTTAATCAGTAGTTAACCTTGAATAGATTTGTCTCTGGAGAGCCATTCCCTCGAAATTACTCAAATCCCATCAGTTAAATTTACCAAGCTCCATCTTCTTCTTGATAGCCCTTTGACCGTGATAGATGAATGAATCTAGTATTCCAGAAACGGTGAAAATACCTGTATGCAACAAACATCAAGTATGACTCGGTCAGGATTCACAAAAATGAAATGATATTTGTCACCATTCAAGCCAAATTATGCAAGAGTGAAAAGTTATAGTGGAAGATCCATATCTACCTCCAACTATGGCACAAACATTAGTAAGAAAATGTAAGAATGAGACATTTTCTTCTGTAAAAGTAACCTGCAAAATGTTATTCCAGTATTATATGAGACCAAAGAAGAAAGAAAAAGGGGAAAAAAAACTTGTTGAAAGAAAACAGTGAAGAAAAATCCCAGCTGCAATTATTGACTAATATACCATATCTTAACATCAGCCAAAGGCTATTATAGTTAGGGGTAAAACCCACCTTAATTGGAGAGAGGTCATAGAAAAAGAAAACCCCGGGAAGGGACTGCAGACGACCCACGTCTCCAGTCCTGAAGTGTTCTGTCACAGAGAACTGCAAAAACATTTCCAGTTTGTATCATGTTTCACAAGCAAGAATGAACAAAAAACACCAGAAAGTGAAATTTATAACTTAATAACCTGGTTTGACTGGATAGTATGCCCACTCACGTCAGTGTATACTGTAGGCACAACCTGAAAAACAACAAAAACAAGTGGCAAAATTTTGTTAGTCAATAGAAGTTTTGGTGCAATATTCCACATATTAGAGAGCTAAGGGCTTTAAAATGTCTTGAGGGGAGAGAACACAAAAGGTTCACATCTCACTAAAGATGGGTTAATAATGCCAATAACAACAATGTGTTATCTCAGTAGGAGAAGTCCGCTATATGGATCACACAACGTCATTGGCTCACTTAAAGACCAAAGCTTTAGAGTTTCTTGTTACGCTATATTTCTTTTCTCCATTTTAAAACATCACTGATTATTGCCATAGGTACTGTGAAAGTAAAAGGTATAAAAATTGTATCACAAGATATTTCTATGGTAAAAAACTAAAAATATTACAAAATTATTATATTAATTATAAATAAAAAAGCTAATAAAAAAATACAGGTATTAAAGTGTTCCTAGTGACAGTGATAGAGCCATTGTAAACAGAATGTAAGTCGTGACACAATAATGGAGCGGGCATGTGGCACGAAGTTGAAAATACAAAACAGATACAGGATAAATGCAAGGAAATCAGACTGAAGGAGTGCAGTACTTGGATACCACAGGAATGACTAAAACAGAGCATGTTGTAGGTGATACAAACATAATAAAATCAATAATTTTAAATTGTCACAGCAAGTGCGAAATTGTATAATGAAGAGTAGAACAACAATTAAAGGGAAAAAAAAACTTAATTGCTTTCCTTGATAATGGTAGCTGTTGTTTCCACCATGTAAAATCAGTTGTTGAAACAGTTAAAATTTTTTATGGGCTGGGCTTTCTGAAAGTTCATTGCTCATTTGTTATGCAATGAGAAAAAAAAAAAAGACCAAGGCATGAGAAGAGGTGCCACAGAGAAGTGGTAGCACCTCGAGTGGCAAGATGTATGTGAATGTTCAGAAAAGCTTCATAGCTAATATTAGTCAATGTCAACCTAGATATACTCACCAATATATTACAAAATTTGACATTCATAAATGTAACTGACTTTTGATTCATATAACTTGTGAAATTAGAAGAAATGACTCAACTCACAGCAACATTTTCTTTATGTAGTAGAAAGTGGACAAGGAGATACACAAGCAATATTCATCAACTAAATTATATTGATTTAAACCACAAATATTAAAATTTGGAAATTACATCTATGCTTAATAAGACTCAGTACTAACCAGTGAGTAGAGATCCAGAGTACTAACCTTAATAAAATACTGATACATACCACTTGGTGTTTCTTGTGTCCAATGCACGCTGATAATCAAGAAAGCATTGGAATGAATATAAACACAATAGTGAAGTTTGATAAATTGTTGACTGGATTTAAGGCTATTAGAATATGAAGAGCTTACTTGTCAAGAGGATTAACAACACCAGGGAAATACTCTCCGAAAGCTAATCTGTTGATGTGGTGACTTAACTGAATTACATGTTGACAAGTTAGTCTCTTAAAATATGAGAAGAAATCTTCTTGCCAAAACATAACAAAGTACTATTTATGTTGCTTTTGAAATTTCATATAAGATATAAAAGTCTAGTAGAAATTGCAATAAAAAATTTGCAAAGGGAATACAAAATAACAGATCATGTCTTACATTAAAAGAATCCTTTTGAAAAGCCAGTAGGTCATGTACATGTACACCAGATTGCTGAAAGCTTTTCCCAGGAGCAAAATGAAAGTTCCCTGCAACCTTATTTACTTCCAAGAAACCATACACATTGCATCCTTCACCTTCTTCATCCTTGATTCTTTGTAAGAATCCTTCTCTTTTGCACTAAGTGACACATCATATGCCAAATAGGGGCTGGATTAAATTAAAAAATTGACTTTGACAGAAGAGCTATTTAAATAGAAGGGAATGGGAATAAGACAACAACAACAACAACAACAACAACAACAACAACGCCTTATCCCACTAGGTGGGGTCGGCAAGGGAATGGGAATAAGACAAGGCCACATAATTGTTGGACAATACAGCTAAGTGAAATATGATGAGATACACTTTCTAAAAATATTTAAGGAAAAAAAATTATATATATATAGCATATACTGCCAATTATATTTGAATAAACTTGGGGACATATCCATCAATTTATGTAATTGAAAATGAAATCACTAAGGAATCCATCCTTAATCCTTTGATTATTCAGATTACTAGTGAGTGATCAAGCTGTAAGCCAAACTCTTTCACTGCAATGCTCTGCGTTGACCACTGAAGCATAATGAGCTCTTTTGGTTGGTTTACTAGTCACACTGTTGGTTTAATTTAACTTAGTTCTCCTTGGATAGGACTCCAGCTAGAACCAAGAAATATATAAATGAACAGTTCTAAACGATGTTGCATGTTTGTCTAGCTTATGAGTTAACTTGTAGAATTGTATGAGTTTACAATTCTAGGAAGCAAAATTGAGTTCTGACTTGCAAACTCAGGTAGAGGAGAGCTAGCAACACACTCTTTAACACTCACTCTCGTAAAAACTTCGTACCCCATTGCCCAGAGGCTCTTCGCTATGCGAAGGTATGGGGGAGGGATGTTGTACGCAGCCTTACCCTTGCATATGCAAAGAGGCTGTTTCCGGATTCGAACCCATGACCAACAAGTCACCAAGGCACAACTTTACCGCTGCACCAGGGCTCGCCCTCTTATAGTGTGTTATTCAATGGTTCTCGTACGCAGCCTTACCCTTGCATATGCAAAGAGGCTGTTTCCGGATTTGAACCCATGACCAACAAGTCACCAAGACACAACTTTACCGCTGCACCAGGGCTCGCCCTCTTTTAACACTCACTCTCGTATTGGTTAAAATATATTTAAAATTACAAACATGAGAGAGTCATTAAATAAGATGTGAAACCCACTGAATTTTGTGATTTTCAATAAATTTCAATCAATGAGAGAGGGTGTCTTCAAAAGAGTGTGTTAGAGAGTGTGACCCTGGCATTTCTCAACGCGGGTAAGCATGCACAAAGTCACGAGTATGAGGGAAATTGATCAAGTTTATACTGGAATAATGTTACTGCCTCCAAAAAAAGCTCAAAACAACACTGATTTACTGCTTTTCAAAAACCCAAAATGCAGCATTATGAAATTTGAGGGTATGGCTTCAACCTCATAGTGGCACAAACCTAACTCCAACATCATGGAATGAACCCATTTACAATGAACATTGCAAATGAAGATGCAAGCCTGCAACGACTCTCATCAACCCAGCTGCAACAAAGTGATGAACTCTGCTCTAATGAAGTCATTGTTGCAAGCCTGCAACAAAGCCAACATGCAGACTTGGTGAACCCAGTTCCAACAAGGTGAACAGACCCATCTCCAATAGAGGTGAACAGCCCATCTAAAGCAAGGTTAACCCAGCTGCAACCCTATGAGGGGAATCCAGTCCCCACCATTATCTTCTCTATTTTGACAATTTTTAACCTTGTGTCTTGTAATTTGTCCCATCACTTTTGGAACATTTTACACTGTACTGAAAATAGTGAACCCATCACATGATTTGTGAAATTGCCTTTATGCTTTGTGTATTGAGCTATGAACCTAACTTTGGTTTATTAGTTGCTTCTAGATAGTTCGAACTTTGAAACTTGTGGTCAAAGTCCTTGAGTACTAAGTTGTCATTGTGCTTTAACTTGCATTATTATAATGTTATTTAGTTTGCTTTTCTATATATAAATTTGTAATGTTGAATATTTATTATAAATATGGTATTACATTTTGTTTGGATATTATTATAGGAGTTTACAGAAGCTACATGATTTTGCATAGACTCTCAATATTGACAACCTTTGTTGTAGTATATATAAAAATATTCTACATCCTAGTGTCAAATTGCATGTGTGCTGTTATATCAAACAATAATCCACATATACAAAAGAAAAAAGTAAGGTATCTTAAAGTGCAACACCAGCAACAAACTCATCATTAATAGTAAAAGGATCACAAAACAAAAATTGGTTGTTCATCAACTAACAGTACTTCATTGCAAAATAATGATTGTTTATGGTTCAGTTCAATTTACAGTTCATGAGAACGTACTATGAAGTAAAGAAGATGTGTGTGAGAAAAACTAGTTTCTTCTATAATGAAAATTGAGAAGTAAACCATGATTCTCATGATACAAGCAGTAGAAAGTATTTTAATTAAAATTTTGAAATTGCTGATAGTTTCAAATGGATCATATATATAGTTCTTACTATTTCAGATAAATAACCTGATATGTAATATATCTGTGGCCAGAAAATTGTGCCCTTTGAGAATTCCATATTTATAAGTTGTAAGTTGAAAGTATGAACATTGCTCACATTGGTAAATTTCATATGTATCGATCAACAAAATCATATTTGATACACTCAGGAGTAATATTGAATTCAAGGTAAAGATGTTATAAGGACAAACCTGGTCAATTAAATCAGGATTTGAAAGTGCCCAACCTTTCTTACGGTATGCTTCACGAACATCCTCACAGGAATTACAACAATCATCATCTGACTGTAAAAACAAACATATACACAAGATTCAGGTAAGCATCAATTTTTTTACACTAAGAACATTTCAATAAAAGCCGCATGCAAATGCAATCCATCACTATGAAGCCTGAATGGAAAACCAAAGATATTAGATGAAAGGAAGAAAAATGCAGGGGCATGACTATTAATGTCACCTAGTTGAAATTTGTTTATCCAGAACAATCATATGGCCCCTTTTGTTTTTAGGTTCATACAACAATGAAAAAAAAAAAAATACAAGATTTCTAAGTAGGCAATGTAGTTATAAATGAAAAATCTCCACTCTCTTCTCTCAAGAAAACAATAAATACACAAGGCATTAAATCAACAGATCCGTATAAAGCATAATTTTAAACCAGGCATACCTCTTCAGCACCATAACAGGAACCGCAATAAGTCTCATTGTGCTCAAGCCTGCCTCCGTGCCTTTGCAAGGGCTTTTCAATCTGATCAAATAAAGAGTTAAATAAATAAAATGCTCCAAAAATAAGGTGAACAAGGAATACATAATTTCTTAAAACCATAATTTAAGAAGAAATTATAGATAAAACACTACTGATCTAATCTTAAGGGAGTGCAAAAATCTTGCATCTCAAAGGAAACGACATAAGTAACTGCCAGCACAAACTCATTTTCCAAAGAGAAAGTTGCCTCTAAATGTGCTTAGCGCATGTTTGCATTGCCGTTTCGGCAACTCCAACCTCTGTTTCCAAAAGCATGCCCTTCATCACTTCTGCTGTGGAGGTGCATGGGGCTTTGTGCTGCCGCAATTCAAACGGCAATGCAGACATGCTCTCAGTAAGCTACGCTTGCTGAAGCTTAATGTGTCAATTACTACAACAGTAAATAATTGTCAACTCTTGGAG
The DNA here is from genome assembly GCF_004193775.1 of Glycine soja. NCBI lineage: Eukaryota > Viridiplantae > Streptophyta > Magnoliopsida > Fabales > Fabaceae > Glycine > Glycine soja. Next base: position 44,797,638 of record NC_041015.1, read on the forward strand.
AAGCTAAATAAGAGAGCTTCTATAAATTAGCTTAAATACATTCTCTCTTATTATTTATTCTTTTATAAGTACTTTGAGAAACTTATACCAGAAATTCAAAAATACATTTGTCGAAACAAACGTAAATGAATTTTGTTTTACCTTGGGAGCACCAATTCCTTCTTGCCTTGTTTCTATCACATTGCCGTGAGAGTCTAATCTCTTCTTGATTATATCGTGCTTCTGAGAATTACACAGCAAAATACAAACAACATTGTCATAGATATAATCAAATTACAGCACCATAACCAAAACACTAAACTTCTTGGTACTCACCGCAAAATTGAAAAAATAAACTTAAGAATTATTTATTTACTTATTTATTTATTTTGATTCTAACGATGATACATACAACATCTAGATGCTGCTCTCCGCTGATGTCCATTGCATCAAGACTGAGTATGGAACATGGAAGCGCAGGAAACGTAACATCAAACTGCACTTTCACCATCAAAACGACATCGTCCAGTTAATTCACAATTATTTCATTGCAGGAAAAAAAAAACAAAGTAAGCGTTAAATGGAAAGGAAATTAGCAATTACATTGATACGCAGCGTTTCGGCTCTGGAAGTGTCTACGACAAGCTTGGTCTCGGTCACCGCATGAAGATACAACCCTGGAGGAGGCAGTGGCAAAACGACAATGAGTTTCATCAAAACGACGGAAGAAGAAAGAAAAAGAAACAAAACGACACGCCGTACGGAGCTCGGAGAAGAAGAGCAAGAGCATGAGGATGGAGGAAGCGAGCGTGATGACACCGCCGGAGAGCGTGCGGCTGTAGAAATCCTCGTTGATTTTAGGGTACGCGTCGAGGTTGCGGAGCTTGCTCATTATGCTATCCATGACGATGATGATGATGCTTCAATTCAATTTCCCCCAAATTATTGCGTGGATCCAAAACTGAAGATCTAAGATATGATAATGAGAAATTAAGAAACCGAAGTTTGATTCAAAAAGGAAAAAATATTGCGGTGAAAGAAAGAAGGATGGGTGTGAGTGAGTGTTTGGAAATCGGAAACACCCCGAAATTCTTTCGGAATTGGAACTATGACCACAGGGCGTTTCAGATTGAATTCAATTTTCCTGAACGGCGACGCAACCGACCCTGGTAATAATTCTTCTATTTTAACTCCATCTCCGCGTGTTTTTTTTTAGGGATGAATAAATAAAATAGTTTTATTATTATCATCGAAAATAAAAATAAATATTTTTTTTGTTATTTGTCTGTGCAGGACAGGGAAAAAGGTTTTTTTTTTACCGTGTGTTGTCTCCTCTTTTCTTTTTAGATCTCTGGTTTTTGTTAAATTATCCGTATAGTTTTGTAATTTTTATCTTTTTAATTTTTATAGTTTGAAAGTAATTTTTTAGTCTTTAAAATTTATATTTTAACTAATTAAAAAAATAAGAATCATGAAATTATTAGGACTAAAAAGATTATTTTTAAAACTACGGACATTAAAAAAGAATTAAAATATAAAATGTAAAAAAAAACTACTTTCAAATTATAGACACTAAAAAATTAAGAATCATGAAACTATAAAGAGTAATTTAATCTGGATTTTTTATCACCTCACTTTCTCATTGTCAACTAAATTTAAAGATGTAATTTTTTTTTTGAGAAAATTAATAAGAGTGAAAGGATGATACTCAGTCTTAGGAAAAGTTTCTATGATTAAAATTTACTTACACATGATAGTTTGAAAACATTTTATCTTTATCAAATTAAAGTCGTAGTTATATTTTTGTTCATTAGGCACTGCACCATTTTAGTATCTTAATACCAACTAGTTCTTACTCGCCATGTTGCACACAACATAATTGTGTAGTTTTAGGTTGATTTTGTATTAAGTAATATAATTATATAACTAAAAAAATTATTAAATTTTTTTATCAAACAATTTTTTTGGCATGTAATAAGTAAAACATTAAATAAATAATTTAATCTAATAAAAGTAAGCAAAGCAATTATTTATGTTACAAAATTTTGTAAATGTACCTAAGTTATTGAAAAATATATATATAATTTTTCATTTATTTTTTATATGTACCAAATACCTGACTAAAGAGAATAAAGAGAAAATAATTTAGTATTGTGCTAGAAATATACATGTAAAATATTTGTTATGTATAATTGTTAAATGATTTTATAAGCATGAATATTTGATGAATTATATTTTAAATTGTAATGAAATGAAAAACATTTGTTGCATCTGATAACAAACGAATAACACCCTTATTACTTTGATTCCAAAGGTGGAGGATGCTTCCCATCTTACTCAATTTCGGCCCTTATATTTGTTTAACGTTTCATATAAGGTTCTCACTATCACTAAGATTATGACACAAAGACTCGGGAAGATCATAGATGCGTCTGTAGTTTCGTGTCATAAACACAATAAGGGATAACATAATCATAGCCCAGGAAGGTATTCAATCAAGATAGATCTTGAAAAAATGTATAATCACATTCAATAAGATTATGTTAGGGACACGTTGAAGGGGATTGGCTTGTTGGAGGCGTTCATTAATATGGTTTGGTATTGCATCTCAACTTCCTCTACTAAAGTAATATGAAGTACGGACACCACAGTTTTTTGTTTTTTGTCGTGTTCGGTATTCGACACGCGTCTCTGTCGGTGTCCGATAACGACACGACACCCGTACTACGTTCTATATTTTGAATATTACAGGTGTCCACGTGTCCATGTACGTGTCGTGTCCGGTGTCGGTGTTTCATAAAGTATTATGGAAAAGGGAAGCTCTTCAAGCATTTAGACTATTGAGAGGTATTCAGTAAGAAGATCCCATATGGCCTCTCTTGTTCGTTTTGTGTATGGAAAGGTTGTCTCAATTGATTTCCCTTGCAATAGATAACAACTTTTGGAAACCAATCCATCTAAGGAGGAGTGGACTGAAGTTATCTCATTTGACATTCCTTTTGTTTGTGGAAACCTCAATGGATTTGGTAGAGGTTATTTCTGCTTGCCTGGAATTTTCCTGTCTTAGTTCTGGTGCTAAAGTTAATCTTGATAAGACTTAAGTGTTCTTTTTGAAGAACGTGAGTTGGAATGTGAGGGATCAGCTTAGTGAAGTTCTCATGTTTAAAAGAACTTAGAATCTCGACAAGTATCTTGGTGTCGAATAGAATCATAAGAGAGTCTCTTCTTGTTTCTTTGAATTTTCCTTTTTTTTTAAATTTAACATTTTCACTATCAAACTCAATTCGAATATCAATTTTAATATTGTAATTCCAATGCTCTATTGGAATCAAGCGTCACCAATAAATTCAATAATTTGATTTCCTCCGAATTTATAGGGACGAAAAATATATTTTAATCTGAAATATAATCTATCACATTTTGAATTAGTTTATTTGTTAAAAAATTAAATTTAATAAATAAAATAATTATTATAAAAATTAAATAATTAATTTGTCTTAAATATTAATAAGCTTTAACTATCAATTAAATATTTCAATTTAAATTAAATTATGCAAATAAGAAGTAAATGTTTTGTAAAAATAAATACTACTAAAAATTCTATTATTAATATAATTAATATTGATGTTATGATGATCAATTTTCTCCTATATTTAATACCATTAATTAATAATTAATTTATAGGATGAAATATTTACAATGTTATCTAATTATTTATTTTATTTTTTAAAATACATAACTCAAATTAAATTAAAATTATGACAGTAAAAAGTTGTTCTCTTATTGCTTTTAGATTTTTAGGTTTGAATTTATATCGACTTAATAAAAATATAACAAATTTAATTATATTGCTGAAACTAATTTCCCGTATTCCTCACACACTTTGTTATAGTAACTTTTTATTTAATTTGTGTGAATACATAAAGAAAATAATATTTCCTAATCATATGTTTTCCACATTAAAATAAACAAAAAAATTTGAATTAATTTATTTGCTCAAATAAATTTTGAAATTAATAAATAAATTAATGATTATGAAAATATTTGAATATGAATTAAATTATAAAATTGTCTTAAATACTATTTGATTGTACGGTAATAAGCTTTAACTATGAATTGAATGCTATAATTTAAATTAAATAATACAAATAAGAAGTAAACATATTTGTAAAAATAAATCTATTAAAAATGTTATTATTAATAAATTTTATATTGGTGTTTTGTTGATTATTTTTGTCCTATAATTAGTACCATTAATTAGTGAAATAGAATTTCCAAATAAAATATAACATATCACATTCTGAATAACTTAATTGTTAAAAGAAAATTTGAATTTAATAAATAAATTAGCGATTGTGAAAATATTTGAATATGAATTAAATGATTAAATTGTCTTAAATATTATTTAATTATGCATTAATAAGTCTTAACAACTACAATTTAAATTAATTGATGCAAATAAGAAGCAAATGTTTTGTAAGAAAAAATCCTACTAAAAATCCTTAAATATTGATGTTTTGTTTATCAAATTTCTACTAAAATTAATACCATTAATTTATACAATGGAATTTTTACAACCTCTCTAATTATTTATTTAATTTTTAAATAATTAAAATAAAATATTTTGAAATGATTAAATAGATATATCAAATTATTGTCATATAAAATTTGATTAAATTTCACATGTATTTAAAAATGAAAACAAATTATATGGATATATCAAACTTATTGGATCCTATTATTTTTAAAACATCACCAAAATGCACAACAATACAACGATGCATTGAAATGCACATGCAAAATTATACAAACAACATAACAATATATTCTCATAAGATCGTCTAAATCGGCATTCAATCTGATTGCATTGTCATCTTTCAAACCATTTGAAGCACACAATACAATTCATTGTTAAGTGAGTCTAGCCTCTCTAACATCCATTTTCTAATGCACACCACAAATGAAAATCCGTTATTCATCATCCACAAAGGTGACAGAGATAATTTTCAATTTACACATAAGATAATCACTGTGCGAAAATTTAAGCAAACAATTTCAATATTTGTTCCATTCTTGTATTTGAAAACAAGTGTGGTGAAAATGTCACTTTTCAATGGCTAATGAAAGTGTTAATATATTCCTTCAACAACAAAGAATTCTTTAACATTAGAGCATACATGAAAAATCTCATAATATGATTAGAATAATTAAAATAAAAAATAAATTTATTATATAAAAAATACTTATAGATCCAAGAGATACATATAAGTAAAATTTTGTCTAATTTTTCCTTTAGAAGATGATTTTATAATTGTCACTATATCCCAACGTGTCAAAATTGATTGGATGAAAAAAAATGGAATCATGATGAATTACATAAATTAATTATCTATTTATAGTGATAATTAAAAGATATTAAAAAAATCAAATGCATTAATTGTTTATTCATTAAAAAGCAAATATAACATTTCAAAATTTTGTAACTCCATTTGATTATCATTGATCAAAACGTTTTCATATTTTAGTTACAAAACATTTTTTTTTCCTTTCATTACTCACCGAATGATGCACACATGTTTTTATTCCTATTAATTAATCCTATTAATCATATTACCAAAAGATGCATACTTTTTTATTTCTAATGTTAACTCGTTTCAAAAAGATTTTGGCTTGATTCATTTTTTTAATCAATTAAAGCTTTTTTTTCTTCAAAATTATAAAAACTAATTTACAGTGTAGGTGCTCTAAAAATTAATCTACAATCATATCCCTAATTCATTTGATTTATAATTGAGTCAAAATTAATTTGTTCTAAAATTTTAAAATTAATATTCAATTTACTAATATTACATTTAATTAAGAATAATTCAGAATTCTTATTTTAACCACACACCGAATATTAATTTATATATTATATGTATATAAAAAAGAAAAAATAAAATAGAGTCAAAATTAATGTTAGTGGAACTATTTATTTAATAAGCTTGAAATTATTATTATGCATGTAAAAAAATCTTAAAATTATTAATTTTAAAACTAGTTGAAATTTAGTTCTATATAAACAGATTATGTTAATTCCTAATATTGATGCTCTTTTATCGTATTTATTTGGGATTAAATACTTATTATTATGTTCAAATTTATATTTGAATTGATTCAGTCTCCAGGAATATATGTAAATATTTTTTATTAACAAAAAAGAAAGAAGCATATATTTTATGTTTATTTTTTAGAAATAAATATTTATTAAAATCAAAAGTTTCTACTTATTAATTATCATAATTTTAATTTAAAAATAATCGAGTAGTGAATAAATACATAAATTATATATTTTTGTGGAATTATTTTTGTGAAATAAATATATAAATTATAGATTCAAACATATGTCTCATTTAGTATATTAAAAAAATCTATATCTATCTATATTATTAAAATTTAAAATTACTAATATTATTATTTGTCTATTTTATTCCTAAATTTTAAACTCATTTGTTTTATGGTCTTCGTATTAATACTTTAATATAGAATCTTAAAATAGGCATTAAAAAACATTAGGTAACATTTTAAACTTAAAAGTATTAAAAATTTATAATTTCCTTTGGAGTATCTAAGAACAAAAAGAAGAAAATGGATGATTAAATTAAATTTTTTATAGAAAAAATGAAATGAAGAATAAAAGATTTTGGAACAGTTGTTCATCAAAACCATGAGTACAAAGGTAAAAAGAAAATAAGATTTCTATTTACAAAGTTATGATTTTAATACATGGATACAACATGTTTTAATATTTGTTATTGTCAACCCTTCAACTCTCCTAATTTAATTGATCTTACATGGGAAGAAAAACCCAAAACGGAAAAGAATAAAAAAACCTCATGGATGGTCATCTTGATTGTGATTTTTGCGATCAAACTTTTACAAGCCCCACTTTGTGACTAATGCCTTTGCATCAGTTCGACGGAAGAATATGTTGCAAGTTTGCACTCAAACCTCTTTAAAAGAAGAAGCAAATAGTCACAAAATAATAATACGTAATTGAAAAGGAAAAAAGAAAAATTTAAAACAATAAGGTTTGGGGAGAGAATTGAACGTCACAACCTATAGGTTTGTGGAATCATATATTAAACATTTAATATGGCTGCACTTAGATTTAGTATATGACATTTTAAATTAACAAAATTGTGAACAACCAAACATGAAAAACAATATTTATAAGGTATAAAAAAACAAAAGAACAAATTTGAATAAATGTACAATAGGGAATAAGATCATAAAATAGTAGAAACAATAGAAAAGATCTACGGGATATATAAAACAATGAGAAATCATATGAAGCAGATGATTAAAATAATTTTGTCCCTCAGTTTGTCTCCAATTTTGGATTTTGTTCCCCGATAAATTAATTCACAAATTTTGTCCTCCTATTTTTTAAAATCATGCAATGTTGGTCCCCCAGGCCTCAATTGTACGTTGACCGATAGCAAGTGACATTGAATGACACGTGTCAACGTCTGATAGACACGTAAAACGGTTTGCGATTTTTTAACCACTGTGTTTTTTACCCCAATCCTAAAAGGTAACTTTGTTTTTGGAACCACGAACCTGAAAATCGGAAATTGGTATCGTGAAAACGAAATCTCTTGTGCGTGAAGGTGTCGCCGTTCGTGTTTGTTGGTGGTGGTCGTGTGCATGAAGAGTCGCTGTTGAACGTCGTAGAAAGATGGAAGTGCCTTTTGTTTGCAAGTAAGTTGGGTTATTTGTGGAGTTTGTTTGTTGATCTGGTCCACAGAGTATTTATATTGAAGTATCGTTTATGTTGAAGTTTTGTTTATATTATAATGGCAGATAGTTTTGTCCATTTGTGTTGAGGTTTTGGGGTCCACGAGGTTATTTGTGGGATTTGTTTGTTGATGTGGTCCCGATTTTGTCTTTGACGGGGTGTGTGCTGATATTTTTTTTTTGTTGTTGTGGTGGTCCCTTATGTGTTCACTTGGAAACATGAATGCTGCTTTTTTTGTTGTGGTGGTCCTGATTTTGGCTTTTGTTTTTGTTTTGTTCTGAAAACCTTTGGTGGTGGGTGTTGTTTTTATTAATCTTTTGGGCTTTGTTGTCGTTCGTGTTTTTTGCAGGCCAACCAAAGAACAAACAGTGAGGTTAAGGACTCACCATGGATGGATGCTTATTTATAAGCCATCTACTATGTATGTCAATGGTGAGATCGTTGAAGAAGAATGGGGTTGGGATGTGGATACTATGTCGTATATTGACTTGACAAAGGTGATTAAGTCTCTCGGGTACAAAACATTCAAGTGGATGGCAGCTCGAGCAACAACTACCCTGATTGGGAAAAAGCCATGGCGCAGATTAAAAGTCATGATGTAGAAGCTTGGAAGGATCTGGAAAGGTTAAACCCTGCTGCTTGGACAAGATCTGCTTTTAAGGTAAACACAAAATGTGATTTGCAATTGAATAACATGTGTGAGGCATTCAACAATGTAATAATGGAGTACAGAGATAAGCCAATTATTACTCTACTGGAGGGAATTCGATTTTACATAAGCTCCAGAATTGTGAAGTTAAGGACTATCCTCATGAGGTATGAGGGTTTAATCTGTCCCAAAGTTCAGGAAATCATTGAAAAAAAATAAAAAAGCATGTAAAGCATGGCAGACACATTGGTGTGGTAATGCTGATTTGTCTTTGTTTGAGGTGTCAAAGGGCATGGAAAAATTTGTTGTGAATCTTAAACAACAGACATGTTCTTGTAGAAAGTGGGAGTTAACTGGAATTCCATGCACTCATTCAATAGCATGCATGTGGATCAATGGTGCTGAACCAGAACTTAGTGTCAATTCTTATTATAGGTGTTGTTTTCTGTAATTCCATGCACTCATGTTCTTGTTGTTTTGCAATAATTGTTTTGAATTGAATATGTTTAGTTGTTGTATTTAGCAGGAAATCTACTATGTTGACAACATATTCATTTATTGTCTACCCATGTAATGGACCAAACTTATGATTTCTTTTACAAACACCAGTGATGCTTCCACCAGTGATGAGGAGAGCTCCTGGAAAACCAAAGAAAACAAGGAACAAGAGAAATGATGAGTCTACCAAGAGGTCCAACCCACCAAGACAGTCAAAATTAGTGGTTTGTAAAAAATGTGGCAAAATTGGTCACAACAAAAGGACATGTAAAGGAAAGACATCTGCAGATAGGATCATTCCAAAATGGGGAAATAAGGTAATTTGCCTTGAATAAGTGTTTTCCATTTCATTTAACAGAGTTTCTCACGTTCACCATTCTTATAATATTTGTGTTAAATATTAACAGAACTTGAAGAGACAAGCAACATGTCCCACCACTATTGTAACAAAGAAACAAAAGAATGCTTCAAACACAAGTCAGACCACATCTGCAGGAAATCAAGGAGGTGACAGTACCAATGAAACACAACAATCACAAATCAGCTAAGGCACAGACTAGGAGTACTTGGGCACAAAAGGATTATTAGTTTAAATTTGTTTAGGCTACACTCATTTTGGAACTTGCTTTAGTGTCTCTGTTCAATGAGGAGGCTTTGTAATGCACTCTTTATATTATTAATTATTCACTTTAAGTTACTGTTTAAAGAGGCCATGTAATGCAATCTTGTGTTATTATGTTCATGTTCAATTATATGTTTTGTTGTTTAGTTCAAGTTATTGCTTTTGTTACCGTTTTATTACTGCTTTGTTTAGGTCAACTGAAAACATAATTTCAAGTTAATGCTTTGTTATTGGTTTCTTTAGTTCAAGTTACTGCTTGTTTAGGCTTTTGGAACTTGCTGTTAACTTATGTGTACAAAAAACCAACTGCACAAACCACTAACGAAACATAATTTGTCAAATTTTAGTGATAAAAAATTTGAAAGCTAAATACCAAATCACTCTGTTTTCTCTCTTTCATTTCAAGTTACAGCTTTGTTTTCTAAACATATTTCAGCCAAAACAGAGTGATTGGAACACCCAATTCCTTGTTAATGAGGCTAAACAAACTTAGTCCTATTTTAGTCAAAACATATTTCAAAGTTGAATACAAAATTAATACCAAATTTGAATACCCATAAAATCTTCTTTCATTAACATAGCCATTCAACAATTACAATCTGTAGATTACAAAAAACCAAATTATCACCATTACTTTTTTCCTAAATAATTACATAATCAAAACACAATGGTGCCAAATTACTAGCATTTGCAGAGACCCAGGAAAAAAAAACACCAACAACCAATTACATTCCCCTGCTACATTGTCAAATTACATTCATATACTACATAATAAAAACACCAACAACCAAACACAGACCCAAGAAAAAACCAATCCAATCCCTAAAAATTTTCCCTTCATCTTCATGTCACTGATCTTGGTTTGCAAATCCTTTTCCCTCAACTTCAATTCATCAACCTTCTTCATCAATACTACAATGATCTTCTTCTGACGAATGTTGACAACGGGATCGTGCCACTCAAAATAATTACACCCTTTCTTACCTGTAACCTACATGCCCAAAATAACCAAAAAGAATCAACAAATAAACTATAACATAACCCATGCGATATAAATTATTCCTTACCTTGTATAGACCACAATCATAAAAATGCCTCCCTGGATTATCCTCAGTTCATGATGTCACCAGTGGAGCCTCTACGTTACACAAACACACCATGCGACTTTGGGCCTCCGAGGTGTACGATGAGGAACTCCTTTCCATGCCGAGGTTTATGGACGACACCCAAACATTGGGTTTTAGGGACGACACCAAAAGCTTCACCAGGACGACGAGGCAGCAACGCCGACAAGGCACCCACAAACAACACTGGGTTGTTGCTTCGATGACCACGAGGACGAAGTCGCAGAACGTTTTAGGGTTAGGGATTTCTGGAATGTGGCTTTTAGGGTTTCTTTCACAGTAAAATAAAATTTACCATTGTGGGTTAAAAATTGCCAACTGTTTGACGTGCCTCTCAGACGTTGACACGTGTCAGTCAACATTACTTGCTAACGGTCAATGTTCAATTGTGGCCTTGGGGACCAACATTGCGTGATTTTAATAAATAGGAGGATAAAATTTGTGAATTAATTTACTGGGGGGGCAAATCCGAAATTGGAGACAAATTGGGAGATCAAATTTGCAATTTTTCCATTAAAATATATAGGAGAATGTTAGAAACTTCAATGTATAATTTACTCAGAGAATGTTAGGAACTTCAAGCAACTCATACCAATGGCGGATCTAGGACCCGAAACCGATGGAGGTAATATATTTTAAAAAATAAATCTAATAAATCAATATGTAAATAAATTAATAATAAACATATAAGAAAAGTGAGAAAAATAAATAATGGGTTTAAACACAAAAAAATAAAAGGTAGAAATATTAAAACAAGGGGATACATTTATTTATCTTTATGTGAAAGTAAATGAGGGAGTGCAAACATATAAAATTAGGAGTGCAAAATATAAAATTTTGACACACATGTAGGTAACTTTATTAAAATGAGGTGATGCATTTGTCTACCCTCAATTACATATAGGTTCGGCCTAGACTCATACCATTGAAGTACTTTAGAAACTTCAATACTTTTAGAGTATTTAAACTAAAAATTCTTGAAAAATTTAATATGCCTTTATTTCATTCAATTTTTTAAAATATATTTTTTTCAGCTCATCATTGTAAAGGTTTTTTTTTTTTTTATTTACAACTCATTATTATAAAATTATTTTTTTTCCAAATTATCCCACCTGCTTGCTTTTATTTTTTCAAAACTATTCCCACCATATATAAAGATAAAGATTGTGTCAATTATACAATTTTAGCCCCCATTAAATCATATACAATTAAGACTTTAGAGGATTGCTATTCTCACTCCCAAATTTGCTTTTGCACCCCTTGTTGGTGAAAATAGCTATCGATGGGTGAAAATAATAACTCCACCCTCTTTATTACTAATACACTCCTATTTTATTACTATTTTCTCATCCCTTTATTACTAATACACTCTTTTTTTATTATTTTTTCTCATAAATACCCTAGAAAATACACTCCCCTCTGAACATACCCATAGGTCTTCAAAACTTGCTCATTCCACATTTTAGATTGTCATCAATTGCACAATCATAAAAGTTTCTTAATTCAACGATACCATTATTTTGTCTCTCTCGTGTTACAATTTCAAATAAAGTGCTTTAAGTTTTACGTACGGATGTGTGACCTAGTGAGTTTGCTTGCCCTAAATCATGAAGAATCATTGAATCGTGTAAGTTTGCATACATAAAAGTGTTTCCATGTGCATTCCAAAAAATAGATTCAAATTTGAATTCCTAATGTGGCTTTCGCTTGCCTCTATCCCAATACTAGCGACCATGACTTCTCTTGCATAACATCATCACAAATTCTCTCACAAAGGTAAGAAAACTTTGTAAATTTCAAAACATGATTCTAACCCCCTCTTTTGGTAAGCATAACCCCACAAGAAAGGGGAAAATGGAAAACTAATTCCACAGTTGCTTCGATTGTGGAGAAGTCTTCTTTCATCAGAGAAACTTATGGAGATAGATGACAAGAGTGTATTTTATACAATATTTTGAGGAGAAAAAAATTGAAAGGGGAATATATTAGCAATAAAGGGGGTATAAATAGCATTAGCCTAGTAGCTACTAGAAGAAATTCAAATAGGTTTCTTGGTAATCCAATTTGGATTCCCCTTAGCCAAAAGGGTCAATTGGGACCATCACTCTCAAATTTAAGATTGTTACTTTCACCCCCAAAAATTATTATTCGCACCCAAAATTTGTGTATCCTCCTCCCTTCCTTTCCCCTCTTATGTAACATCATTGATTTTTAACTTCTCGACAGCTCCCACATTACAAGACTTCACATGGTGTTACTTCATTCAACATTCTTGTTGGTCAGAACCCTTCGTATGGCACTTCACACAACATCTTTGTTGGTCAAAACTCTCTACCGATCAAATCCCTTCATAGGTAGTCCTTTTCAAGACTTCAAAAATCAGCTCTGCCTACTTTTAGGATCAATGACTGACTCCACAGATCAACATAAAACTTTTCAATGTGTTTTGTCTTCACTCACATGCTTTCCAGGAAACTTCTCAAAAGGTCACCCATTCCATAACTACTCCAAGCTAAGCACGCTTAACTATAAAGTTCTTCAGTGATGAGCTACCGAAAAGTAGATGCATCTTATTTGTATAGATAATATCAATTAATTCCTTTAAGTCATCCTCAGTTGTACAGTCCTATACCTGCACAAACTCTGGATCCTTCTCATTATGATGTGATTCGATCGAGGTGTTACATGTCCACCAACTTTTGCCTAGTTCATCCTTGAACCATACCATATTGGGATAGAGGTTTGCTTTAATACCATTTGTAACATTTCCGACTTTCAACTTCTCGGCAGCTCTCATACTACGACACTTCACGTGGTGATACTTCACTCAACATCCTTATTGGTCAGAACCTTCCACCAGTCAAAACTCTCCGCATGTAGCCTTTTTCGATACTTTTAAAATCAACTCTACCTGTTTCGAGGATCAATGACTGACCCAAAAAACCAACACAAGACTTTTTAACATGCCTTATCCTCACTTACATGATTTCTAGGAAACTTTCCAGAAGGTCACCTATTCCATAACTACTCCAAGCCAAACATGCTTAATGTTGAGACTTTGGCAAGTGTACCAAATCGCTCTCAAGTAGTATAACTCGGAAGTCTGAGTATCGTTTCCGCAGGGACTTTATTGCACTTGATTAAATACTTCTCAATTTGTAAGTATAAGTAAAGATAATAAAGACAGTAATAAATGCAAAAATAAGGGTGATTACTAAATCAAATAGTTTAAAAGGAAAGACAATTAATAAAGATGCCAAGACCAGACAAACCCAATTGGCCTACGATGCATGTAAATATGATATTCATTATCAATGCACAGGTATTAGTTCTACCCACATCTGTTAACTACTTGCCCCTGATGCCTCACGTTGGCAAGCCTATTTTAACTACCTATCTCCCAAATGCCTTTGCGAATATTCAATAATTAAAATGCATTAAGGTTAAGTTCTAGATGTTGCTTAAATGCATGGGCAGTGAGTTATCATTCTATGCCTAGCAATGGTAACCCAAGGATTCTTTTCTTAAGATGTTCTGTTAGGCGTTACCCTTTCCCAAGTGTATAACCCCTAAAACTAATGCATGCATTGAATCTTAAATATTTATTAGGAAATACCCTCTCCCGAGCGAATAAAACCCAAAAGAAGTTTAAGAACAAATGCAAGATAACAAGAAAAGAATTAGAACAGAAAAACCTGTGAGAAATTCCCTTTGCATTGATAATTCTTGAAGCACACCGTACATCGTTGGCTTTTTAGGCCTGCTAGGCCCTAGCTAGGGGATTAGCCACTCATGGCCATTGAGGGCTTACAATCGGGGGTGAAGGAAAGAATGGGGAATAATAAAAACAAAGAATATAAATAAAGAAAGGAGAGCTCAGGCTTGAAGTACTGAGAACAGTGCTCTGAGACGAGGTGATCATTCCTTGGGATTGACTCTCTATTTATAGTTGCTGAAGTGGGCTTGTGGGCCTTCGTAGTCGCGCTCAGCGCCACACCTCGCGCTTAGCGCGTTCAGATAGTGCGCTGGGCGCGCCATGCAGGCTTAGCCCGTGCTTCTGTTGAATCGCGCGCTGGGCGCCTAGCCGGGCTTAGCGCGCGTAACGGTTTCTGCTCCTTCGTGCTTAGCGCCTGCAGTTGGTTGCTCGCTTAGCGCCTGATGCGCGCTTAGCGCCACTGTTGGGCTGGGCCTGCTTCAGAATTCCTTCTTTTTCTTCATTTCTGTTGCCATTTTTGTTTAATGTACCCTCATTTTTCGTATCTGCAACTAGAAATTCAATTTAATTAATTTTTTTAACTTTTAATTATAAATAACTGCTAAATAATTAATTTTAAGCCAAAATTTGACTATTTAACTACTATTAATTCACAATTATTTAGCAGTTATCACTTAACTGTTGAATTCTTAAATGATATGCTATTGAAAAGTAGATGTATCTTATTTTTATAAGTAGTATCAATTAATTCCTTTAAATTATCTTCACTTGTACAATCTCATATGTGCACAGCCTCTGGATCCCTCATATTCTGATGTGATTCGATTGGGGTGTTACACCTCAAACTTTCCTCTATTCAATTGAATACCCCCCCCCCCCTCTCCCTTGTTCTTTTCTCTCCCCATAATTTGCTTCTTTGCCTCTTATCAGTTGTAGGTTTTTTATTCGATGTGTTCCATGTTGAAGATCAACCTTTTTTTTTTTTTGCAGCAAAATTATGATTCCTTTGTGTATTATGACACAACGAAATTATAATTCTATTACAAATAACGAAATCATGATTCCGTTTAGTTTGTTAAGGTTGACTAAAATTTTTGTTAATTGTTGTACATTATTGTGATTTAGGTTTTGTTTTTGACCATTTAGTATGTTGTCCAAAAACAAAATAATGAAAATAAAATTTTGTTGTACATTTGTAAAAAAATTGTGTTCCCATTGTATATGTTTTTTCCATTCCGAATATATGTAACGAAAATATGATTTCATTACACACTTATATAATGAAATTGTGTTTTCAAGGGAAAGGTATTTTTGAAAATTAGTAATTCACCTTGAATTTCAGCAATTTTGAAGGTGAAAATAGCATTCCCCTCCAATTTCAGCCCGTCAAAGTCATAAAAGAGCATGGTCCTCTCTCAACTTGCATTCAGATTTCAATTAACAACAAACCTAGAGCATCCATTGCAATTCACGTCACTGTAGCCACTTTTTTTCTTCTTCTTCTTTCATTCAACAATATAGAATTTGAGAAACAGCCTAAAATTTCAATCATCCTCACCCAGTCACAGCAAAATGCATATATCCTCATTTTCGAAAATTCTTATCCAGCAAGTAATAATCAATCACAAATTAAAATTACCAATTGGATGGGCTTGGGGTGTTTTTGTGCTAAAGCGTGAATGGAAGAGGTTTGAGGGAAGAAGAGTAGAAGGGAACATGCAACATTGAATGTGTGAACAAAACAAATTTCTTCCCCATATAAACATAATTGTCGACACTGGTGGAGGGGGTGAGTTGCACTCCACTCACCATTAAATCCAACGGTTGAAAAAAAAGGGGATTTTGAATGTCACCTTACACATGTGTTGCATCCTGCATCCTTTCTGGAAAGTTTTTTTACCTATGAGATTGGTCATTCTGGAAGCCAAAGAAAAGAAAAGAGTGCATTCTGAAATATAATTTTACATTTTGGATTTGATCATTTTGATAACAAAAGCGGGGTGCAGGAAGCAACTGGGGAGATGAAGAAAGCAACAGCCCACACAAGTTTTGGGGCTACAAAACTTGTCAGCCCAACATAGAAGTAATGCTGACCATACACACAAGTTATATATAGAGTGTTGGTTCTTTTCACCAAAGAGAAAGAAGGAATGACTAACTTGGGCTAAAAACAATGTTGAACAGCCTAGAAGAAAATAAAAGAGTTGCAGCATACAAAACCTTAGGTCAAAAGGGCAGAACTCAACATGAAGAAAATTGAAATTAGTGTAAGAGTTGACTAAAAGGTTAATAGCCCAACAAAAAAGAAAAAAGGAAAAAGGAAAATAAGCACAACACAAACTCAATTTAATTAAACTAATTACATATTAGTCTAACTAATTTTGTTAATAACTCGCCTAAATATTTTTAATATACTTCATTCTTAATTATTCATACTTTATAAAATATTTTTGTCATTCTAATACCATACCATTAATATACTTCTTTCAAATTTTTATTTTTTCTACATATTTAAATTCATTAATAATTGCAAAAACAATTAATATTAAATATTATCAAAATACAACTTTAATTTTCTAGCCATAGAAAAACTAAATAAAAAAGAAGAAAGGGATCACATTTTGAATATATATATATTTTTTTATGATAAATGGAAGTTTAATATATGAATGTGCTTCGTGAATTGAACCTTGTGATTCTTTAAGTTATGAATATATTCTCGATCTTCAAGCTTGTTCTTATTTAGTTTCACATAAGAAATTAAGACTTTTTTTATGAGTGAAATTAAGGCTTTTAATCAAGAAGATTTATTTACCTAAAAAATCACGATTTAAATAAATTGGTAAATTTGTCCAGAAAACTAGAGAACCAATCTAAATTAATCCCAATTTAATAATTTATAGCTGATTTTTTTTTTTTTTTTTTTACATTAAAGATAGTTTTCAACCTACACTCGAAGACTAATTTTCCAACCTACAATCGAAGACTAATTTCTTTGAGCTGTAGAGATCATTAAAGTATGTATTGTCTCTTTTAACAATTTTTTTTTCATACATTTATATTTGATATAACTAGTTAAAAAGTTAATTGGAGGTTAAAATATTAGTATATTAAATTATAAGTATTTGATAAAATTAGTTATTGAAGTAGCTCAAAAAAGTAAAAATGAAAAAAATAAAATAAAATTATAATTTATTTAAAAAGGATAATAAAAAAATTGAATAAATATATTAAAAATAAAAATGAAAGAAAATATAAAAAGTTAGAAACTAAAAACTAACGTCTTAAAAAATGTTATTTCAAATAATATTTAAAAAAACTCTAAAAACTATTCAAATAACATTTCAAAAAACTCTAAAAACTATTAAGAAGTTACTAAAAATATTTATTTATTGAATGATCAAACAAGTTTTTCAATTAATAAAAAAAATAAAAAAATAAACTGAAAGTCTAACAACTTAACAACATAGCCATAATCAAGAATCAAACCCAATTTATAATTGAAATAAAAAAGAAAACTTAACCCCAACTCCTACACTAATTACATTTAATTTAATTTACTTCAGCACCCTTTGTGCTTTTGATATAAAAAAAAAATTCAAAAACAAATCTTCGATACTTTCTATAATTTTAATTATTGTTTTCCTTCAACAAGAACAAGATCGAATTCTAACTATATATACGTATAAAAAAACTGTTTCATTATAAAAGACTCTTGATGATTTCTCTGCCTAAAAACCTGGTTAAAGAATATCCCCCCACACAATTAAAAAACTAAATGAAATAATATCTGAACGCCATTCTTGATGCAGTCCATTTCTGATGAAAAGTTACAAGTTTTAGGTATGGAAAGGTAAGGCGCCAACCCATTGAAGCATTTTCTTTGGCATTGTATAGTCACCAAAGCGAACTGCTTGCTCGTTATGGCAACATCTGTCCCATTAGGAGAATTGGCTGGATTCACGGTAGCCGAAAGGCAACATAATATCCATCTTTTAATTTATCTAATAATCACTTTCTCGTTTTTACCACCTTTCTTTTTAACGTACTTTGCATTGAAGGGCTATATGCCAGCAATAGCCAATCACCCTTTTATCAAACTCAAAACAACTAGTATTTGCTCCCTCAAACCGCAGCAACTATTCATAATTGTACATAATCCAAATAATATTCAATGCTAGCCCGTAACAACAACTCACCATCAATTGACACGGTGCAAAGTTGATTAAAATTATAAAGTATAAAATTTATAAATGTAATAGTATTTTTTTTTTTGATTCAGATAAATGTAATTATATATTCTCACCATGGTTTTTTTATAAAAGTTATTTATTGATTCGTTCATTATTGATCTAAAGAGAATGTTGACAAATTTACTACTTATACATAACAACTATATTCCTGTTTAATAAGTGGATTCTAAACCGTGCTTTGTATATGAAGCTGTATAGATATTCATAAAGACAAATTTTGTTCTTCATGATAATTCTGTTTGATTTAAGTAAGATTATTTTTGGTGAACAATACAACATTAGATCATAGGTATTTTTTTTTTTATTGAAAATAAATCATACTTGAGCTGGATATTGGATATGACTATTATAGATAAAAAAATTTCTTCCAAATATTTAATATAACTACATAATAGTTAAGCTAAAACAATTTCATCGATCAGCTCTAAGTATATATGTCATGAACGCATGTTTATATATCATGAAGGCATAAGTATGCTCACTCTTCATGTGGGGACCGTTGGATCGATGTCCTTCTTCATAGAGCAGACAGGTCTACGGAGATCCATTATTGAGTATCTCTGTGGCAATGGCAAATAATGCATTACAGAGAACCATATGCCTTGTAGCTTATAGCTAACTTAATTATTAAAGCACACAACAGTACTTGACTAATAATTAAACTAAAACTAAAGTAGTTGATGAGGTCGCATGAGTATATTATATGATAGGAAATGTGAGGGGTTTAGAAAATTGGCCACTAGATGAGTTTTGATAATTTATAAATATATACAAATGTAGTTTTTGGGTTATAATACAGAATGCGAGAATGTATTTTAATTGACAATAATACTCTGAAAGGTCCTTTTCTTTTCCCCTTTTTTATTTCTCAGGTGTGGTCTATTGGGAGCAAAAAGTTTACAACTGAAAGGCACTCAGATATTCTGAATTGCCTCGATTATCACCCATAATAGGGAAAGAGCATGTAACGAGGTATATATATATATATATATATATATATATATATATATATATATATATATATATATTCGCTCTCACAGAAATGATTGAAACATTCATGAGTGCAAGCTGTTCTATTTTGGCATAATAACAGTTACAAGGGGTTCGGTTAAATGTGTTAAGGAATGCCCATTTCCTAGCAATAATTGGAGCTTCTAAGCTTTGGCATATTTTAATTTAAGGCACCAATGATGAAACTGAATCTAGTGGCTACATTTCTTTACACGTATGAAAATGAAGAGCAAGGTTCCAAGGCTTGGAAACATGTTTGGTGTCCCCATCATGAATCCCCCCTCCCTCGTGTCTTCTTCAAATCAAGCCACTTTGAGTGGATTCCAACTCCTCCTCAACCATTTATAAGATTCACCAATTAGTGGAGTTCCCTTTCACGCACCTAACCCCTTTGAAAACAAGCCATTAAACTAGAAAAATCAAATCTATCACACATTGTTTAAAATATTACTGTTTTCAGATACCACTGATGATGATATTTAATCGAGGTTGGTTCTGTCAAATCAAATCAGGGTGTCCAATGGCTAACATAACATCTCTTTAGCAATTATAATTCTCGGTTTAGGCTAATTAAACAAGGATGGGGCTATCAATAGTTTAATTGTAGGGTATGTTAGGAATTAATTAGGATCACCAAGATCAACCCAAGTGTTTCTTTTAATTAGTTTTATTATCCCAGATCTTACTCCCGTTATCTTTATCTGAACAAGTCTTAAAATATATAGTGTGGATCATAATAATATATATATCTGACTCAGATTTAGAGTTCGTACGTAGCATCTTGTTAAGGCTTATTAAAATTAAGTAATTTAACCATTGTGCTTGTGTCTTTTTCCAACTGTCTGACAAAAGGGTGAATATAGATGCTCTGTATACAAGTTGGGAGGTACAGGACCAAGCAGGTTTATGCACTGTGAGATTGAGACTATAATTATTGTCACATATCTTCTTCAAAATGACTTGCCCTTTGTTTGGTAATGGCGTGACCAACTCACATTTCAGGCATGGAACCTTGACCATAAGGGAATAGGGTGGTGGGCAATAATGGAAGTGGTTTTCAGGGCTTAGTGATTCAATGGCGGGACTTTAATTTTTTTTTTTTGCATAGGATTACTTCTTTGAGAATGTTTGCTGTGTAACTTGTTTAGTAACGCAAAAATGTGCACAATTGGAGTAAGTAAAATGTGGCCAAATAGAAACATGAATAATTGCTAACCAAAGGTGGCCATCATCACGGTTTTCTGGCCAGCTTGTTATAGTATCTATGCTCCTACCTAAGATTTGATTTTTTTTATACCTTTTGAACAATTATTACAATTTCCTATTAAGAAGTAAGGCAAAGCATGATCCACATCGCTTTCTGTGTATACCAAACAACGTGGATTTTTAAGTCACTCTTGAATTTTGAGCCTATTCCCAATCCTAGCTATTTCCTACACATGACTCGTGTGAGTCATGATGATTATATATATATATATATATAGCTTGCATGCGAAACCAACCATACTATTGTTGTAACTAAGGTAATAGTATATTGTTCACACCAATTTTGTATTTATTTAAAAAAAAATACAAACTCAAAAAATACACAATGAATAAAATTAATGTTTCAGTCTCGTCTTCTCGTAACATCCTTCTCTCATAGGTTCTTTTTTATACTCGGTCTTTGCATTTTCTAGGAGGATGAAGTATCTGTAAAAAAGACAATTCAATACTTGTTTTTATCTCAAGAATAAATAGTATTTTTTATCTCAAAAATCTTATTTTTATTTATACAAATTTTGTTGGACCTTGAAACTTTGAACATTTTGGGGATGGTTACCATCTCAGTTAATCTGATTCTAAGTTTGATTGCATAGTTTAGTTTCCATTGCTTGCCCTTCTGTCTCAGCCGAATCCTTATTCTGTATAATTAAGATTTTCCACATCTCAATAATCACTCACATTTGTGTCAATGTGGAGTGTCTTCCTAAAAGGACAAAGCTTCCCAATTATTAAAACTTTCTTTTCAGGATAAATCCAAATGTCAATACATGCAATTTCAACACGCGTGTACTTCTCAACCAGTGAAGTTCTATTTCACCTGCATGACAATAGGTATCTTGACAACTGTATTGTTATATACAGCTGTCACTACTCTTGTGAAAGACTTATCTGGCTCGGATTGTGGAAATGAGGGTTGAGACACCATGTTCAAGATTTCACATGGTTTTCGTTTCATTAATTAATTTTTCTCTAGTGTTCACCTTCACTTAATTGGCTGCGGGACTAATAAATCTACAGTTCTTTAGTATAATATAACATATTGTAATATATAAAGGAACCCGAGAGCACCACTATCTATAAGTTTCTCGAGTTATAATATTTATGCCATATGTTGTATTGTTGTTGGTCACGAACCCTTATCAATGATCTTAAATCTATTAATTCCAAGATGGAGATCAGAATATAAAATTTGACAGAATAATCACTATAACCGTAATGTTGATCACATATATGTATAATGTATCTACATTTTTTTTTGTTTTGTTAACTAGATCAAGCATTCGAATATATAATTTAAATCCAAAAGTTATTACTCCTTTGCTGAGTGACGTGTTCAAAGTAGTAACATCAGTGCATTGCTTAAACAAATAATCAAAAGAGTTCGAGCATGTTTGCTTTAATTTAATTTAAGAAGTTATTGTTTTTAGAACTCTCTCAATAAAAGGGATAGTAATTTTTTTTTTAAAATAAATAAGATACGCGCGTGAACTTCTTTTATCTTCATTATTATTTTTTACAAAGTAACTTTACCGTACAACATTTCATACTCATTTCTTATTTATATTTCTAAAGTTGTAAATTATATATATATATATATATATATATATATATATATATATATATATATATATATATATAATTAGCTCAACATGCATGTAGTATACTACTTTTACATATTTATTTTCTTCATTCTCCTTCTGAATATTATGCACGTGACATCTTCTAACATCAAGTTAGGTCAGAGTTTTAATTGATGTAACATTGATAATTTGCCTTCATAGACCATAGTCAAAGGAAATCAATTTTGTTGTTTCAAGAAACGCCGTTTATGGTGAAATAGGTAATGCAAACAGGTTATAAATAAATTTATTTTGCATTTTTTTTTATATAAATTTTGGTACAAAGTCGTTTGGCACTTGTGATTGTCTAAATCACCTTTTGGAGTTGAAGTTGGTGATTTTCATTTTCAATACCACATTTTCCACACGTACGACAAGTACAATTCAGAGCAAGAAGGTTGACGCGCCACTCGCAATTGCGGCATAAAACATCAGTTCTTTCTCTATTCGCATGCGCATGCGCACGTGTGATGGAATAGATTACAATTAAAAAAGAAATAGGGAGAGAACCTAGCTAGCTATTTGAACTTTGTTCCTCCCTAGAACTTTAAATTATGGAACACACTATTTCCTATTTCGAACAAGAAAGGGATATAATTGGAACCACCCCTTGACCAAATTATGGGCTGGTGCCAATTTCCCTGAACTCATCTAGAATCTAACTTCTGGTATTGGGAACTCGTTCTTTTCCACTCTACCATATGCCTCAAAAACTGCCCAACCTGTGAACAAAAAAAAAAAAAATGATTTTGTTCATATACATACACCTCGGATTCATCCTTAACATACATGAAAAAGATGTACATAATAATGTTTGAATTTAACAACGTTAGACATTTAATTAAAGATTACGAATTGTGTTGGACTTGGAAATATATTGATCTTACCTCTGTTGGATCTTGCAAAGTGTAGGAAGCATCGGTTTCTTTTGTAATTTTAGAAACAAGAATCCCAATCCCTTGGCCCCTCCTCCGCAAAACCTGATTATATTATATCCAATAAATCAATAAGTTAGTAACAATAATAATAAAAACAACAAATTAATAGTAATATACGTGGAATATACTAACACAATAATAATATTAGCAAGCTAGCAATCTTGGTGGTCCGCATTTGTTAATTACCTTAAAAGCATCTTCGTCAGTTCGATCATCACCAATAAAGATTGGAAATACATTATCAGAATTAGCATATCCTGTAAATACAAAAAATAAAACATTAAGTTAGGACATTTATGTAGCTCATGAGACACGTACCATTACCAACACCTTTATAATTATATTTTGAACAAAAGAAGGCTATTTATGCATGAACTCTTACCTAGTGACTCTAGCAAGAATTCAAGAGCCTTGCCCTTGTCCCATTTTATGGCTGGTCGAATCTCAAGCACTTTTCTCCCTTGAGTTAGCTTAAGTTTTGGGTACTCGTTGAGCACCAAACTCACTTGTTCACCCAATGATGCCCAGTTCTATAAGTAAAACACGAGTAAAATAATAAAATTAATTAGATATAATAAAACAATATTAGCCGTCAATTAATTAACGTGTCTCGTGCGTTTCCAAGTGGTGTGAGAACTATTAAATAAAATATTTAATTTGTTGAATGTTGGTACCTTTTCGTCAACACAGCGAAAGTGCACGGACAAGCAAAACTTGTTATTTTCTACCTTAGCCCCAGGGACAGACTTTGTTTTTTCCACCAAGATGTTGTACACCTGACCCCATAATAGAACAATGATAACGGCACAGTTAAAATCGTGCGTAAATATGTGTTGAGAAAATGATTAGCACAGAGAAGAATGACTTAATTAACGAACCTCATTGATCATGGGTAAGAATTCACTAGCGGGTTGGAAGAGCACTTGTTCGTTTCCCTGAAAGAAAACAAAACAAAAAAACCAAATTACGAATCTATGATTAAGAAGGAAGGACACCATGATGAAAATCTTGGTTTCATTAATTTGGTTATGGGAACTTTTTCTCACTTTCTTAGTACTTCGCTTATTTGTTGGTCCCTTGATGTCCATTCCATGGCTCCCAGCATAGTACAGTTCTGCCAATCTTACAAAGTTATACACCTACAAAAAAATTGAAGAAAATCCAAATTAGTTCTGACCCCAAAAAAAAAATTTCTTTTGGTTTTGATTTGAAGAAAAAAAAAATGTACCTTGTCTAGGCACCTTCCACTCACTATGGCGGTGGGGAAATGCCTTGCTAAGTCCTTCAATGTGGCCCTCATCTGATTTATTATCAACAGAAATTACAAAAAGGGAAAATTAATTTCATTTCACATATTCTTATTCTTATTATATATATGAATTGAAAAATTGGAGTGGAAAAACAAAAAAAACAAAGAGAGAACAAAAGGGTGAACCTTTTTACTCATGTATGCTTTATCTGGATCTGCAACAATTGGGGAGAGAGTTCCATCATAGTCAAGAAAAGTCACAATCTGCTTCCCTTTGGACTCACATACAATATGATCAAACATGCTCAGTGCCGAAGGGTGGTAAAGCTGCACACAACACCCAACAGAGGTCAAGTCACACATAACATAACAACAACACGGATGGTTTGGTTAAAGAAAAAGAAAGGGAAAGAAAGGTGGTAGTTTCGAGTATTCTTACTAATAAAATTAACATTTTAACCACTAATATTTATCGATAAAAAAACAAAAACATAACTAACAACACAAAAAAGAAAAGGGTTTCAATCACGACACCAAGTTGTTGTAATAATAAAACAAGACTTTAGTGCTTACAGTCCAAGGACTTGTTGGGTCTTGGTTTTGGTTGTTTTGTGTGGATTTGGCAGATCGAGTGGGAGAAGAGGCTCTCATTGAATCAATCCATGTGTTAATAACTTTGTTCCCTCCTTTATTAACACTTCCATCTTCTAAAGTTTTCCTTAAGAGCTTCTTCTGGGGTGGGCCCAAAACCCCACCAAACAAGGCCATTAGTCCAGGCACCGCAGCTCTAGGTAGAGCACTTCTGTTTGAAATCGACATTGCCAACTCCATAAGCGTGTTATTCACATTACGGTTCGTCATTCTACACCAAGTATAGTAATAGTAACAATAGTTGAAACAATAATAATATTAATAATAATAATAACTCTTGCGAGAAAGAAAAAAAAATTGTTAAGAATGAGAAATGGGAAGAAGGGTCACGGGGTTATATAGAGAGAAGGCAGAGAAGAGAACAGAGAGGGATGGTTATGTGTGTGTATTTAGGTGGATGCTTCCTGTGTATGCTCAACGTGGAATTTATAGGGGAGAAAAAAGGGGTTTGAATAAGAGGAAAAAAAAAAGTAGAAAATAAAAAATGCACTCGTTTTCTACTCGTTGGTTGGTTCAAGTCACGTATAAGAAGGGAGGGGTGTGTGTGGTCAATTTATAAACTTCGGTTACATGGGTATAAACCGACGAAACTATCTCCTCTTTTTCCATGGCCCTTGTACTTTTCAGTAACTATACTAAATATGAAAGTTGGAGGGACCACATAGTAATCTCTCAGGAACCTCCTTTTTCAATTTGTTTTTGGAAGGAGATTTTTCACAGTAATGAGGAACTTTTACTGATAATGTTGTTTCATAACCATTTTGCCACTATCTTGCTTTATCATATTCTATTAAGTTAAATAGCGCCTTGCTTTTAGGATTATTATTATTTAAATAAAAGTAAAGAGCGGTGGTAAGGTTATATCACTTTCTAACCAACACTATATATCGAGTCTAGTGGAAGAGTTAGTTTATGATTACTTGATCATAATATAGTAATTTTTAAAAAAATAATAGTAAATTAAGATTCAAATATTTGTTAAGGAAAGTGCCTATTTCTTTCTTCCCATTTCCTTATAGGGTTTTTATAATTAAGTTCTATTAAACACTAAACATATTGTTTTTCTTAAAGTATTATCAGACATTAAATAGGTAACACCTCTCTAAAATTTCGAATATTGGATTCTCTAACATTTGCGTGCTTCAAATATAATTTGCTTTTGAAAATTGATGTTTGTGAAAAATAAAATAAAAAATTAATCTCTTTATGCATTAATAAGGGAGTTTTCTTTATGAGGTGTTTGGTAAGAGAGAAAATTTTTCATACCTAGGAATGATGTTTTTTCATAAAATTTGTTTGATTAACCATTAAAAATCTTTAAATAAGTTTTCTATAAATCAAAGAATTAGGTATATTTTTATTTATTTTAATTATTTATTATATTATATAACTTAGTAAAAAATAACATAATATTTTTATTATAATTAAAAAAAATTCAACTTGATTAAAAAATATTTTTAGAAAACATCTTTTTTCATAAATGTTATTTTTTTTTAAAAAAAAAATATCAAACATATGGAAAGCTAAGGGGTGTTTGATAGACTTGATGTTTTTATTTTCCCAAGAATTTTAAAGTAGGAAACTATGATTCTCATGTTGGTGTACAATTAAAAAAAAAAGATTGTCAAGAAATTATAATTCTCAAGAATCAATTTTAACTCACTTTCCCGCAAAAATATTCCCAACGAGGAGATAAGAATTCAACTTTCTTGAGTGAAAAAAATTTTAGTTGTATATTTTATATGAATCTTTAATTTTCAAGAAACATATTAAGACTAATTAAACATATTTTATACATTCATAAGAATCACATAAATCATGTTTTTCAGAAATAAAAAATATCTTCTCTCTTACTAAACGTCTCTTAAGTTTTTCAACTTCTGAAAACCAAAATCTTGTTTCATATCAAAAGAAATAACCATTGATTGAGAGTATCAACCGAAGGAGGAAAACAATTCCATGTAAATGGATAATACAGGAATTTATTCAGATTCTTTTAGATATTGGACGAGTAAAGCACTATTTTCCATTTTTATGGTTATTTTACAACTTGTTATTCTTAAATGTTATTTAAAGGGAATATAGTTCATTATAAGAAAACATCAAAGAGCTTCTTTCTTTGAATTTTTAATTCTCCATTACATAAAGGAACAATGCCATAATACCATGCTTAACACATATTTTAGGCATGCATTTGTTGCCTCATTTTTATTTCCCTTCCTCCCTTTCTCTCCCAAAATGACCTTTTTTAACCCTCTCACGAAAGGTGTTCAAACTTCCAAAATGTTCAATTGCAACCACATATTCTTTTCCCACGTTTTTATTATTATTTTGAGTACTGACAGAATCAACAGTTTCAAATTTTCTTGGGTACCTTTTTATGTTGTAACATAATTCAGAACGTAGGTACTAAGAAACAGAATCATAGCATAAGTTAGCACTCGCCCCTTGTATAGTTTCACTAAATAAAAACAAGCTGCTCAAACCTAACTTGTATACACTATACAGTAAGCTTTAAAACCAGCGGCACAAAATAATTATTTTTTCCCTCTTTCTTTGTTTTCTTTCAATCATCCCTCTTCCCTCTTCCATCACAATTTTCATGCACGTTTTGTATAATTTTTATACGTTAATTCAAAATTTAGTATAGTTGGTTAATGCTCTTTACACAATTACATTTCATTTGTCAATCAAAAATTTAGTAGTGTTAATGGCTTTACAATAACTTTAAGAAGCGTGCCTAAAATATCTATATTAGGCGCCAAGAAGTACGTATTTAATGGAAATTAAAAAGCTATTCCATGGAGCTTTATGTGTGAATAAAACTTAAAAGTGTAAGAAACAAAAAGATTTATCTTATGCGTGAGTAATAATGACAAGTGGAAAGATAATTGTAAGACATGAAAATGAGTTGTGGTGTGTGAGTTTGATTTTCTACAATGTATTTCACCCCTTTTCGGTTATTTTACTTCATCGATCTCTAATTCTTCACTGTACTTATTTTACTATAAATATCTCCTTAGACAAAACAAAAAACCGTAAATAGTAACATTAAAGTACTTATTCTACTATATATATATTTTTTATAAATATATCTCAGTAATGAAACATAGGTTTTGGGTCAAATACACTTATGTTATGTAAATTAAACCTTGAATAATTATAACATTATAAATTGCAAACTTCCTTTCTTTATTTAAGTTAAACTTTATTGCAATTAATTATCTAAAAATAATTGCAACTGAGACTAATAAATTAGGGAGGTAGAATGCATATAATCGACCTACGGGACATAGATAATTATTTGATATGTTTAATATATTTATGTAGATTGGATGCTTTACAGATAGTAGTACATTTGTTTTAAACTAAAGATGTTACGTATCCCTTTTAGAGAAATTATTGTATTTATACAGTAAGTTTTTAATCTTATATATTGTAAATGATTGAAATTAGAATATAAAATATACAATTTGTAAATAATTAATTATCTAGCTAACTTTAATCATTTTTTTTTTCTTTTCGAAGGACAGTGCATGTGTAAATATTTTGCACGTTCAAATTCGTATAATATCCGAAATCTGGACGTAACTTTCCTAACTGTGACTCTTTGTCAAAAGCTTTGTATCTCATAAGAAAAGTATATGGAATAAGCCAACCGACCCAAAGTCCTTTTGCATTTGCTATAATTCTTTGGGGATTTGAACATCCAACCATTTGTCTCTGTTGCTTAATCGGGTCCTTGAGAATGATAGAAGACTTTCCTTTTTTTCTCCTAATTAACTCTGGTTAAATTTTAATTATCACACATTTTTTCATATAAATTTTCATCTAATCATCCTTATTTTCCCCTTTCATTGAAAATTTAAATGGTTTCTATATCATGTTATACCTAGAAGAAAAAAAAATATAGTCCTATATACTTCTTTTGTCTTGTTCTTTTCATACCTACAAATTCATGACGACCCATGTTCAGTCAAAACTCAAAACCGGTGGCCTTGGAGATGCTTTTTCAAGCAACCACCATGTGAGCGGAAACTATACGAATTTGAAACCTTGGGTGTCATTCTTGTTTGTTTCATGGTGATAACAATTTTCTTTTATAAAAACTAAACAAGGTACGTAATGTCAAAAGGAGTTAATAGATGTTAAAAAAGCTCTGCAGATCCTTAGATTCTTGAACAATATAATACCATTTTTGTTAGATGCAAAGTTGATTACATTAATCTATAAAAACTGAAAATTGTCATTTGTATTTCTGAGAAATAAAAAGACGATTAATTTTATCTTTTTTATATCAATTTATTATTAAAAAAGGCTAAGTTTATGAATATTTTTTTAGTGTACTAAAATCGTAATTTCCATGTTTTAAAAATTAATATGATTGATTTTAAATATTCAAAATCATATATATACTATATAAGATTAACGTGATGAAGGGATTTAAGTAGTTAACCCGAGGTCTTAAATTCCAACTTCATTATTGCTATTTTATACGAAAAAACCTTTGAAATCATTTTGCCTACGAAAAGAAAATATTAAATATTTGAAAAAGTAATGGTATTTCACGTGTAGATACTTAGAAAAAGGCAACACTTTCTCTTGAAAATAGCCTTTGATTAACTAACGGGGTATTTTTAAATTTATATAAAAAAAAATTAGGGGGACACCGAACATGGGTCATTGAAGCATATTATTCATATTCCTGATGATGAGACATTCTAGAACTGGTTTTACGTGGGTTTCGAATTTCCATGGAAGTCATTAGGGAACATACCAGGTTAGCAGAATATGAACACGAACATAATTTAGGTGAACCAAACTGCCATAACTGCTTATGATATTGCAAAGACGGTGGACTTTTGGGGTCGTTTTGGAATCAAATATTTGTCCGTGTTATAAACGAATCATACAAAGTCAAATAATATGACTAAGTTAGTTTCTCTGCTGCTTCCAAAGGAAATTAAGAAATAGAAAAATAGGTAACAAGAGGGTTTGGAAACGACAAAGAAATTTTAGCAACTAGGGTGCTTTTTCCCTAATACGTGACTGGATTCTTATGTGTAAATTTCTCGGTTGCCCCCTTTCCACGCCCCTCTTTTCCTTATCAGCATGGTAATGTTTAGGGGGAAAAAATCAATTAAAATATAGTAAATTTATATTTCACATAGGCTTAGTTTTATTAGAACACGGTCTCATGTGAGATTTTGTTAGTAAATAATTTATAAATACTTTTTTATAAGTATTCATTCAAATTTGAGAATTATAAGAAGTCTTCTATATCCAAAAATTAAACTAAAGTTTTTTTTTATTTATAAAAGAATATAAATGTTGGAGAGAAAAATAAAAAAAAAGAAAAAATAGATTAATTGGTGGGAAAATGATGGGACTGATTTGATTGGTTCGTATGTGACCCGTAAAAGCGAAGAGAGTAGTAATATGGGCACGTGTATTTCACTGTGGCCTTAATATTGGGTCACTTTCAGCTTTAATACTTATACTTGCTTCCTGATTCCATTGGCCATCAGTTTCTCTATGGTGCTTTTTTGTTTTAAGGGTACTGCATGCTTTCGCATTTCATCTCAGATTTTTTTTTCTATCCAAATAATGAGAGTTAATTTTACGGCAGAGAATATATATAGGAAATAGGAAGCATTTATAGCGGAAGGGATTCTCTCCATTGAGTTTTAACAAGAGAATGTTCGACCATTAAATATATCTCTTCCATCCATTATTTTCAAATATTAGTTTATAGTACATTTTTATAAAAAAATTAAATAATTTTTATGATTAAGATCTCATCTAGTGAATATGTCCCTGTTGAAGAAGATCTTAATCTCATTTTTAATTAGGGTTAACTAAGTTTTGAGTTTCTAAATTTTTTTAAAATTTATTTTTTAATTTTTGTTTGATTGATTAAAGTTTTTTTTTTTTAACTTTTTTTAATATGATCTTTAGTTTTCAAATTTTTGTTTGATCGTGATCAAGGTTCCTGTAATACAGGATGATGGGGAAATTGAAGGGGATGTGAATCATCGCATTCAAGCAGGATGGATGAAATGGAGAAAAGCATCGGGGGTGTTATGTGATGCAAAGGTACCGATCAAGCTAAAGGGAAAGTTTTATCGGACTGCGGTAAGACCGGCGATTTTGTACGGAACAGAATGTTGGGCGGTCAAGAGCCAACATGAGAATAAAGTCGGTGTAGCGGAGATGAGGATGTTGCGGTGGATGTGTGGTAAGACTCGACAGGATAAAATTAGAAACGAAGCTATTAGAGAGAGGGTTGGAGTAGCGCCTATTGTAGAGAAGATGGTGGAAATTAGACTTAGGTGGTTTGGGCATGTAGAGAGAAGACCGGTAGACTCTGTAGTGAGGAGAGTAGACCAGATGGAGAGAAGACAAACAATTCGAGGCAGAGGAAGACCCAAAAAGACTATAAGAGAGGTTATAAAAAAGGATCTCGAAATTAATGGTTTGGATAGAAGTATGGTACTTGATAGAACATTATGGCGGAAGTTGATCCATGTAGCCGACCCCACCTAGTGGGATAAGGCGTTGTTGTTGTTGTTGTGATCAAGGTTCCTAACCTTCTAAAAATTTTAATTTTAATTCATGAATAAAAAATTGAATCTATTATTTTTATTTATTTAATTAATAGTTTGAAAATTCAATCTGATCTAATTGGTCGGACCGGTCCAATTGGGACTTGATGATATAATTAGACCGATTTTGGCTACTAGACCAATCATGCATCTAGCCCGAAATGACGGGGCCAGACCTGATCATACCAGCCTGTTTGGAATAAGCCGAGCGACCCAGACCGATTTTTAAAACCCGTTTCATGTCACAAAAAATACAAAAAAAAACTCTAAAATGCTTCCAAAAAATTTGAGACTTGTGTAATTGTGTTATTGAATTATTATTTGTGGACTTGTATTATAAACTTTAATATTTTAATTGTTATTTTGAATTTTGGAGTATGAATGAACTTTTTTTAATTTAATAATGTTAGTTATATATTTATATATAATAGATACATATATAATTTTAAATTTTTTAATATATATCAGGTCAAACCAGATCAATTACTGATCACCCGATTGAACTACTGACTCACTATCTCAACTAGATCAATGATCAGACCAGGTTTCATAACTTTAATTTTAATGTTATTTTCAATGACAAAAATATTTTTTTTTTTCAAAAAGTTTAGGAATTGAAAATCTTAATTGAAAAAAGTTAGGGACATTGAATAGTCAAATAGAAGTTTAGGAACTAAAAATCTTAATGAAAAAAAAATTGAGAAACCTTGACTAGTCTAGTCAAACAAAATTAATGTTTAGGATTTTAAGAAAATTTAAAAATTAAAAACTTAATGAACTTCTCTAATTATTCGGTACTTTTACATGAATGAGAGAAATAAATATTGATGATTAAATATTATCCTAAATGACAGAGATTAAAATATATAAAGTCACATAATTTTAAGTTATCATATAATATTTAATCATTTACATATAATTACTATTAACAAAAGAATTTAATTTAATTAATTGAATATAGTGAGTAAATTATTATCAACCTCAAAACATATATTTGATTCTTACTCATCGTTCACGTATAATTGTGTGATTTAAATTTATACTTCTTACTTCCAATCACCCTCTTACTAGATATGTCTTCGTCGTGTGAGTTTTTAAAAATAATCATATCCCATTAAATTTTGATTATATATATATATATATATATATATATATATATATATATATATATATATATATATATATATATATGACAACTTAATAAAGTTGTGAGCATTTTTTATCTTAATCGTTAAAATATATTTAACAGTCTATATTTATTAAATTTATTACTCAGAAATGCGATGAATTTTCAATATATTGACACTCTCTCTATATATGTAAGTAGGTTTCTTTATCTTCTATTTATCTACTTACTTATTTATTGATAACTCTTAGTAAGAATATTATATATGGATGAACCAGATTAAAAGTTAAAAGCTAGTTAGTTGTGATGTGATCATCACCTAAAATATTTATGTATTTTTATCTTTCTATTTTTATCATTCAAATATAATATATAATGGCTTAAGTTTATCGTTCAAAATATTTTTCACAATAAAAATACTTCTCACATGATATTTTTCTTATATACACTAATATAGATGCATATACGAGATGCATATAGTGAAATGATACCTTTTATGCGAGAATAAAAAAAATAAACATGGATCGTTAAATTTTATCACAAATAATTAAGACTAAAAAACAATAATAAGAATTTTATAAAAGGTTACATGATTTTTTTAAATGGTCATATGACTTTAAAAAAAATTAATTTTAAATTATGTGTTTGTGGTTACTTATGTGTGTGCATATGTATGTGTGTATATTAGATACATCGAGGGAATTTTTTTCTTCTTCTATGTTAGAAATAATAAAGGAATAAACTAATTAATATTGACAATTAGATCTTATTATTAATAATCAAGATCTAAAACATAAATCATGTGGGTTTTTTAAGACTCACACTAACTTTTTTACTTGGTCACATAACTAAATTTTAACTATTTAATTATTTATGGTTATTTAATCTTTATCACGCTAAATATAAATCCCTGCCTCACTATATACATGGACATGAACACAAATAACGGGAATTATTCTTATTTTAAAGATGTGAAAGCTAAAAATTTAAATTATATGTCATATATTGATTACTAAGATTTAAAGTTGATGATTAATTATATCATAAAAAAAGTTAATTGGTGATTGTATCCCTTAGAAAATTCATATACATACATATATATATATATATATATATATATATATATATATATATATATATATATATATATATATATATATATTAACTTTTTCATTTATTATGAAAAATGAGATTAATCTAAAGTTTGATCAGGAAGTAACCAATATTTTTTTTAACGTTAATTTTTAACCAGTGTGATGTATTATAATTATATTCATTAGTTATATTTTAAAAAATATATATATTTATACTAAAATCATATCAGATTATTTAAATGAAAAAGGATTTAAGTCCATGTTAATTATACAATAAATTTTTTAATATGAAATCACCCAAAATATTTCGAATTTTATTTCACCATAGTTCTTTGCTAGCTAATGCTGTCATATTAAACTTGATTTTTAAATTAAAAATGTTTTATACTTCCGTAGTTATGCTAGCAGTTATGTTTAATATTTTTTAGGTTATTTGATTTACCTTATTCCTAACCATTGGAAATTAAGTATTTTAGCCTTTTCAAAACATGGTAAATATTTTTTTTGTATAACAGTCAAGAAATCCTCTTTTCTTTTATCAGTGCAGTGAGGAAAATGACATAAGGTCCATGTTTTTGTTGGAGCACATCTGAAAACAGTATTAATTGTGAGAGACGTCAGTGTACAACTAGGATTTTTGTTGTTATTATTGTGTTCCACAACACCTTAAATGGTGTTATTTATATTATATATAACACCCCATTTTTTTATTATCTATATATACATTATGAACTTGTACATTATTAAGTTTATTTTTAAGTTAAGACATTATTAAGTTAATAAAACTAGAGTATGACTTTTTTTTGCTCTAATCAGTTTTTTCTTCTTCATGTGTGTAACCTTATTAGTTCTCACAATATTGGTACTACTAAATCTCATTTAACTTATAAATGTTGACCAGTATTTAATAATACATTACTACTACACAGAAATTGAGAATGTGCTGTAATGATAAAACTTTAGTCATTATACCTTTTTATTTAACATTTATATTTACACGCAAATATAAACATATATAAACGCATACATGTGTATATATGTTGATAAATAAATATATATAGAGAGAGACGTGAGATATTTCTAATGAGTTTGTTTTTTTTTTTTTTTTTAATGTGAAAGTGACAAGGTTAAACATTAACTGTTGTAGCAATTTTTAAATAATTATTATAAAATTTGAGACATGATAATTTGAGATTAGATTGTACATGTTTTTTTTCCCTTATATTTTAATTAGGTAATCAGTGAATGAGTAAAATGTATTAAATAAATTAAAATGGATACCATATTCCATGATATATTAAGGCAAATATGTCACTTACAAATGATTTTTTTCTATACTTGATTACATTTACGAAATCCAAGGTTTCGTAGATTTGAATTTCGTATTTGACTGCAACTTTTCCGTGTTCCTTTTTGCCGTCCAGCCTAACACGATGGGTGGCATGCATATATTGACCATAAACTCCTTTGATATTTTATGCCTGATATGCCATAATGCATGAACCTCTTTGGGTCAAGGATAGAATCTAATGCTTCAAAACATTCTATGCCACAAAGAATATGTAGTATCTTTCAAAATAATGAGAGAGGTTCTTAGCTTAGGAAAATGGAAGTTATGATATATAGAATAAAGTCCCAATTTGCCTAAAGCTTCATCCCGATCGTGATACTCTTCTAGCATAAAGCATCAGTTTGTTTTCCTTAGTTTTCTTGGTTTAAGTTAAAGCACAAGTCCCGTTCAAATTAAATTTCATACTTATTTCCATATTCCAATCTTTTTTCATGCCTTTTAGGAAACTTTACACACGACAAGTAAGGTTGTATGCATAATGCTGACGGCCAAACAGCAAAAGAATCAAAATAATTGGTTATCAATTGTCATAAAAAAATACAGTAAAGGATTTTCTTCTGTTTTTTGAAGATTATTTTCTGATTTTAGAATCAGAAACAAATAAAAAACAACAAAACATATTTAATAAGAGTATTTTTTGAAAATTGTTTTCAAAACTATTTTTTTTTTTAGTTTTTAAAACAAAAAACCAAAAACATATCTGTTTTTTTAGGGTTTATTTCATTTGATTTTTTTTTTGTTTTATAAATTACGTATTTTATAAGCTTGAGAAATGTTTCCTCTTACTCTCCCGCTCATTCGTTCAGAAGCTTTACTTGCTGGTATATGTGTTAGGATTTTTTTGGGCTCCTTTCCTATGTGAACTAACCGTTTAAATGAGAAGACCATTTTGTATCACTTGTTTAAGTGGAGAAGGGTCAGATTAGGGTGTAAGAGAGAGACTCATTTGTGAGGAAATAAAACAGTTACAAAATATTGAGAGAGAAAAGAGAACAAAAGTCATTGTGATTTTGACACACCCATTAGAGAGCGTTTTTCATATTACAACTGCGGATTTATTCACCACTAGATCTGACTAATGTTTGGACAACAAGTTCTACACATGTGATTCTTCAAATTATCCGATTGGATCCTCAAAACAATATCTGGAGAGGAATTGTTGAAAACTCTCTTGTACCTTTATTGATTATAGTAGAGTTATTTATTTGGTCTGGACGACCTATGGTTTTTACCCTTATATTGAGGGGTTTTCCATGTTAAACAAATTGTCTTCCTTGTGTGCTCTTGATTTCTATTTTGCGCTCTATATTTTATTGGTGCTTCTCATAGATTCTTGCAAGTTTGAGAAAATTTATTTCCGTTGCCTATTGC
This sequence comes from Glycine soja, assembly GCF_004193775.1. Lineage (NCBI taxonomy): Eukaryota > Viridiplantae > Streptophyta > Magnoliopsida > Fabales > Fabaceae > Glycine > Glycine soja. The sequence goes on from NC_041015.1 coordinate 44,834,539, forward strand.
TCTGTTATTGAGTTTGTTATTGTGTTGGCTTGTTTTCCCCATCAGAATGGCATTAGACTATTTGGTTAAGGGGTTATTTTTCTACTTGCTTGAACGACGAAGGCACATATGAAGATGGTATCTTTAAGTGAAGCAAACTATAAATTTTGGAAGGGCAAGATGAAGAACTTGTTATTTGTGAAGAATATGCATCTTTCGGTCTTTGGCACATAAAAGCCAGATTCTATGTATGATGAAGAGTGGGGTTTTGAACACGAACATGTATGTGGTTTTATTAGACACTTTGTAGATGAACCCATTTATAATCTTATTTCTCATGAGACACATGCGAGAACTATGTGGCAAACACTTGAGTCCTTGTATACTTCTAAATCAAGGGGCGACAAATTGTACATGTTGAAGAACTTTGTCGAATTGAAGTACAAGGATGTAACTCCATTTACTGAGCACTTGAGTGATTTTCAAGGACACTATGATCAGTTGTCAGATGCAATTATCAACTTTGATGATGATATGTTGGGATTGTTCCTATTAATAACTCTACATGATTCGTGGGAGACATTCCAGGTTTCCATGATTAGTGCTACCCCCAATGGTATTGTTCCTTTGCAAATGGCAAAGACTAGTGCTCTTAATAAAGAGATGAGAAGGAAGGCGCAAGGCACTTCTTTTCAATTAGAGGTGATTGTTACTGAAAATAGGGGGAGAAACTAGAAGAAGAAGAAGAAGAATGGTAGAGACAATAGCAGGAGCAAGTCTAGGTCTCGGTACAAGAATGTTGAGTGTCATTATTGTCACGAACAGAGTATATCCATAGGAATTGTTTTCTATGGAAGAAGGAGAGTAAAGACAAAAATGGTAAGTAAAAAGAGAAGGATCATGATGATGATCGTGTGACTACTATTACTAGTGATGATCTTGTTATTCTCCATGACCATGATTCACTTAGTCTTGTATATGATGAGAGCATTTGGATAATTGATAGTGGTGCTACACTGCATGTTACAACCAGGAAGGAGTTCTTCACATCTTACACCCTATTTGACTTTGGAGTCTTGAAGATGGGTGATGATGGCGTGTCCAAGGTGATTTGTGTTGCTAATGTTTGTTTGTGAACCAACATGGGAATACAATTGCTACTTAAAGGAGTGAAACATGCTCTAGATGTCCACTTGAATTTGATCTTTGTGCATGTACTTGATCATGCTGGTTATGATAACCACTTTGGTTCTGGAAAGTGGAAACTCACCAAGGGTAACTTGGTTGTGGCCAAGGAGGAGAAAATTTCAAAGTTGTATTAGATGAAAGCTTTGATTGCTAGAAACAGTGTGAATGCTATGGATATGGAGGCATCTTTGTGGCACCGAAGGCTTAGTCATTGTTTCGTGAAAAAAACTTGTTCGGGAATAATGATCCGCGAATGCTAATCAGCAAGTGTATTGAGTCGCACAAGTAATATAAAATGGTAAGAATCGAGTATCGAATCACAGGGAACTTGTTTCATTCAGAAAATATGCATTCAATAAGTAAACATTTGTGTAAAACAAGTAAATAATCAAAAGAGGGTTTTTGTCTACAATTCTAATTAACTACAAACTAAAGTATCTAACAGTGAGAGGTAAAAATAGTCAAGTAAAAGCGTTGGGTCATTCTACTGAACCTACTTTAATGTTACTAAATATTTTTCTCTATTTAATGTTGTTTTAGTGTTCTTATGCTGAAAAAAACTACTCAAACTAAGATCCCTCAAGTGAATGGGCCTATCTCTATTTAAACTTCGTCATTGATCCCCCAACAAACTTAGTTTAAACGAGTTACGCTAAGATTGCAACATAATATAAACTAAATCATTTCACTTTGTCCCCAAACATACAGTTCTCTAGCCTGCTCTATCAAGTTCTAAGGTTTTAAAGCACTTCTCAGTACTAAAAATCCTAACTTTACATACAAATGGGTGATCAAGCCACAAGCATGCAAGAAATAAGTGCATATAGAAGCAATGAACACATAAAAACAACTTTAAATAGTTAGTGAAAGAATATTACATCAAATGTTCAGCAGAAATCCCCAACAAGAGGTTTAGCCTTCCATTGCAAGTTAGTAACTTTCAACACAAAGGATAGATTTTTGAAGAAAAACTAAGGTTACAAATGGATGAGGATGTCTCCTCCACCCCTAGAACCTTAGAATCACTCCTAAAACCTAAACTCTCTTGAAGGCTGAAGCTTTTCTCTATTTTTCTTCTCTCTGTGTGTCTCTTCGTTTCCTCCTTCTCCTCCCTCTTTTTACGCCAACTTCATTGTTTTAAAGGCTCATTGACATTTCAGATTCTGAAGGCTCACTTAGCGCCATTTTCTCGCTAAGTGCGAGTTAGTGAATTCTCGCTTAGCGAGCTGGGCGCACTGAGTGCGAGAAGGGACAAATGACTCGTTGGGCGAGCTTGCGGAACGCTGGGCACGAGCATCTATGACTGATCCTCTTCTAGGGATTCCCCACATGCTAAGCAGACTGAGTGTCTCGCTTAGCGGATGTCACTCGCTAAGCACATATGTCTCGCTTAGCGAGACACCAGCTACTAGACCTTCTCTTCATTTGGCCTGGAATTGAAGTTGATTCACATTAATTCACAAAAATGGGAGTATCCGCTGAGCAAAATCAAACTAAACATGAAAATATGTACAAATCCTACAAAAAGAACCATAAATTAGGGGAAAGATGCTAATTTCATATAACTATTCAATACAAAAGTTAGTCGTAAATGGCGACTAACAATCATATAAGTGAGAAGGGGCTGAATTGTTTAGCCAAGAAGGATATGCTTCTAGGATTCAAGAATGCAGATTTAGAGAAATGTTCTCATTGTATGGTTGATAAGCAAACCAGGGTATCCTTCAAGAAGCATCCTCTCTCCAGAAAATTTGAGTTGTTTGAATTGGTGCATTCAAATGTTTGTGGCCCTTTGAAGGTGAAATCCTTTAGTAGTGCACTTTATTTTGTTACCTTCATTGATGACTGTTCCAAGAAACTTTGGGTTTATGCTTTGAAGACAAAATACCAAGTTCTTGAGAATTTCAAGGAGTTTTATGTCTTAGTTGAGAGGCAGTCAGACAAGAAGCTGAAACACATTCGTACTAGCAATGGTGGTAAGTATTATGGACCATTTGATGTCTACTGTAAGCAGCATGACATTGCTCATGAGAAAACTCCTCCTAAAACTCCTCAACTAAATGGTTTGGTAGAGAGGATGAACATGAAATTGATTGAGAGAGTGAGATGTATGCTCTCTGAAGCAAAGTTACCCAAGCACTTCTGGGGTGAGGCACTGTACATGGCGGTGCATGTTATCAATCTTAGTCATGTTGTTTCTTTGAACAGTGAAGTGACAAACAAAATTGTAGAAGCAAGCTTCATGATATTGAATCAAGATTGATTCAAGGAGTTTTGATGATAACAAAGATGATGACAAAAAGCCCAAGAGAATGAATTCAAGATTGAATCAAGAACACTTCAAGAATCAAGAGGAAATTTGATTTCAAGATTCAAGAATCAAGTTTCAAGAATCAAGAATCAAGAATAATCAAGTTGAAGATTCAAAAATCAAGAAAAGACTCAATCAAGATAAGTACTAAAAAGTTTTTTCAAAACATTGAGTAGCACATGAATTTTACACAAAACCTTTTACCAAAGAGTTTTTACTCTCTGGTAATCGATTACCAGTTTATTGTAATCGATTACCAGTAGCAAAGATTGTTTGCAAAAAGCTTTCAACTGAATTTACAACGTTCCAATTGAATATATTGATTTCAATCCTTTACAACCCTTGGGTCTCTTTGAACATCTTGAATTTCTTCTTCTTCTTTCTTTGTCAAAAGCTTTCTTAAAGTTTTCTGGTTTTCCAAACCTTGAAAACAAAACTTGTGTTATTCATCTTTTTCATTCCCTTCTCCCTTTGCCAAAAAGAATTCGCCAAGGACTAACCGCCTGAATTCTTCTTGTGTCTCTCTTCTTCCTTTTCTAAAAGAACAAAGGACTAACCGCCTGAATTATTTTGTGTCTCCCTTCTCCCTTGTCAAAGAATTCAAAACGACACAGTCTGAGAATTCTTTTGATTCTTCCCTTTCCCATAAACAAAAGATTTCAAAGGACTAACCGCCTGAGAATTTTTTTGTTTCCCCTTTCACAAAGTTTCAAAGGACTAATCGCCTGAGAACTTTGTCTTAACACATTGGAGGGTACATCTTTTGTGGTACAAGTAGAGGGTACATCTACTTGGGTTGTTGTGACTGAGAACAAGAGAGGGTACATCTCTTGTGGATCAGTTCTAGTGGAGGATACATCCACTAGGTCGTTCAAAGAGAACAAGGGAGGGTACATCCCTTGTTGATCTTTGCTTGTAAAGGATTTTACAAGGTTGAAAAGAAATCTCAAGGACCGCAGGTCGCTTGGGGACTGGATGTAGGCACGGGTTGTTGCCGAACCAGTATAAAACTCTTGTGTGCTTGTCTTCTTCTTCCCTACTCTTTTAATTTCCGCTGTGCACTTTAATTATTGCTTTTACTTTTGGTAACATTAATAAGGATAGATTTTTTTTAATTAGTAAAGATTCATTAATAATTAATTCAACCCCCCTTCTTAATTATTCTGAGGCCACTTGATCCAACAAAAATTTGGTTTGGCAAGAATGTGAAGTATGATCACTTAAGACTTTTTGGCTGCAGGGCTTTTGTGCATGTTCCAAAGGATAAGAGATCCAAGTTGGATGCAAAGTCAAGGCAATGTATCTTCATTGGATATTGTGAGAATGAATTTGGTTACATGTTCTATGATCCTTTGAGAAGCTTTTTATAAGCTGTGATGTGAAATTCATGGAAGACCAAACCATTAAAGACATTGATAAGGTGGAGAAGTCTACACCCAAGGAAGACAAATGGAGTGGCTGATTTTGAACCAGTTCAGTCTCCTATTTAGAATTTGAATATTGATGTTCAGAATGATGTTGGTGTCCAACAACCTGGAGATGAGGTAGATGTTCCTGTTGATGATGATGAAGAGGAGCATGACATATCACAAGATGAAATCTAGCTGATGCTACCAAACCACCTCAAGTTCAACTCAGGAGGTCCAACAGGGAGAGACAACCTTCTAGGAGGTATTCAACTAATGAGTATGTGATCCTAATAGATGATGGAGAACCTGAGTGCTTTAGAGAGGCCATGGAAAGTGAAGAAAAGAGAAAATGGCTGGATGCAATGAAAGATGAGATGAAATCCTTACATGATAATCACACATTTGATTTAGTGAAGTTACCTAAGGGTAAGTGGGCCTTGGATAACAGGTGGATCTATAGGGTGAAGCATGAAAGTAACTCTACATCTTTGAGGTACAAAGCCAGATTAGTGGTGAAGGGCTATAATCAAAGGAAAGGTGTTGATTTTAATGAGATCTTCTCTCCCATGGTGAAAATGTCATCCATTAGAACCGTGTTGAGTTTGACTTCTACTCTTGATTTGGAGGTAGAGCAAATGGATGTAAAAACTGCTTTCCTTCATGATGATTTGGAGGAAGTGATCTACATGAAGAAACCTGATGGTTTTCATGTTGAAGGGAAATAAGGCTATGTCTGTAGGCTGAGAAAGAGCCTATATGGTTTGAAGCAGGCTCCGAGGCAGTGGTACAAAAGTTTGAGCCTGTTATGTGTGAGCATGGCTACAGGGAGACTACTTCTGACCATTGTGTCTTTGTTAGAAAGTTTTCTGATGATGACTTTATTATCATGTTATTGTATGTTGATGACATGCTTGTTGTTAGGAAAAATGTTTCCAAGATTTTCAGGTTGAAGAAGCAATTGGGTGAGTCATTTTCCATGAAGGACATGGGAGTTGCTAAACAAATTTTTGGTATAAGAATCATGCGTGACAGAAAAGAGAAGAAGTTGTGGCTGTCACAAGAACACTACCTTAAAAGAGTGTTGTAGAGATTCCAGATGGAAAAGGGTAAGGTGGTGACCACTCCTCTTGCTACTCATTTTAAGCTGAGTTCTAAACAGAGTCCATCAAATGAAGCTAATAAATTAGATTTGCAATGGGTTCCTTACGCATCTGTAGTGGGAAGTTTGATGTATGCAATAGTATGCACAAGACCAGATATAGCACATATTTTGGTACAATTAGTAGATTTTTGTGAAACCCAGGTACAGAGAATTGGAATGTTGTGAAATGGATTTTGAGGTATCTTTATGGTACTATTGATATAAGACTTTGTTTTGGTTGTGATAAGCTTACTTTGGTGGGGTACTCATACTCAGATATGGCTAGAGACATTGATTGCAGGAAGTCCACTTCGGGCTATTTGATTAAATTTGCAGGGGGAGCTATGACTTGGCAATCCAAGCTGCAGAGGTGTGTAGCTTTGTCTACTACAGAGGCAGAATTCATTGCCATTATCGAAGCATGCAAGGAGTTGCTATGGGTGAAGAAATTCTTCTGGGAGCTTGGTTTTGTTCAGGATAAATATCTACTATTTGTGGATAGTCAGAGTATTATTCATCTCGGTAAGAACTCAACCTTTCATTCAAGGTCTAAGCATATTGATGTAAGGTATCATTGGATACGAGATGCTTTGGATGCTAAGCTGTTGGAGTTAGCCAAAATTCATATTGATGATAATGGTGCTGATATGATGGCTAAGACATTACCAAGAGGGAAGTTTAAAGCTTGTTGTGAGATAATTGGTTTGACAGTCACCTCCACATTGTTTGAGGGGGGGATTTGTTGGGTTTTTTTGGGCTCCCTTCCTATGTGGAGGAAATGCTCAAATGAGATGACCCATTTTGTCTCATTTGTTTAAGTGGAAGGAGGGGTCAGATTAGGGTGTAAGAGAGACTCATTTGTGAGGGAAAAACAATTACAAAATATTGAGAAAAAGGAGAGGAAAAGTCATTGTGAATTTCGCACACCCACTAGAAAGTGTTTTTCAGATTGCAACTGCAATTCGTTCACCATTGGGTCAGGCGGATGTTTGGACAACAAGTTCTACATATGTGATACTTCAAATTGTCCAATTAGATTGTCAAAGCGATATCTAGAGAAGGAGATAAATGTTTTGCATTTTCTGTTCTGCATTTGGTGTTTTCCATCTTCTTGTTTCTCTATTGTAAGCATTGGTGCTTGGTTTTGGTTTGGATGTTTGTAGCACATTTCAGTGCACTTGTTGGAGACTTTCTTATACCTTTATTGATTATAGTAGAGTTATTTCTTTGGTCTGGACGGTCCGTGATTTTTACCCTTGCATTGAGGGATTTTCCACGTTAAACAAATTGTCTCTCTTGTGTGCTCTTGATTTCTATTTTGCGCTCTATATTTTATTGGCGCTCCTCACAAGTTCTTGCAAGTTTTGGGGAATTTATTTCCGCTGCCTATTACTCTGTTATTGAGTTTGTTATTATGTTGGCCTATTTTCCCCATCAATATGGTAATGCATTTGTTTTTGTTTTGTAAAAATTTAACCTTAATGTCAACAACACCTAGCTTGTTTTCCTAAGTCACGGTATTTCCAATATTCGAAATCATAAAATGAGAACATTTATTGTCAACATGCTTTCCAATATGTAGTGTGAAACTTAAATCTTGAATAAGATATTTGATTAGTGAAAATAAAATCAATTGTTCAATTTGCAAATGACTTTTCGATTTATTGGAGTACAAGTGTGAAGGTGAAATCTCATATTGGAAAGGAATGAGAAAGTTAAAATATAAGTGAAAAAAGACTCACAAACATAAGCCTTATGGTTTTGCTCGTGACTCATTAGTGTAGATATCCCAAGTGTTTGTTCCCCTCATATGCTCAACAATTATCCCCCACAGTTTCTCAATAATTGATATCATAAGTGATAGTTTGACGAAGTGGTCGACTCAAAAGAGTAAGATGAATTGACAGTGGATCCAAGCATGAGCATGGGATACCTTGTATCGAAAGTCTTTCTGACGGTGCATGGGTCCATACGTGGAGGCCAGATGGTGTGTTAGTGAATTCCAACATTGAATAGGGATGGACAAGTTGAGTAACATATAAGTGGAAAGACCTACAATCCTAAGTCTTAATATTTTTGATTGAAGTGTGATGTCAAGTGCACTTGTGTGATTTATTCTTTGTCCATTGGTGTAAATCTCCTCAATTTTATGCCCTCACAATTTGCCAACAAGTACATACTTTCATGTATGAAAATTGATGAAAGTATTCATGATATACAAAAGCACCTGACTCACGCATTGTTAATCATTTCAATTATTAGAAAAGAATATTAGTAATGGAGAAATGATTAACGATATTTAAAAGAGAGTTTTTAAAGGTATCCCTGTAAATTTTGAGGGTTTTGATACTATTTGAGTTTTAATCAATAAGTATTAAATATATTGCCATGCCATTATTTTGATATTTAAATAATAAATTTATTATATATTTCAATTTGATCCCTATAATTAAATTTTTTTTAAATAAAATTTCTAACCTCATAAAGTCAAACCTCATCAAAGAAACTAAAATATCACAATCTCAAATCTTGACAAACATACCAAATTGTCTTTGTTCTCTTTCATCTAAGCAGTGACGAATATAAGACTCTAAGTTAGGGGACAATCAATTTAAGAAATACAAATTAATAATTAATATGAAAAGAGTGAAAAATTAGAGACATGGGATTCAAATATAGAAATTTAGAAATAGAGTTCATAAAAATCTATAACAAGTAGCAAAAGGAAGCAACCAAATACCCAAAATAATGATGGGGGAAATAGGCCAACACAATAACAAATTCTATAACAGAGTAATAAGAAGCGAAAATAAATTCCCTCAAACTCGCAAGAACATGTGAGGAACACCAATGAAATATAGAGTGCAATTAAGGAAAAACAGAGACACAATTTATTTAATGTGAAAAATCCCTCAATGCAAGGATAAAAATCACGGGTCATCCAGACCAAAGAAATAACTTCACTATAATCAATGAAGATACAAGAGAACCTCCAACAAGTGCACTAAAACGTGCTACAAACAGTCAAATCAAAACAAACCCCCAATTGGTATAATAGAGACAAGAAGATAAAATCCCAAAATATAGAGCAGATAATGAGAAACACTTATCTATCTCTACAAATATCATTTTCCCGATCCAACCGAAAAATCTGAATTATCACACGCTTAGAACCCGCTGTCCAAAAATTAGCCCTATCCAACGATGAACGAATCTGTAGTTGCAATTTGAAAAATGCTCTTTACTGGGTATGCAAAAATCACAACGATTTTTCCTCTCTTCTTTCTCTCTCGATGATTTGAAACTGTTTTCCCCCCTTAGATGAGTCTCTCTCACTGTATCTCACTCTCTAATCTGACCCCTCTCCACTTAAATAAGTGAGATATACGGGCCTTCTCATTTGGCCCTTTACTCCACATAGGAAGGGAGCCCAAAAAAACCCAACAAATCTCCCCCTCACAACTATGTGGAGGTGACCGCTAAACCGACAATTTCAGTGCAAGCTTCAAACTTCGCTCTTAGTAATGCCAGTCATCATATCAACACCACTAAAAGATTTCACCTTTTAAGGGCCACAAACATCTGAATGCACCAATTCAAGCAACTCAGATTTTTTGGAGGGAGGATGCTTCTTGGAGGATACTTTGGTTTGCTTACCAACCATGCAATGAGAACATTTCTCCAAATATGCATTCTTCAATCCTGGAAGCATATCCTTCTTGGCTAAACAATTTAGCCCCTTCTCATTGATATGACTAAGCCTTCAGTGTCACAAAGATGCCTCCATATCCATAACATTCACACTGTCTTTAGCAACCAAAGCTCACTGCTAAAAAATTGGTTTTCTACGACGGTCCAAACCATCATACAAAGACGGTTGATGGCCTTCGTAGAAGCTAACATCGTTGAAAGTTAACACCTTCAACGACAGGTAAAAAGACATCGTCTTAGAAAACCATCAACTTTCGAAGTCGGTGCTTACGTAAGCACCGTCCTTGAAATAAAGATTATTTTTAATTATTGATATTTTTTCTGAACAAATATTAAAATTTATTTAAAAAATAAAGATTGAAATGATAGGTTAAATAAAAATAAGAGGTTGACAAATTAAAAATTCCTAAGACATTTTCATAGAGAAAAAGGTTATTAACCATTCTACATATGCCTTTGAAAGTAATTAGCACAAAAAGCAACCATTTTCAATTATACTTATACGACAACTCATGATTGGATAAGTGTATTTTCATTAAATTCTTAAACTTTTATAAAACTATTCACATTAAAACAACATACCAGAGCAGAAACTCACATGTCTATTCCTTGCCTTTTCATTAATAGCTCTAATTTCATGTAGCTCCAATGCTCAAAAGATTAATATGGAATCAATTAGTAGAGAAATTACGATTCATGAACCAAAAAATTCTTATAAAAGTAAATTTTCAGTTTGATTCAGTTAAATTAAATTGTTTGCAGATTCTTCACCAAACAATCCACTGATGCAATTGCAACATCCTACCTATTAATGAGCTCAGATATAGTTTATGGCACAAATTTTAATTAGAAAGCTAAATTTGTAAAGAATTTTAATAAAGCCATCTCCAAAATTAAGGGTAGACAAAAAGGTCTGTGGCTTACAATCTATATATGTTCTTTATCTTTTTTAATTCATTGTTAGGAGACATACTACACAACCCAAAAGTCAGTCCCACACTAGCTTCTACTTTCTCCATTTGTCTTCCCTAAAGACCAAGTTTCTACTCTGTGCTTTCTTTTTTCTCAGTTTCCAAGCCACCACTATATGGCTCCACACGCTGATGCATTAAAAATAACAATAAGAAAGATAAACTAGCTAACAAAGAATATATTTACAGGAAATGCATCTCAAAATTAGTTTATTGTTGTTCACAGACTAATATGGAAGGCATGTAGTCATGACATTCATTGTTGACACGTAGCACCACAAAAATGGCGGCTTTGCATTTAAAACTAGCAATTAACATAATAGCAGCCATATAAGTAGTAATTCTACAATCACACCATTTGAGATAAATATAATTAACACAGAGATTAGGTTTTAAATTAAGAACAAACAATCTGTACCTTTAAGCTATCCTCAAGTCCAACAAATAGAGTCTGTCCATCAGGATGAAAAGCTATTGAGCATACCCCCAATACCTAATACAAAGTAATTTGTACTTATTAGAATTACTATTTCGTATAAATTTTTGTGAGCATGTGCATCTTGGAAAATAAATGGCAACTAAGATGCATCATAGTATATGACTTAAAACATGAAAACACATTAACATTTTATGCATCTATAAGATTAACAACTGGGCACGATACACTAGCAATTTAAAGTTACAGAAATGTTCTAGCTCACAACTAAACTAATCATTTTGCATTTAGAACCATCCACAACTATGTGATGGAAAACTAGTAAACTAAAAAGTGTCAAGCAGGGTTTACCTAAGAGATTCAAAGAAAGATAGTAGTGGTATAAAACGGATTTACATGTATTACAACAAAATTTCAATTGATAAGAGGCATATTTGGAAGTAGTGGTATAATTGATTCTTTTGAAACAGTAGAAGAAAGCTTCAGCAAGTTTACATACCTCATGTCTAGTAGATCCAATCAGTTCAAAGGTTTCTAAATCCTAAAATTTCACTGTTCTGTCTGCTGAACCTGCAAATCAAAATATGAACTCTTATTCTTTTATTGAATAAGAATAACAATTTATGAACAAAAATAAATATTTTCAATATAAATGCTTTGGTCAAAATAACAGGTTACATCCTTCAAGGTCAAGTCATGGTTCAATAAAGTGATGAACCAAGACAAAAGAACATGAACTTCGTATATATGTCAAACTCAATTATCTTTATGTAACCTCACAAAAGTTCAGGAGTATTGATAACGACAATTGATAAATGATAATGATAGGTTCAGCAATAGTGAAGATGGAAGCAAGGTAATAGTGGTGGCAACAAAGCCAGATCCTTGCCAATTGTGATTGCAAATTTGTGATGACTGCAAACATGTTTTGATAAGAAATGTTAAACTATTTTCAGCAGAATGCAGTGTGGAAGAATTATTTTAGAAAGAATTTCCTTTTGAAGTATTAGTTTTATGTTTTAGAATGCTCAACCTAAAGTAATATTGTGAGAATGAGTATTGCTTGAATAGTAAATTACCTTTGGATGTAAAATTACTAAAATTGAAACAATGCTTTATGTTTTGTGTAAATATACAAACTTCAATAGATGGACCCAAGCATGCATTTTGGGTTGTTAGCAAAACATGATTTAATACCACCCACAAAGCATTATGGGGGCTAGACCATAATGCATTCTAGATAATCCCTGATTAAGTATTTGAAGATGTTCAAATATTTCCTTAGTCCCTCCACAGATGACAGATGTAGTATATCATATAGATTATAGAGCATTGATGCATAAATTTCCATTAAGCTTGACCATCTATGTAACATAAGTAAATTCTCATTTTGTGCACTTGAAACATTATAATTATGAAATAGGGAGCTTAACAAATTTAATGCACATGCATGAGCATCTACCACTCCAATGTGTCCTTTGTGGAACTTAAAGTCATGCAAGAGCTTTCCACCTGTTAGATCCCAGACCTGTACGATGGTAAGTTTGATCTATAATTTATCTATAGAACAATTGTAAAAGTTATATTTAGTTAAAAGCTATGCCACAACAAACTCCATGCTATTACCTTCAGAACACTATCAAATCCACCAGAAACAACCCAATGACCATCTGGACTGAATTTGATAGTACTGATGCCCTGGCTATGACCCTTGTATGTTTGAATGCATCCTTTTTTTTTCCGGATATCCCAAATATTTAGATTAGTGTCCGAGGAGCCAGATGCAAAAAACTCACCAAATGGATGAAACTCAACAACAGTGCAATTAGATTTGAATTGTCAGTGCAGAGATAAGTCACCCCGAATTGGGGCTTTGAATTTACTATAAGTAAGGGCTTCATTTCATATTTATCTATTATGGCTGCTACAAGACTTGTGATGACAATCTGCAAAAGAAAAATTCATGACCAGTTGGTATGGAGACAACAAATATCAGATTTTACAAGAACTAGTCATTTAGTTGAAATTAAGAACCTAGTATTAAGGCTGCTTCATGAAGTTTATTCAACTTTTGAACATACTTGAAGGGTAAGTGTGGCTGTCAAGTATAGGTTATATGGAAATGGTGATGTGGAAGACACTATGATGTTGTCATAGACTTCAAATGCAAACTTTAAACTAAACTGTTGGTATAAAAGCAAATTCCATTCATTCCCCCAAACTGCTGGTAGACCAAAAGGCCTATTCCAATCTGGTCATTGATATATAAAACCAAAAATAGATTATGAGATACAATACAAATAAAAGCTTGTGAACATATAAGATTCTAAAATCAAACAATATTAACAATCAATAAAGCACCGTCCATTGGGTCAACATTACGTATCTTGCTTTCGGTGACTACGAGATCTGTAGTTGTGAAAGGCTTGTCGAAAATTGTTGCCTAGTGCTCCACATCACCTGATGTAACCAATGTTTGTGTACACATTGTAGACTCGAGTACCAATGAAGAAACACATTTGGGCACCAATAATGACAAACTGGAAATAAAAGCAAAAATGATTATGACTTACCTTTTTAAAGGGCCTTACACTTTACAACAGTACAGTTGCCCATGATGACTCCACACCTCATAATGAAGATTTGAAAATTTCGGTATCATTAGTATTTTTCAAATGCACACCTTTCCAAAAACCTGCAAAAATGGGCAGCTTGGTTGCACAACTAACACATATCCTACCCACGCTAATTCTGAATACAAATACAATGCATTGTCTCAATGTTTAAGTGCATACCAAAATGAAATGAACAAATATCTATTTCTATTTGCAAATAATAGTCATTACAATAGCAAAATTGTTTCTAACACTTAAACAAATACATGAAAAACACCAAAGTGGTTGTTGGCATGTCATCTAAAGCTTTCTATATTGGAGGCTTCTAACTCTTAAAAAATATGTTGCCCATTTTTTCCGTAATGTTGTGATGGTGTCGATGTCTAGTGGCGTGCCATCACCAAACCACTACACATTATAAAATACAAGTAATTAGAGATTTTCTGGTAAAAAAGGAATCAAAAATAAAGATTTGCTATCATCCTTTTGGGGATAGAAAATTTACCATGGTCAATCAGTCTTCAACTCCCCGTCGATTATGTTCCACATCCAATGCATGACATAATAGCCACACTCATAGCCTCTGCTTTGAACGTGACTCTACATTGAATGGAATAAATCATTGAATGTTAGAATTCAGATGTTTAATAAGATTATCATTTGGAAACATTGTTTAATTGTGTGACTAACCTTCACTTCAATCCACTGGGGTGTACTTTGATCTATTTTCCCGCCAGAAGTTGTCTTTAATGTCTTAAATGCACTGCATTCAAAGATTAAAATCGTAAGCTAATGTGGGCAAAACTATTTACGTACCCATGTTTAAAATACATTCAACGACTTAAAATATGTTACTTAACTTGTTAATTGCAGCTTTTATATGAACATCTAGCATTTTTCGCAATGAACAAAACCACACAACAACATTGTTTGTAGGACACAAAACAACCAGCTGTCAATGGGCCCTGCAATTGACACAACAATTATGTATGAATAACACAAACATCCTTTACAGGGATACCGTAAATATATTTTACTTACTGATTCAAATAAGCTCCTGGATACACCTCTCGGTGCGATTCCTTAAGCCATTTCTTGATGTATGCTTGACAATGGCCATGTTTATCCTTTGCATTTAGTATTGATTGCGGCTCAAGGAATCCATACACCGATCCATGACCCAAGCTATTACTCCATTCATCCATATACCTGTTTTGAACATTTCACAAATTCAGTTATCATCATGTATATAGCGCACCAATATGGATTTAATAATGAATGGCATTAATTTTACTTACATGGTCCACAACTGTAGTATAACTATGTTCAAACATTGTATGCCTGATATTATTTCGTTGACATCAACACATGTTATGAACAAGGATGCATCTACATCTGGAATTCTAAATATACTAACATCCCACACCAACTGAATAGGCTTCTCATAAATGTCAACTAGGCTCTTTATCAACTCACACAAGGAGTCATCTACAACAACAACATTCACCAGTTGAACATCTTCAGTCACTTTATTTGGACTAATGGCTGAAACCTATATCATTAATGAAACCAATAATTAAGAAAATGTTAGTAAGTAATTTTTATATATGTACGTATGTATACATTTGGAAAATAGAAAAACTAAAATACCTCATGTGATACCAGTTTTACAAGTGGAGTTGGCCATGCAATGAATGTGTCAAGGGCCTGCCTGACATACTTAATTTCTGATGTCAGCAAAGGGACTTCAGCGTCACCGTTAATAACTTTATCAACACTAACCCATATGACATCATCTACATACGCCACATTGTGTATGGTAGGGGCTCCGTCATATATTTCTCCTAAGGCCACCAACTCTGTAGCATCTTGATGATGGACATACATGCCCATAGTCGGTATCACATAACCAACATGTTCTTCCCCATATGGGTTGACAGAAGTTTCAACATTGCTCCCCTTTGTGCTCACTCATGCACCTAACACATGTATATCTTCCTTAATAGGTGCTGATAACTGTGATCCCTTTTGCAACATCTCAAGTATGATTTGTTCCTTCAAATCTAGTTTCAATATCTCTATACTTCGTTTGTTTTCTTCTTTATATTCATTCCTCCACTCTTCCTTAAGGCTTCCTATGATTTCAACCAGTTGTTGTTGGTTGATGGATGCGGATGAGCTACTGCATGCACGTGATGTCCTTCTATAGTATTGACTTATTGTGACCCCAGACCGCATTGCACGAACACGACCTCCATGATCCGGTCACCCAATGGTTGTGCTAAGTATTTTGGCACGACCATGGGGGAGAAACGTACCCTGTGTGGTCTGTTCTTCCAATGAGTCCTTCATGAAGCACAAAATAAACACACAATAAACTTAGGTATAATTGTTGATAAAATAACAAGTAATACTAAATATATGTAAAAGACAAACAAACAATAAATCCAAAATTCAAATAATTGTAATAAAATTTGAACAACCAACTCACAATTTTATCAGATATTTATTGTGTCGCTTGAGATGTCATCTGCCCATATTGCTTTGTGCGTGCCTACTTCCACTTAACATGTTTTTCAATGGGAGATGGAGGGTTCTCAATGGTTGGTGTATTCTCAGTCATCATAGCATCATGTTGTCTTTTCTTCATTTTCTCGTCCAATAGCTTCTTTTCAAGCAAATTATACCCCCCACGTGAAAGGAAATGGGGATAGTCGTTGTATTTTTGGATCTCCTACATCTTCTTCCTGATTCCCTGTCATGTAGCAAATATTGTTCAAATAAAACAAATTAACTTGCCTTTATAATGACAAATACACACTAAAATGAGTATCATGAACATCTAACCTGCCAATTAGGGGTTTTGCGGCTTGTGGCAAATTCCTCCCAAGTTTTTGTATCTAGGCCATATTTTATTGAAGGATCATTTTTATTTTGTCCCTCAGAGTTAGCATAAACAAATTTAGTGGTCTGGGTTGATTTAAATTGCCTCCATCTAGTGGCCACGGTGGACATCACCTTTTTCTTTGCATTCGCCGCTTTTGGGATATCAAATTTCGCCTACATTAAAAATTATTGTTTTAGTTTCAAAATTTAAAAGGTGTGGAATTTTTGTACGAGATAAATAAAATACTACTCAATGCTAACATGACTTACCAAAATGTCATCCCAGACTAGGTCCTTTAGCGGCTCCGGTACATCTTTCCACCTGTTATGTAGAATTGGAATTTTTCTCTAGCTACGACCCCTAGATAGCTATGGAATTTCTCTTTGTGTGGGCCCGATCCTCGGTTAGTCATGACATCAACGTTTACAGTTGGTCTTGGCTGATCCAAGGCTCGTAAGTCAACCTCCTTAGTCGTGTGGATTGTCTAGTATTCCTAGACATAGCCTCTGACTGAACATCTGACTGCGGAGGGGATGGTGGTGTTGTTCCCATGACCCTGTGAAAATAAAACAAATATGTTATAAACAACGATGTACAAATTTTATTTTTTGCATGTAAATGGAAAAATGAACATTAATAAGTTACAAAACACAAAAGGAATAAGGTTTTTACATGTCCTTCATAAGAATTAATTACATATCAATGTTCTCCCATAGTCCTTCATCATGATCATTTCAATTTACGTGTACATCATCAACATAGTGTGCCTCATTGATTGTAGGAATTCTTGTAAAAAAAAGGTGGTGCCTCACAAATGTCAACCGCCGAACCATCACGTGCGTCATTTAAACCACTTGGTCTTCCTTGTAGAACCACTGAATATCTTGAATCGCAAGGATCTTCGACATAAAACATTTGTCTTGCTTGTTGGGCCATAATGAAAGGTTTGTCCATGTAAGCCACCTGATTAAGGTCTACTAAGGTAAATTCCAATTCATCTTGGCAGACACCGTTATTGGCATTGACCCACTTGCACTTAAACATAGGCACTCTAAACTCAGTATAATCAACCTCCCAGATTTGTTCAATGACTCCAAAGTAAGGCATGGATGCTCGAATGGGATTGGTTTCTGATGCACTACAAAAGTGATCGGAATCGGCATCAATAGTCACACCAAATTTCTGCATTGAGCTTTTGTCATCTTGGGACTTGGTGTAGAAGGAATAATTGTTTATATCATGCCCTTTCCAAGTCGGTAAATTTGGCCCAACAACTAACAATCGTAATGTTTTGGAAGCACCGTCATCAACAGAGATTGTTTGTCTAAACCAGTTAATGAAAGTTCTATTGTGCTCTTGTAAAACCCTCATCATGTTCATTTTTGGGTTCATTGTTGTGACTTGTTTTTTGTGAGCATCTGTGTATGGAATGACCTCTGCTGTATTGTTTAATATATATAGATGCTCTTGTGAGATCTCGTAGTGAGTCATTGTGACAACATTGTATCCTCGTGTACCCTTACCGCCTGGTGTCCTACCATGATGAGTTTTAGGAAGCCCGACATATGTACCACCTTCAATGTTCTGTGAGCAAAACTTGATACATTCTTCAACAACATACCTTTCAACAATCGAAGCTTCTGGTCGGTGTTGATTCTTTGTATACCACTTTAACACCTTCATGTACCGCTCAACTGGATACATCCACTGTAAAAAAAATAGGACCACACAATCGGATCTCCCTCATTAGATGAACAATTAAGTGAACTATGATGTTGAAAAATGATGGAGGAAAGTACATCTCCATTTGACAAAGGACAATGGCAGCCTCATTCTCCAATTCATCCAATCTTGTAGGGTCAATGAATTTGCTACATATAGCATTAAAAAAAAACATAGACGAGTTATGGAAACCCGAACTTTGTCAGGCAAGATTCCCCGAATCGCTACAGGCAATAATTGTTGCATTAATACATGACAATCATGAGATTTCAAGCCAATCAATTTCAGATCATTAATGGATACAAGACTCTTGATATTTGAAGAGTATCCTTGTGGGACTTTGAGATTCCATAGACAATGACAAAAACTCCTCTTCTCTTTTGTTGACATTGTGTGACATGCCAAGGGTAGATACGTTCGCCGACCTAGTGATATTGGATGCAACTGCTCTCGTATACCCATCTCAACCAAGTCTTGATGGCACTTCAAACCATCCTTCGTCTTGCCTTTAATGTTAAGAAGGGTGCCAATTAAACTATCACAAATACTTTTCCCCACATGCATCACGTCTATACAATGTTTAACATCAAGATCAGACCAGTAAGGAAGATCAAAGAATATGGACCTTTTCTTCCATATGTTTTTCTTAGTTGCGGATTTTTTTTTCCGTCTTATGATGTCCTTCACACGATCATAAACTTCTTTACCATTTAATGGTTTGGGGGTAGTTTCATTTTCCTGAGATCCATTAAAAGCTTTCTTCAATTGTCAATATGGATGATAATGTTTGAGAAATCTTCGGTGCCTTGTGTATATTGTTTTCTTTCCATGTTTTAGTTGGAAGAAGCTTGTATTTTTCTCACATATAGGACATGCATGATGGCCTTTGACACTATAACCACTTAAATTTCCATATGCTGGATAGTCATTGATGGTACAAAAAACCATTGCACGCAACCTAAAGGTCTCTCGCAGATTCCCATCCCACATATCTACCCTGTGTTCCCAATTTTTTGTCAAGTCTTCTATCAACGGAGTCAAGTAGACGTCAATATCATTCCCTGGATGTCTTGGATCCACTATCATCATGCAAAGCATTATGTACTTTTGCTTCATGCACAACCAAGGAGGAAGGTTGTAAATCATTAGCAAAACAGGCCATGAACTGTGATTGCTGCTTAAGTTACCAAATGGATTCATTCCATCGAAAGCAAGACCAAGCCTTAGATTTCTTGGCTCATTCCCAAAATCAGGATACAAAGAATCAAATTCCTTCCATTGTGGACTATCAGCCAGATGTCGGAGCAATCCATCAGTTTTTTTTGCCTTCAACATGCCACATCAACTGTTTTGCATCATGTCCATTAGCAAACAATCGCTTAAACCTTGGTATTATTAGAAGATACCAACAAACCATTGTTGGACGACTGTTCTCTGCAGTTGTATCAGCACTTGATTCGTGGTTGTTGACCTTGTAGCATGATACACCACATGTTGGGCAACTGCGTATTTCTACAAACTGATTTCTATACAATATGCAATCATTTGGACATGCATGGATTTTCTGGTACTCCATTTCCACTGGACATAATATCTTCTTTGCCTCATATTGATTCTTTGGCAACGTGTTATCTTCAGAAAGAAATTTCTTCAATAACACAAGCAATTCGGTAAAGCTCTTGTCACTCCAGCCAAATCGTGCCTTCAAGTTGACCAAAGCTAACACCGTTGACAACCTTATGAAAGCTATGCACCCAGAATACAGAGGCTTCTTTTAATCATTCTATATTTTCTCATACGAAGGTGCTTGTGCGTGCTCAAAATCGTCCTGCCCTAGGTCGCGAATCATGTCTTCTATACGACAGCCCATGTCAATATCGACTGACTTAGTGTGGGAGACTGATGGCTTGTCTAGCAATTTCCCATGCCATATCCACTTTGTGTAATTTGGAATGATCCCATGACATATCAGATGTGACCTTATGTCATTTATTGACTGGTGTCTACCATTTCCACATTTCACACATGGACATAAAATTTTTCCGTGCAAACATGGTGCATTCAGTTCAGTAAAATGGAGGAATTCTTCAACCCCATTCCCATTCTCATCACTAATGCGTGATGCTTTCATCCAACTTCGATCCATGTTTTCTCTTTGCTGTAAGAATTTATCAAGTTATCTAACATGCTTGTAAACCTCACTTTTTTATTAAAGGTGTGACACTATCCCATTCAGGAAGACTTCTTTTTATAGTAGATTCAATACTACAAGTTAATTGTCTTTTCTAAATTTTTCAAAATTTCAGCAGCATTTCTCCTAAGTCCCCAAGTACACAAGATGAAAGCGGTGGCATATCATCATCCAACACATTCAAATATGCACTCGGAGAACAAAGTGAAATGAAGTATATCGAAATTTTGACAAATTTAAGAAAAGGAAATTAACCTATACGTATTAATCTACTATAAAAAATGAGTATTCCCAAACTTTCCAAATGGACAATTGAAGATTCAATAGATTGATTAATGCAAACTTTCTGTATTAATTGTTGTATAGAATCTCAAACGAGAAACTAAGGTTTACTCACAATGCTCATAATTCATTATATAATACATCATGTCATATGTAAAGAACCATGTACTTATCATTGTTGTGAGTAAAACAAATGCATACCTGGAAAATACGGTCAATAACAACAACTACAACTAGGATCAAAGTAGTGGCAAACCAAACACAATAGTCTAGATTGAAGTCCTAAGTAGTTGGGAAAAGAATTTACTTCGAAAGTTTTTCTTTCAAGGTAGTACCTACAACAAAACAACACATTCTTAGAGATTCAAACACATTCTTAGAGATATACTAAGAATTTGATGAGGAGAGTGTGAGGTACTCTTCAATATATCTCAAGACTTATATTCGCTCGCTCTACTTGCATTGGCTCTGGGAATAGCAAAATAGGTTTTCTTTATTTCATTCATGAATTGTTTCACTAACCCTAGTTGAATCTAATAGATTCAGTCCCAGTTGATCCTCAAAACCTTAGACAAATATCTTTTATGTATTGAATGGTTGGTTTAGTTTTGAAAACTAGCCTTTTGCCCATGCGGATGCCTGGGCTCATACTTCTATTTGAATATTACCAACACATGTGTTTATTCTCAGATTTGAGGTTTCTTAATTGTTAAATATTACTAATCTTTAAAAAAATTTCTAAAAAATTAATTTGTATATTCAAGCAGATAATAAATAACCCAATATATAATAATGTGATTCAGATTACAAAGATGAAACATTGTCTAAAAAGGCTGCTAATGTAATTACAATTCAAAGTACTATGACAGACACACATAATATATGAGGTTCCATCTTCAATCAGCGTCTCTGATCCCAAACAATAAACCTCGACAACTTTAATCCATAGAGAGGAAAGCACTACCAAGTGTTAGTGTTGGATCAATGGTCTGCAACAGTAAATGTATACAATAAGTAAATAAAAATCAATCACAAAGTAGACAAAGAAAGATAACTTACATGTACTTCAAGCATATGAAGCTCTACATTTCATTGTCTCTTTGTTCTACAAAGGTGAACAACCACTTTCACTAAAATGCAGGCTTTTTTCAAAAGCCTAGCTCATATTATTTGAAAACAACTAACATTGAATATAACAAAATAATAAATATGGCATAGAAAAATTGAACCCACAAACATAGAATATAACATAATAATATTTGTAGTTTTGCTAACAATGTTCAATAGAAACAAAATAAAAAAATTATTCGTTACCCGAAGGTAATTAAGTTTCAAACATAATATATAAAAATAAAACAAACATAAATAATTAAATAGTTCTTCAAGTGGAGTCATCTTCATCCTCTTCCTGGTCCCATTTAACTTGCTTCCTATAGAGGACCTCCCATAAATGTTGGTCAATGTTATAGAAGAAGACGACCTCATCTCCAGGCTTCAAATGACAGTCAACTAAATAATGGATCCAAGACTCAGCAACACATGATAGGCCATTATTCATGGTGATCATCCATTCGTGATGTCTATCATGACCATAATCTACAATCATATTTTTTTGATGTAGTTAAATAAATTGAAGCCTCTGGTGGCAGAACCTAGGTTAGAAGGAACACAATGATTAAAGATAAGACGTCAACAATAAATAATGTAAAGGATTATGATTATATTAAAAAAGACCTACCAATTGATAATTGTGTTGTATCATATCTTCAGAGACATCAATGGTAAAAACATGGCGCCTGATGGTTGTGGCTGCCCTTTGGTGTGTTTGTCTATGTAGAGGACCCATAACATCCACATTGAAAGTAGTATTTCTGTCGCATGCAACAAAACGCATGACAACACTTTCGTGAATGCCATGGGTTATCCTAAGTTCCTTCAGTCCATCGCCAAAAATGAATCGGTTAGCATATTTATGAAGCTTTATAAAGTGCTTGTTTCCTTCGTAGTCGAATAGCACATAAGTTGGATAATTTGGGGACCATTGTCTATGATAAGCAAAAGGAACCTCAATGACGTTTTGCACGTTAAAATTTCAAGCATGTTATTTATTTGAGATTAACATAAATAGATAAATGTTTAGGGGTGAAAATCGTGACCTTCTCAAGATGGAATGACGCCTCAAATCAGTGCACAATTGATGGTACATGTAAATTTGACGGGCCCTAGATGAGAAACGTTTATGTAATGAGTAAGTGAACAAACTTGTACCCATTGAAAGGAGAAGATAAATATGCGCAATATCGAACGTGTACTATGAACGAAAAGAGCAAGCATAGAAGGATGAAGGATGCATGATGAAGCAAACTCGAACATATACTTATAAGAAGGTAAACATAAAGGATGGAAAAGTTAAACTTACAACATTAGACGCGTTCGATGATGATGTATTCATGGTGTTTTGTGTTTGGAGATGTTCTTCAAAAATGGGTGAACATTTGGTGATACCGGGTGGTTATGGATTGATATAATACTACGTTTTAATTATGGGAGGGGGAAGGTGAACAGTTATAAAGAATAGTTAACAATGTACAAAGTAAGTGATAACCTTTTACACTTCCCGTGCTAGTTTATTATGATTACTGTTGTTGTGTTTTTATTGCGAGGCTATACACTTCCCATGCTAGTTTATCATGACTACTGTTGTATAATTAAATAACAATAAATAATTTCATCCAAAGCTTAAATTTTTAAAAATAGTAACAGTAACTGTTAATCAAAAAAAATAATTATGTGTATATGGAAAATATGATGTTTTTTACTTCCTGATGTATGAATAAATAGGTAGTATTTTGGCATTGGGAAATTGCACCTCAGCAAACATCTAGTAGTGTATTAATTGCATGGGAAATTACACGTCAACAAACATCTAGTAGTGTACTCTAATAATTATTATGGATGTGACATGTCATTTCAAAATTTGAAATCAGAATATTGATGGTCACTACACAAAGAGTATTAATTTGATACATGCTTATATCTAAAAGATAAAGTGTTAGGAGTCATTAGTACCTGTATAAACACAAAAAATTCCAAAAAATCTACTGACGGGATTTTGTAGGCGTCTATACGTTACCTTGATAACACAACAGAAAGAAACACAAAAAATCAATATTCATGCAACATTATTTGTACACCAAACTAAATTTTTCGATTAAACATACAAAAAGAAGGTCTTAAACGTACAATTCAAGATATAAATATTAATTTGGGTCAACCTAACAAACTCTGAAAATTCAAATAATCACGCAATTGAAAAGCATACAAAAATTCAGCCAAAAGAACATCTCCACCGTGAACTCATATTTAAGAACCATCTCTTTCACCCACAAACTTGGACTTGAAACAAATTAAGTATACCTGACATATGTCAGGAGAACATACTCATTAAAAAGGAAGGGCAAAATGGGATACCTTGTTGAATTTGGATTACTTCAGAATAGAATCATCATCGGTGACTCTGAGATTAACAATCACTGCAACAAAGACCAAACTCAATTCAGAACAATAAAGATTGCAAACAATATTAAAATTTCAACAAACCTGTACTTGAAATGCCGGACATTATTAGTCGTGTAGTTTGTTGGTCTCGGTCAAAATTAAAAACCAATGTCAATTAGGATATACCAAAATATAAACAAAATTAACTAAACAACATAATACAAATGGTGCAAATGGATACACTATATCTTTAGAAACTATATCATTTAGATAAGCAACACTCATCGTTGCACATGTAAGAATGAAAGCCAATATGTTTTAGAGCAGACATGGATACAAATGGTGCAACTTAATTTTTCAAATACGAAAGTTGCAATTTAATTTTTCAAAATGAATACAAATTCAAGCCAATGACATCAATCATTATAAAGTGATGATGAACATAAATAGAACTCATGAAATAACATAGAAATCTTAGGTAAAATCAAACGAATAAGGAGAGAAACTACAATGGAAACAACCTAATATACTACACAGGAAAGGTAGAAGAAATAAAAGGAAATCATAGACATGCACGAAAAAAAGTCATTCACAGCTGAAGTAGAACACAAATAAGCAATCTGCTCAGCAGGAATGGATACAGTAGGGGCAATTTAAGGTGCTACCAAATATAATACACAAGAAAGGTAAAATCTAAAGAAAAAAGAATCATAGACTTGCACCAAAAAATGTATAAATTAATTTTTCAAATACAAAAGATGCAACTTAATTTTTCAACTACAAAAGGTGCAATTTTATTTTTCAATATTAATACAAATTGAACCCAATGACATCAATCATTTTAAAGTAGTGATGAACATTGGGAAACATCTATAGGAAAAAATCATAACCAACATATGCTAAAGACAGCAAAGTAACCAAAGATTAGGGTTGACATAGAAAGCTTAGGTAAAAAACCTGAATGATATTGTCAAGGATAAGTTAATATATACTTTAAGTTGCGAAGGCCAATATGTTTTTGAGCATAACCCACCAATGAATTAATAATCATAGACATGCACGAAAAAAAGTCATTCACAGCTGAGGCAGAACACAAATTAGCAATCTACTCAGCAGCAATGGATACAAAAGGTGCAATTTAATATTTGAAACAACAAAATACACACACAAATAATAAGTAGGTGATACAAAATGCACCATTGCTACAAAAGCAAACAAAGTTGGCGTATCAAGTTGGCAAATGAAAATAAAGTCACCACTACGGACCAATAAATAAGTGGATAAAGGGACATAACAATCAACATGCAAAGGAGAAATGGAAGAAAACGCAGAACAAAGAACACAAAATAAAAGATTAAGCAACAATTTAAATTAGCCCCAACAAATAGAAATGGAAGAAAATGTAGAAAACGGGGAGGGAAAACAAAGAAAGCGCCATCAAGGTAGAAGAAGGATCAGGAACACTCAAAAAATCGCACCTGTTGTGATTAAAATCTCAGCTTTTCTTGAGATAAAAATCAAAGCTTTAGTGTTCTTTGAGCTTCTATGCGAAACAAAGTAGGAGAAGGATCAGGAACACCCAAACAATTAACCAAAAAAATTAATCTTCAAAAGAATTACAAAGAAAATGCACTTGTTGTGATAAAAATCGCTGCTTTTCTTGAGATAAAAATCAAAGCTTTAGTGTTCTTTGGGCTCCTATGCAAAACAAAGTAGGAGAAGGATCAGGAACACCCAAAAAATTAACCAAAAAAATTAAGCTTTGAAAGAACTACAAAGAAAACGCACCTGTGGTCATAAAAATCGCTATTTTTGTTGAGATAAAAATCAAAGCTTTGGTGTGTTGTTCGACCTTCTCTGCGAAACAAATAACATGCAAGATAAGTTTAAGCAAAGCAACATCATAAAGCTTTGAAGGAGATCAATATAAACGCAACCGTACTTATAAAAAACCAAAAATTGAAGCTTTAGTGTGTTCTTCGAGCTTCTCTACGAAACCAAAAGCATGCAAGAAAACTTTAAGCATGAAAAACTGCAACAGATCGGAATAATAGAAAACGCAGAAGACGAGGAGGGTAAATGAAGCACATCAACGTCGAAGCAACAAAGAAAATGCCCCTGTACTCATCAAAATCGCAGCTTTAGTGTGTTCGTCCACCTTCTCTGCCAAACAAAGAACAGGGGAAGCAAAATGGAAAAAAACAAAAAGAAAAAACGCAGAAGACAGGTGGGCAAATGAAAACTTACGAAGGGTCCGTTCATCAAAATTACAGCTTTAGTGTGTTCGTCCACCTTCTCTGCCAAACAAAGAACAGAGGAAGCAAAATGGAAAAAACAAAAAGAAAAAACGCAGAAGACGGGTGGGCAAATGAAAACTTACGAAGGGTCCGTTCATCAAAATTGTAGCTTTAGTGTGTTCGTCCACCTTCTTTGTCAAACAAAGAACACAGGAAGCGAAATGAAAAAAAAAAACAAAAATAAAAAACACAGAAGACGGGTGGGCAAATGAAGAGATGTCGTGTTAAAAATCGCATCTTTAGATGTAACAAAAACACATAAGATGGGGAGGGAAATGAAAACTTACGAAGGTTCCGTTTATGCGTCTATGCAACTACGGTGAAGGAAAGCTAGTGGAGAGATAAGCAAGAGCATGAGCAGCAAAGGAGACATCAGAAGCTTCCACTTGTCCTCCATAGCATAGAACAATAGCACCAACGCATTGTCTTCCATGTTTTTTTCTCACGGGAGAGAAAAGAAACACAAAACCAAGCAACAGGCATGCAACAGGAATGCGAAATGGCAGTGTAACCTGAAAACGCGAAATGGCAACGTAGAGTCAACATTGGAAAACGTCTGCAATAAATGCAAAAAGACAAAAACAATAAATGTCTTGGTATTCGTAAAATAAAAAAACGTAAAAAAAAAGAGGATAGACAAAAACATTGCGTTTTTTGTTGGCACTGTAGCATGAAGTGACATTTTTAGGTGGGAAATGGGGCAACGAAATCGTGACACGCGGCCACTTAGGCCCTTGTTTGTATAATGATAGATGATGTTGATTACTTGAATAACTTTAACTAGTGTTATAGTAAAAAATTTAAACAATTCAAAACTGGCCTCCTACTTAGTTCCCAACAAGGTCTAAAAAGGAAGTTTCAGCAGGATGATATGACCTTACAACTAAAAGATGGTCCATTACAACAGACTAGATCCTGTGATGAAGATTTAATTGATATAATAAGTTCGCATGTTTGTTATAAGTTGTTGGCTTCTCAATTTTTGTGAATTGTGTGTGTGTGTGTGTGTGTGTGTGTGTGTGTGTGTGTGTGTGTGTGTGTGTGTGTGTTTCACGCTGTTAAGAGTATGTTATAATATTATTACATTCTTATTTACTGCAAGTTTTGTTTCAACAAGTTGTATTTAGTCTTTATTTATCCTTAATGTCTGACTAGTAGTAATGTCAGGTTAGGTTACCATAAGATAGTAAAATTTATCAGCAAGGTGCCAAGGTGTCTATATTTACTAATCAAGGTTTGTAGTGGCTCCCCCTAACACAGTAGTAATTTGATGTTGGAACCCAATAGAGTGTAACTAGGTCAACAATCCAACATGCTTGTTTCTTCAAGTATATCTAAAACTTACTTTCTTTGTGTGAAGGCAACACCTACATTAGATTTAGCAATCTCAACCCCACAAAAATATGTCAGATTACCCAAATCTTTTATCTGAAATTGGTGTGAAAAATGTTTCTCAAGATTTTGGGTACCAGTCAAATTAATCATTGTCAATGACAAAAATGTTAAGGGAAGAGAGAAACAAGAGATGTGATAAATTATGTGTCTAAATTGTATAGTAGAGAAGAATTATATAGATTAAAACATAAATCCAAAGATTGAAGCTACCCTTCTTGATGTAATTACATGATTTTGTTGGCCTATAAATGAACCTAGAGTCCAAGACATTAATTAAATATTTTCTGCCAGACATAAAAAAATGAAGACAATGGCCAAGGCCTAAGAGTGGTGGAAGAATACAGAAAGATAAAGTTCATACTGAGTCTTCGAAAGCCCAAGTGAGTGAATTCAGTCTTCCAAACCAAGCAAGGGAGATTGTTTTAGGAAAAGGAAGGAATGTCATAAGTGGCAGACTAAGCCAAGTGCACTTTATGCAATAGAAGAAAAGACTATTGCATGTAAACCTCTTCATGTACTACATATAAAAAGTCATTCTTAATGTCTAACTAACAATAGTACCATTAATGAAGAGCAGTCATGACAAGAGGAAAATAAAAGCAATCTTCCCCATGGTGAAAAAGGTATCTCCATAGTCATGATTGAATATTTGTGAAAATCCTTTGGCCATTAATTGTCAACTTTTCCATTGGAGAAAATCTTGATAGTATAGACCCATGACAACCAATACTTATTTTGTGAGGAGCTAACCACACAAGTTCTCAATTACCACTAGTGTTAAGAAGTCATTGCATTTACCATAGAGTGTTGCTATTTGAGATTAGAGAGGTATTCAACTATATAGTCTTGGGTATATTATAGATTTAAAGAAAAAGCCAAAAAAATATAGACATAATAAAAAGGAGATAAATGGTTATAATTCAAATGACAGGCAAAATTAGAGGGCTATGAGTAGGCTTGATATTGTGTAATGCTATAGTCAGTTCTAGTTGCAGGAAGTGGAGCAGAAGATTTTGATTGAGATGAGAATGAATGAAGTCTGGGAATTGAATTGGTTGTAGGGAGATTTGGCTAATCAACTAGGTCTATGGGTCCATCAACAGGTTTGGGATGTGGTTGTCATTGATATATGAGCAACAAAGGTGACACAGGTGCAGAACAGCCTGAATAGAAAAGTGACCAACTGGGATTGGGAGCATAGCATGAATGTCATGATGCACTAAAAAATATAAGGGAAGAAGGAACAAGTTTTAAAGAAGCAACTTTAGCAAAGGCAATATATCTTTTGAGCTCTAGAGAGTATTACTTGTAGCAAGTGGACCGAATCACTCAAAGGAATCAAGTTTTGTTAACTTCTCTTTATGATAAGGCTCGAATGTAAAATTGTTTTATGGCATAAAATATTTTAAATTTCAATCATAAGGGATACTTAACCAGCCAGAAAACACAAAATCACCACTTTTAAACCCTTCTCAACAGCCAAGTAAGAAGCAAAAGACAACTAGGTCAATTGAAAGAAGAC
Source organism: Glycine soja (assembly GCF_004193775.1). Lineage (NCBI taxonomy): Eukaryota > Viridiplantae > Streptophyta > Magnoliopsida > Fabales > Fabaceae > Glycine > Glycine soja. Next base: position 44,864,094 of record NC_041015.1, read on the forward strand.
TCGTGTTTTATATGAGGAATGACAAGTATTTCATTTGCCCTGCAGTTATGAGCTATGTTCTTCTTTATTTCTTGGTCATCATAGTCTGCAGTTGTAATATCAAGATTGTATGATTTTTGAAGAAATATGGCTAAAGCACCAGTGCCACTGAAATTCGAATCAACATGAGCAAAGCAAAAAAGAAATCAATTGTCTGAAATGTGGAGAGAAAAAGACATGGTGATACACTTTTATAAGAAATACAATTAAGTATGCTAGTCACACAAACGAAATGTACAACCAACAACAATTATTGATAGATGTGTAGCTGGATGCTATCATAGGCTCAAGATAAGGCCCCTTTACATTGAAAATTTTGAGCAAAACTTCCACCCTTTGCAAATAAGTAATAACTAATAACTATAGCTTACACATAAATTAATGTACAAGTAATTTATATACCTCCCCAACTCAATGGCACGCCGTCCTTCAATGCATGACCTGTGTTGATCTAACCATTCTGCAAATGCAAATGTCCCTAGCCAGAGTAAATTAGCATTCAGTTGATGAAAGGAAAATTCTCAGATAATCAACTCCTGCATAAAAGATAATGGCATAGAGCAACTCAGACCAGTACGATACAAGTTAATAATAACAAAACCTCAAGCATGGACAGATTTAGTAAGTTTGGAAATTATTCAAGTCCTATCAATGGAACTAACATAAAACTAGCATGTCTAGCAGCAAAGATATGATCAGCAAAATGACCATCTAAACAGAAACAACAAAGGCTATTGGCTCAACATAAATAGAAAGGCAAACACACAAAGTACAGTAGAGAAAAATTGAAATTTAATACCATGTCAAATCATTTGATTTAATAGTTAGGCCCACTCATTGCAGTGAAACATTAACCAACAAGAAACAGTGGGGTGAACTTTATACAGACCTTATAGAACTAAATCTCAAAAGCTATACTATGTAGTACACAGTAGATCGCCTATCAATGGGAAAACTTACCCAGTTTGCATCAGAATACCCCACAACACGTATGTTTCCTTTATCTTCATTATACATCCTTTGACCCAAAGCATTCTTAATGTATCATAAATTCTGAAACATAGTATTCCCGTGATTAACACAAGGTGATAGCATGAAATCACCACACTAAGTGCAATGTGTGTGTGCGTGTGTGTGTGTAGGTAGGTGTGGGCAGGATCATGTATGATAGTTTAGCTTCTCAAGTCCCAGCCAACTTCCTATACCTGACTTCCCTTTGATCCGTAAAAAATTGTTGTTTTGACCCATTGGGAGTATTAGTTGGTTTACAATTTATCATGCAAGTTTACTCTACTATATCCTTTTTTGCAAAATCACAATGCCATTCCTCGACTAAGCCACCTCAAGACCAAGGGTGCATATTAGTCTTCCAAGATCTTTGGTTTGAAAGTGAAAAAAAATATTTCCTCAATTCAAATATTCCCTCATGATCATCATATGTAATAACTAATAACTATATCATCCACATAAACAACCAGATATATGCATCTACCGAATGTGCCAGTAAAATAGTAAAAAATAAAAAACTAAATGATTAGTTTCACACTGAATCATTATCAAATTCCTGCACAACAGTATTAAACTTGTCAAACAAAACACAAGGAGATTGTTTTTAACCAAAAAGAGACCGTTTCAACTTACACACCAACAAGCTTGACTCCTTCTTGGCAACAAACCAACCAAATATTAATCTTTAGTTCCCTTGTTTTCTTCCCAAAAAGGCACACTCAATCTTTCTAAAACAATAGGTGGGTTGCCCAAAAAATTGTATAACACTAATAAGATCTTCCTAAAAGACATAATTACTTTTTAAGACCCTGAGTGGTTGGGTCATCTCCATTTCCTATAAACTAATCAATATCATTCAATATTCACTTCGGCTCACATTTTGACCCTTCCATCACAAACCACACAGCATTCCCATGAGACAACTTTACCTCCGCACCATTACAAGCTCAAAGCTGCTTTAGCAACAAGACTCTCACAGTAAACAACCCAAAAGAGGAATAAATCCCCACCTCAATTGCAAATTCAGCTTCCTAATGTGCATCGCACAGTACTGTAGCCAAACCCTTCAAATAATGCCTCTAAGCTAAAGTAAAATCTTCAACATAATATGAATATGACAGCCCCCAAAACAAACCCATAACATGTAGAAAACATATTGACACTCCATCATGGTACAAGGTTAAAGCCAAAAATTAAAAATAGCACACACCTTCGACAGCGGGGAAAGGCACGACGGGGCATGCGCGACATGGCCTGCTTGTTTAGGGTTTAGGGTAGACTATGGTAGGGCGGCACGACCACGATGTCACTGATTGACGACACACAACGGGATGACACAACAAGGGGTTGTCAGCTTCGTCTTCAGGTTTAGATCGAACGCACGCAGCTAGCTAGATGTTCAAACGATATGCTCAACATACGCACAACTTTTATTTTAAATATTTTTGTAAATTAACAAAGATGGGTATCGACTATAACCCGTCGTAGAATGAAGTCGCGTCCTACCTTCAACGATGGGTGTCAACAATCGTCTTAGTTATGTTTTCATTAATTACAAAAATACCACCAAAACACATTCTAAGACAGGTCTAGGGAACCGTCTTAGAATGTACGTCGTAAAAACATTATTTTTTAGTAGTGACTTTTGCCCAATACAACTTTGAAATTTTCTCCCCCTTGGCCACAACCAGGTTACCCTTGGTGAGTTTCCACTTTCCAGAACCAAAGTGGTTATCATAACCAGCATCATCAAGTACCTACACAGAGATCAAATTAAAGCGGACATCTGGAGCATGTTTCACTCCTCTAAGTAGCAACAACATTCCCATGTTGGTTTGCAAACAAACATCACCAACACCAATCACCTTGGACACATCATCATTACCCATCTTCAAGACTCCAAAATCACCTGGAGTGTAAGATGTGGAGAACTCCTTCCTGGCTGTAACATGCAGTGTAGCACCACTGTCAATTATCCATATGCTCTCATCAGATACAAGATTAAGTGAATTAGAGTCATGGAGAATAACAAGATCATAACTGGTAGCAGTAGTCACACGATCATCGTCATGATCCTTCTCTTTTTGCTTACCCTTCTTGTCTTTACTCTCCTTCTTCCATAGAAAATAATTCCTCTAGATATGCCCTATTTTGTAACAATAATGGCACTCAACATTTTTGTACCGGGACCTAAAGTTGTCCCTGCTCCCGTCTCTATCACCCTTCATCATCTTTTTCTAGCTTCTCCCTTTGTTTTCAGTAACAAGCACCTCTGACTGAAAAGAAATATCTTGCACCTTCCTTCTCATCTATTCATTAAGAGCACTAGTCTTTTCCATTTGTAAAGGAACAATACCATTGGAGGCAACACTAATCATAGAGACCCAGAATGTCTCCCACGAATCAGGTAGAGTTATTAATAAGAACAATCTCAACACATCATCATCAAAGTTGATACCTGCAGCTGACAACTGATCACAACACCATTGAAATTCATTCAAGTGCTCAGTAAATGGAGCCCCGTCCTTGTATTTCAATTCAACAAAGCTCTTTAACAGATATAATTAGTTGCTCCCTGATTTAGAAGTATACAAGGACTCAAGAGTTTGCCATAGAGTTCTTGCATGTGTCTCATGAGAAATAGGATTATAAATGAGTTCATCTACAAAGTGCCTAATAAAACCACATACACGTTCATGTTCGAAACCCCACTCTTCATCAGACATAGAATTTGGCTTTTGTGTGCCAAAGACCGGAAGATGCATATTCTTCACAAATAGCAAGTTCTTCATCTTGCCCTTCCAAAAGTGATGGTTTGTTCCACTCAAGGATACCATCTTCATATGTGCCTTCGTCGTTCAAACAAGTACAAAAACAATCCCTTAACTAAGAGCTTTGATACCACTCTGATGGGGAAATAGGCCAACACAATAACAAATTCTATAACAGAGTAATAAGCAGCGGAAATAAATTCCTCCAAACTTGCAAGAACCTGTGAGGAACACCAATGAAATATAGAGCGCAAAACAGAGGCAATTTGTTTAACATGAAAACCCCCTCAATGCAAGGGTAAAAACTATGGGTTGTCCAGATCAAAGAAATAACTCCACTATAATCAATGAAGATACAAGAGAACCTCCAACAAGTGCACTAAAACATGCTACAAACAGTCAAATCAAAACAAACCCCCAATTGGTATAATAGAGACAAGAAGATAAAACCCCCAAAATATAGAGTAGATAATGTGAAACACTTATCTCTCTCTACATATATCTTTTTCCCGATCAAACCAAACAATTTGAATTATCATGTGCATAGAACCTGCTGTCCAAAAATTGATATAATCCAACGGTGAACGAATCTACAGTTGCAATCTGAAAAATGCTCTCTAGTGGATAAGTGAAAATCACAATGATTTTCCCTCTCCTTCTTTCTCTTTCAATGATTTGTAACTGTTTTATATCCTCAAATGAGTCTCTCTTACTGGATCTCACTCTCTAATATGACGTTTCTCCATTTAAATAAGTGAGACATACAGACCTTTTCATTTGGACCTTTACTCCACATAGGAAGGGAGTAAAAAAAAAATCCAACAAAAGAATGTCTGACAAGAGGAACAACAGATGACTTGAGAGATTCTTTTACGTAATGAAAGTGTTTTTTCATTCTTTTATCCTTTCTTATTTGCTAAATATATGAGTTTGAGCCACAACTTGAAAATTTATTCTTTCGTCCCATCACGTATTTATATGCGCAACGAATCATGCAATGATCATGAATTTTTTAGAAAATGTTTCTTGACTACACTGTTTCTATGTGTGTTCTCTTTGTATTCTTTCATCCCATCAATTTTTAGAAAAAAATTCGTCTGGACTCGGTTTCCCCTTCCGTTGCTTTTTCTCCCTCTCTTGCTCTCGGCCTTTCCCTCTTCTTGTTAAACCCTCTATTGTTGCACCACCCATGACTGCCATAATAGTGGTCAACCTATCTCACATCGCATCTAAGGCAACACAATTTTGACAATATTTTGGGGGTTTCGATACAATCACAACAAAATCACAATAGCATTTGGGGTTTCAACACGGTGCGTGTTTGCAAAAACGTTGAATAGAACGTAACATACGTTCATTCTAAAGCTTCCCTCACATAGCATTGCCTCGGAAAGTGTGAATTCTCATTGATGGATGTTGGAACTGTATGCTCCCAATCATGAACACATTTGGGGTTTCGACACATTCACGACTGTATTTGAGGTTTAATTTCAGCATTTTGAGAGAAAGAGAACAAAAGACAATTTAGAGTCTTTGTTGAGGTTTGACTTTGTGATGTTTGCTAAGGTTTGATTTTGTGAGGTTAGAAAGTTCATTTTAAAAAAAAATTAATTATAGTGACTAAATAGAAATATATAATAAATTTATTACTTGAATATCAAAATAATCACATGATAATGTAACTTAATAATACTAGTAAAAAAACTAACAATATCAAAATCCTAAAATTTGTAGAGGTATCATATAAACTCTCGTTTAATTTTAAAATATTTAAGCAAAAGCTAACAACCTAAAGTGACTAGAATTGTATGTATAATAAAGAAATCTGTAAACCATAGACCTAGCCATGCTACTTGGAAAGCTTTAAGAGTATGAGCTTATACTACACACTGACTAGATGAGAATGAGGAAATTGACAAGAAAAAAAAAGTATTGTCTTAGTAGCAGCTTCATCAAAAGTTGAAAAAGAAAACAGTGAAAGTAACAATTCTGTTTTTCTTTTTTTTAAAAAAATAGAATAAAAAAGGAAATAAAAATGAAAGTTATAATTAGACTAGAAAAACAACTTCCTATATTATTATAGGAGCATAACTTTTTAACTTTTTTCACACTTTGCCATGGAAATCATTTGCCATTTATTTGGACATGAACAAAACACGAAAATAATTTTGTAAAACTCATGATAAACATGAAGATGTTACATTTCTAACTTCACATTTATGAGAATAAATTGTTCAATCTCTAAACAAGTTTAAACCCTCTTCGCTAGAGTAGCTACCATACATGTCACTTGAACTTTCTGGCTTGAATAATGCAATTCATCCAATGGAAAGGACATACATATAATAAATAGCAAGCAAGCAATTCTAACTGAAAAAACCGCCAGCCACCATTGAGTGGCTTTTCTGTTAATCACACAGTGCATGGTCCCATTAAGGAAGGAAAAACCAGTCGCTGCACCATGCACTTGGCCCACACCTTTTTTTTTTTTTTTTCCTTTTTCTTTCATTGATGTGACTTGCCAGCAAGCCACGATGCCATGGCACTGATTCATCATTCAGTCACAATTCATGGTAGTGCTAAGCCTACACTTATTATCCCCACCACCCACACTCTTCTCTATTTCCCTGATACCCACCATCTCTACAAAACCCTATCTTTTTCCTAATTCACAGTTCAGGATATCCACTCTATCTTTTCTTACATTTTTTATTTATTTGTTATAAGCTAGCTTTAATTTTCATATCAGTTCAATCAAGCTCAGTGGGTCGTTGGAAATTTGAATTCATATATAGGGCAAACGCTAGGAATTTCACGGTTTGTGACATTTGTTTTTATAATTATTTTCGTCTCATATATGTTTACTTGAATATGCATAGATATAGGGTTCTTAAGAGTCGTATAGGCACGCATGATGGAGATTTAGCTCCTCAATTTAATAGTAATGGCACCTATTAGAGTGCCATAGAAAGATTTTCGATGAAAAAAGAGTGCGTTTTTATGCTTGTAATTTATGCCTTAATGATGGCTCTAGTTACTACTCACACCATCAAATCCACTAAATAAAATATCTGATATTTTCCGGCTTTTGAATTATTTTTTTTTTTGGTAAAGAATCGGATTTAATTGTAGTTAATGGAAAATGGGAACATTCTACGAACAAAGTTATTGCCATAATCTAATGAAGTGTTTGGTTTGGTTGTTTTCTGTTTTCATTTAAACTAAAAACAGAAAATGGTGATGAAAATGTGTTTGGTTGGATTTTTGAAAATATTTTCAGTGAAAATAAAAACAGGAAACAATCAAAAAATGAAAACAATAAAATATCGTTTTCAGTTAAAAACAAGAACTTCATCTTGGATAAAATAAAAACGCGGTGACAATGAATGTAATTTTAAACAAATTTAAAAATACAAAAAAGACAATAAATCAATATATCATAAATTTTCAGTGTTTTTATTTTTTGAAAATAGAAAACAAGAAGTCAAATCAAACATGTTTTCAAAATTCAAATCTTTTAAAAATAAAAACAGTTTTCAGAAAATGAAAATGCAAACCAATCACACCTTAACCTATTCAATGAATTTATGCTGGGCTAATTATTAAATGGGTTGTCCTTTGGATCTTTGTCAATATCGAAGAGTTCATTTTCATCTGTGTGTTTTTATTACTACTAGTGCCTAGGGCATCAACTAGAATGATCCCAGATATATATAAGTAATTGATTGTACCATGGCACTAATTAATATTACTATAAAAAAAACACATTATATTATAATGCGACATTGCTTCTATGCCTAGCTATACCTGGGTCCAGGACCATTATTGGATGACTTTGTACCTCAATCACAAACGTACTATGACCATTATTGAATGACTTTGTACCTCAATCACAAACGTACTATGTTTAACCATTGCTTGGAAATGGTTCAAATGCACCATGAACTACATAATATATTATGTTTTCTAAAAAAAGGGAGGTTTAAGAGGAAAAAAGGGGACTTCATTTAAGATTAAGAGACGTTGATTTATTTTTTGTTGGAAAAGTCTGTCTACTTGCACTGCATGATAAGATTGACCTTTAATTTGGGACAGCTAGCTAACTTCCATATTTCATGCACAAACTTTCGCATATAGCCAAAAGACCAAAAATATATATAAAAAAACGAATAAGCAAATAAAACAAAATAAAGTAAAGGTAGACAATAATGTACAAAAATAAAACCAAACAGAAAATAGATCGATAAAGTACTAGAGTAGGATATGCTTATATTATAAGATTGAATTCGCACGTTTTGTTCTGTAGTTTGTTGGGCCTCGCCCCTTTATTCATCCAAAACAAAGCAAGAAAAAATAAATAGAATAGGGCGTAAAATTCAATTACCGACCCACACCAACCCCGTCCAAAAAGAAAAAGCATGCATGAAGAAATATGTATTAAGGAGACATGCTTTAATATAACATCCAAATCAAAATTATGCGCATCTCTATCATCAGCGTGTAGGAGGCCCAAGGCAATGGATTTATAAAAAAAAATGTGAGATGCATTTTGCATGATCATAACTTAAAGGACCCAGTTGTGAAGGAAAATGTATGCTCTGGTGCCTCGGTGTAACAGACATCTATTTGGTTTGATTTTGAAAGGAGAAAATATTTAATCCAAGTAAAATTATTTGATTTGATTTAATTTAGATTTGGCTTTTAATAAAATCAAAATTAAAATTAAACCAATATGATTAAATAACAAGTTTATTAAATTCAGATATGATTGATTATTGTTACGAAACATCTACTAATTTTTGTTAATGACTAATATATATTAAAGGACGTGATTGATAAATTTTTTATCTCAATCATATTTTTTTTATTCACAAGACTCAATTATTGAATCTTACTTAATGAATTCAAAGATAATTTCATTAGAATCAATGACATATTGATTAATTATACTCACTTTAATTTAAATTTATTCCTATAATCATTTATGATTAGTTCATTGTATAAATTTGTTTAGACTAACAGAGTCAAATTTTAGCTCATACTTAAATAACTTTAAAATTTTAATTCAAAAAACATGAAAATTTCATAAATATATCCTAAAAGTACATCATAAAATTAAAAATTAATAACAATCCTTAAGATTAGAATACTAATTAAAGTATATTAATTTGTTAAGGGAACAAAAAATTCTCAAACCTTAGAATATATATATATATATATATATTATCCATTTCATAAAATATAAATCCGAAAACTTAAACCAATAAAAATCGTACTTAAATGATCTAATTATAGTCTCAATATATTGTGTGAAAAAATTGATTAACCCAATCCAATGAATACCCAAGGTACCTGCTGCATGTGCTGCAAAATGCTAGAATGAAACTCATCCTCACATTATATTGGCTTTAATCTAATATTTCATATACACGATAAAAACTCACATGGAGAGTCAAAATAAGTAGAGTTATATTAGAAAAAAAAAACTATGCATTAAAAAATGTAAATTAATTTTATACTATTATTTATTATAAATTATCATATATAAGTTTAATAATTTTACATTAATAATTACTTTAAAAATAATACTAAAGATAATTAGGGATTGAATAACAATGTAAAATTATTTTATATTATTCATGTATAATCATTAATCTACAAAAATAAAAGTTAATGTAATTTTTTTTACATTTATTTAATCATAAATTATCGTGTATGATAAATTTGTTGACTTATTCAATGACTTCTTAAAAATCATACTAACAGTCTTTATTGATTGGTTAATAATGAACGAGTTTTTACATTGATTATGCATCATTGAAAGGATTTACATTATTAATCAATTAAAAGTTATACTTATTATAAAAATTAATAAATTTATTATATATCATAATTTATGATTAAATGAGCATAAAAATATTGTCAGTTTCTAAACTATTTACTAATTAGTACTCTCTTTCAGACTTTCACGGCAAGTTAATTACGTTAAACTGTTGAAAAATAAAAACTTTTAAAAATTCATATTTAACAAATTCTTCAAAAAAAAAATAGAAGAGTTTGATGACTATATACTCATAATTGTTTTACATTATCAATTAATCATAATTTATGATATATGTAATTTTTAAAGTAGTTAAAGTAGACTTCAAATTTTTAGAATAGTACTTCCATTTTATAATTGATTGATGATGTTAAAATCGTTATGATATTAATGCATACCAATTAAATTCATAAAAAAACCTCAACAATATTTATCTTTCCAATAATAATGCAAATCAATCCTAACCAATTATTAATTTTTTATTGACGTATATTAATTTATCGATTTTGTTTGAAATATCACTCAAGGAATTCTCTCATGTGCTCAGATGAAGAGTATGGCTGCCACATCATTTTGGGAAAAAATTTAAATTAAATATATACTTGTATACCTTTGTAAATTTAAAAGTACTTATACAGTGCAATTGATATTTTTAGAAAAAGAATAGACTGCAAAAAATAAAGTATTTTTTTACTAAGCCGGAATAAAAATCTTTGAATCAGTAGCTTATCGATCATTGACCAAATAAAAAATAAAAGTACCATGCGATTATGGGTTCCTACGTATATGCTTACATATTATGTCGACGTAGATGACTCACATTACATTCATATTAACATTATTAAATATGTGCTTGAATTAACTTACTCTAGAGAAATAATTCACCTTTTAACTGTAAATAAGAGTTTTTGAAACACATTATAATTAAAAAAATTGGAAGTAGAGAGGAAAGAGGTGACAAAATTAATAAGAGAATTTTGGTGTAATGCAATATATGTCACAGAGAAGGGTTGACACGTAGAGTTGGAAGAAGTAGTTGCTGGGGTTTTACACATTCCAATAGACATGTTAGGTATACTCATGAATATAAACGATAATATGGAGTTATTCATATAGTCTACCCAATATAACTTATGGACCTGTACACACTTGAAATCGCAACAAAACAACGAATTGAAAAAACTTACATGATGAAAAAAACAGAATGTTTATGAACATTGAAAATATTTTTTTTTATAAAAAATGTTGAGAAAATAGTATTTAAAATCATATTTAGATCCAAAAGTCAAGGGGCCTATCTCAATTAATAAAAAAAATGTAAATTATTGTAAATCCTCCAACATTATTTTTGATTCCTGTGAAAAAAAATATTTAGATCAAGAAGAGGCATAGAGAAGATATTAGCTCCCACGTCTAATGTCGCGAGACATAAAAATAAGTTTTTTTTTTCTCTTTTCATAAAGACATAAAAAGAGTTTATTTATAATTAAATGTGTAAAATTACAATATCATTAAAATGTGTTTATTTTACCCCTCTAAAAGAACAAAAGTAAATAATTGTTTTGAATTTTTTTATCAATTATTGATATTCTTGTTTACAAATTAAAATTATTACCATTTTTTACGTTTAAAATAACTAGTATTTTGAAAATAAAACAATTGTGAATTTTTTAACTTGATTAGAGTGATCTCTTGCGCCTATGTATCTCCTAATGTAATAAAAAAAAACTCCAAAAAAGATATAAGTAAAAATTTAAGATAATATCAGAAAATTTACAATTACTCACATTGAGCATCTGAACTAGATCTCTTGATAACAGAAAATTGATCATATTCATGTATTTCATTTGAAAAATAAGCTTTTGGGTTGGTGAATTTTAATAAATTTCTTTATGAAAATGAGAAATAGATTTGTTGATTAATTTCTTTTATTTTCAAAACAATAGAGATTATCAATTCATCATGTCTTAGGTATTTCCAAAAACAAAAAGTTTTCATGATAACTAAACATAAAGTAAATATGAAGATATTATCACTAAATTTATATTTTTTTTATTTTCTTTTAGAAAAGATAAGAATTAAGAAGTCGTTGTACTTGTATCTCAAGTGTTTCCCAAAATACAATATTTTCATAATAATCAAACAAAAAGTGAATTCAAAATGACAATCATTAAACTCATTTTATTTGAAAATATTTTATTTCAATATGATAAAAAATTATATTAATTATTCAACCAACTTATGGCTACTACTAAAATATATAATTTAATTTCACTTAATTTATTTAACTTGTTGTTACTTCGGAAACTTAATTAATTTTATAAATAGGTTTATAGTTAAATTAATTACTAAGAGAAATGTTTGATTTTGATAAAGCAGATATTTGATTGACAATATTTTGGTTTAACTTAATGAATTACCGTCATTTTATGATTTTTCTGAATTAATATATGAATGGATTTGTTTTTCAGAACTAGTCTGAAATTAAAATATGTACATGATTTTAAATATTTTGAAATTTATTTTCTAAACTTACTTTAGATTTTTTTTATTAATTAAAAAGAGAAAATGGCACAAACCCAATATGCACAGCTAAATTCCTGCATTTCAAACCAATACTTGAATCCAAATGTACATAAATGTGCATAGACTAACAATAACTAAGCCTAATAATCGCCGCATCAAAAAAATAAATTTCTGCATCCAAAAAACTAAGCCTAATAATCCAAAGCTACGATATACATCAGTATGGGCTGAGCCCAATCGCAACACAAATTTGGTAGTCATAAAATAAGAAGGGTGTTACTTACTGCACCCAGTATTTTTGTTGGGGCACCCAACAGGTGTGGTGAAAAGGTATAAATGTCTTTCACCCTAACAATATAAAAGCGTAAGTTTCGTCCATACGTCACATTTGTTTCTTCTTCTCTTCATTTCCCGGGACCGTTTCTTCCTCTTCCTCTTTGCATTTGGTTCTTCGTCTTCCTGTGAGTAACGTTTCTGGTCAACCTTGCGTCTTCCTCCATGGTAGTGTCACTTCTTTGTCTTCCTGTGAGCAGCGCTTCCGGTCAACCTTGCGTCTTCCTCCGTGGTAGTGCCGCTTCTTTGTCTTTGTGTGAGCAGCATTCCCGATCAACCTTCCGTTTCTGGTCAACCTTTGAGGTTAGTGATCCTCTCGCTTCTTTGTGGTCGTTGAATGATTTTTTGTTATGTTGAGTTTGTTGCATGATGAAATTACTGTATGTAATAGTTTTTTGGTGTTTGTTGCTGTTGTTGTTGGTTTATTTCGAAGCTTTGCCGGAAAAAATGGCATATTGCCGGAAAAAATGGCGTTTTGCTGACAAAATGGTGTTTTGTTCTGTTGAGTTTGTTGCATGATGATATTGCTCTATGTGATTGTTTTTTTTTTTTTGTGTTTGTTGCATGACGTTTTACCAACAAAAACCCATACAGATCCGTGTGAAGCATACAGATCAGTGATCCGTATGGATTTTTTAATATAGTTTTTTTAATAATTTTAATATTGTGTTGCTGAAATTTTGATAATTTTTTTTTTAAAAAAATTGCCATACGAATCAGAGGTATTTTTTTAAAATCTTTTTTGATAAAGCATACGAATTACTGATTCATATATTTATTTTTATAAAAATTTTGTTTAACCCATACGGATCCGTATGTTTTTTTTTAAAAAAAATTATAACCTATATGGATCACTGATCCGTATGGTTATTTTAAAAATAATCTACGACCCATACAGATCTGTGATCCATATGGTTTATTTTTTTAAATAATTTTTTTATCCATACAGATCCATATGATTCTTTTTTTAAAAAAAAAGTTGACGACCCATAAGGATCCCTAATCCTTATCATTTTTTTTAAAAAAAAATTCTTACCAATACGAATCATTGATCCGTAAATTATTTTTTTAAAAAAAATTTGTAACCCATACGGATCACTGATCCGTGTGATTTTTTTTTAAAAAAAAAAATTATAACTCATACGAATCATTGATCCGTATGTATTTTTATAAAAATAAAATTTTAACCCATACAGATAACTGATCCATATGGTTTTTTTTAAAAAAAAATAAATTTATAACCCAATTGTTAAAAAAAAAACCCATACAGATCACTGGGTTTTTTTAACAACAATTTTATAACCCATACATATGGTTTTTTATAGAAAAAATTTATAACCCAGATCCGTATGTTTTTTTTAAAAAAAATTAACCCATACCGATCAGTGATTTTTTTTAAGAAAAAATTTATAACCTAGATCCGTATGTTTTTTTTTTTTAAAAAAAAATTTATAACCCATACGGATTACTGATAGTATGGTTTCTTTTAAAATTTTTGTATTAATTTTTTTTTGTAGGTAAAATGTTTTTTTTAAAAAAAAAATTGTTTTATAAACAATTGATCCGCGTATGGTTTTTTTTGTTATTTTGAAATTTATAAAAGAAGGCTGAATTTTTTTGTAATATATTTGTTTAGAATAAATAAAAAATGCAGTTCATTAATTTAATTTTGTTGTATTTATTTTGAAATGTTTTTAGTTTACTCATTTTGTTAATAAATTGTAATTATTTTTTGTAGCGTGGTAATCATTTGTGAAATTTAATGATTAATGAAAATCAGTTATGTATGGCCTGATTTGGTTAGTGTTGTTGATTAATTGGCTTGTTATTTTATTTAATTATGTTTGTTAATATAACATTGCATTTGATTAGATTAGGAATAATAGATTAGATATCTATATGAAGAGTAAGATTAGATTACTAAGATTATATTAGATTTCCTATATTAATAGTAAGATTAGATTAGATTAGATTTCACAACTTAAGACTAAGATTAGATTAGTTTTCCTAAATTAAGAATAAGATTAGATTAGATTAGATTTTTCAAATTAAAACTAAGATGAGATTACCTAAGATTTGGAAAATAATACTATATTTAAATTAATTAAAATTTGTTCTAAAAAGTAATTTTGATGTGAAAATTAAAAATGATTGAAATCGTTTATTATAGTTTAGGCAATTGAATATAAAAAATAGAATAATTATTATGCAGATAATGGTTAGAACTAGAGGTCTTGGTCGCGCTTTAAGGCGCGCAAGAGGAAAAGTGTTGGGGAGGAGAGACGATAGTGACGATGATGCCCCCCGCGGTGAAGGCCTACTGCATCAGCACGTAGGCAGCGACAACAACAGGTTGTTATGGAGGATCCTCCTACGGTCGAGGATGAATTGGTCGACGACTAGCCAGAAGCACCTGTTGAAGAAGGTGTTGGTCATGTTGAGGTTTTTTCAGGCGGATCCCATGACACATCTGTACTGAGTGATTTTGAAAATCACATTGCTTTCAGAGTGTGGAATTGAGAGGTATGTAATTTTTAAAAAACATAAAGAACGTAGTTGACAAGTTAATTATTTGTTTACGTCAGTTGTAAAATTGTTTGTAGAAACGTCCTGAGTTGAAGCTATCTTCCCATGGAAGGAAGATGGTTAAGTTCGGGAGGCCTGCCCCAGAGATTGAAGGTCTAGTGGTGGCCAATGGGCTAAGTCCTTTGATCGCTTGTTCCCTAGATACAGGCGATCAGGGATTAATGTCTGCTTTTGTGGAATGTTGGCATAAGGAAACTAATAGTTTCCATTTGCCTGTCGGAGATGTGACTATCACTTTGGATGACGTTGCGTCATTATTACATTTGCCTGTTCTCGAGGCATTCCATAACTTCAAGCAACTTCATGTTGACGACGCTGTCGAGATGTTGGTGGAGTTACTCGAGGTCAGTGCTCTAGAGGCTACAGCTGAGACCATTCAGTGTCATGGGTCTTATGTGCGACTATCATGGCTGTGCGATTTATATGAGCTGAAGATTGAGGAATGTGACTGGATTGTAGTAGCGCGAGTGTATTTGTTGCATCTCCTTGGATGCACAATCTTTGCTAACAAGAGTGTCACACACATGCACGTGGTATTCTTGGATGCATTGCGTGACCTGACGCAGAGTGCGGGTTACGCTTGGGGCATTGCTGCACTTGTGCACATGTATGATAATTTAAATGACGCGTTGAAGAGCACGACAAGGCAGCTTGCAGGATATATCACTCTGTTACATGTTAGTTAAGATGTGACGAAAAGTTTTGAAATTGAAGTTTATTATTATATGTTATCGTGTATTTTAATAAATATGTTTGTAAAATATATGTAGTGTTGGATTTACGAGCATTTTCCATCCATTGCTTCCACTGTTCCTGTCGAGGATTACGACGAGAGGAGACCGCGTGCATGTCGTTGGACCTCTAGCAAGGCACTGCCGCTGGCCACATATCGAAGGCGTCTGGATAGACTGACCCTTGACGCTGTGTGCTAGATTCCATACGATGACCACCGTGCATTTAGAGAATTTGAGGTCATCTCATTGTTTTTCGGCCATCTCAGATGGGGCCCCTTGATGGTCATTTATCAACCGGAGAGGGTGGTACGACAGTTCAGTTACATCCAAACTATTTCGCCACACCCTGTTGTGTCTTCGTTGTCTATTGCAGAAATTGATGATAGATGGATGCAGTTTGGTGAGTATGTTGCACCTGTAGGGCAATTATGTGCAGTGTCGGGCCATTGTTCGCCAGATTACCTAGATTGGTTTTATGCTTTCTCGCACCCATTCATCAGTCTGTCACGGCTAGGGGATCCTACTAGAGTACCGTTGGTTCAACAACATGAAGAATTTGGTGAGTCACATATGTATCAGCAACCGATGGCGGCAGCGGCACCTACTGAGGCAGGCATTGATCAGCATGATCTTCGGCATGCAATGGTAATATTTTATTTTTTGCATTCTTTTTTGTTTTTTGCTTTGTTTAGTATTTGATTACTAACAATTGTTATGTTTATTTGATTTCAATTGCTAGGATGACTTTGCAGCAATTGCTGATAGGTTGGATAGGTTACTGAACCTGAGGATTTTGACTGAAGGAACAGAAGCCTACACTATTGTTGAAGAATGTGTGGGCATCGCAAGACGCTACACTGGCCAGCCAATTGTAGCCCACAGATCCAGGCAAAGGCAGCATACGGACGGACATTGAAGTTTTACTTTGGCTTTGTAGATTTTCGGTTTATAATTTTTGGGAATTTATTTATTTGGATCTTTTATTTTTTTTGTATATTTAATTATCGGCAGTGACACTTGTTTATTTTAATTTAATCATTATGTGATATAAATTGTTGTGATTTTTTTATCCTTAATTATTAGATAATTGTTGCGTTAATAAATAAATTAAATGAAACAATTAAAATAAATTATGCATGTATGATACATCGTTGTTAGAATTGACAACACATTGTCAGATGCATGTGTAGTCAGATAAAGCGTGACATGCCATTGTCAGACTTGACAACACATTCTGTTGCAACATAAAGTTTGACAGCACATTGGTGTAGTTGACAACACTCCACGGAAACCATGTGCACGCGTCTTTATTTTTTTCAAAAAAATTGAAGCAATCTTAGTAAAAACCACCTATATATATATGAGAGACGACAATACTCTAATAAATCACACATTTTCTCGCAGCCCAATTTGTAGAACAAAGTATGACATTTTTTTGGAGAAACAAGCAGTGAGATGATTGTGAACTCCAGATTGGGTTTTATTTTCCAAATGGATCGATCATTCAGAACAATAATGGTGTTTATTTTCAAGCCTCCACTCCAGTACCCATTCGAGTACCTAATGATTGTGATTTTCAAACCCTAAAAACCAGAATACACAATACCCTTCAGCTAACCGACAAACAATATTTGAATGAAATTTATTGCTGGCAGCCATTCACAGATACAGGTAACCAATTTCGCTTTCAATGTATGCAACTGAAAAATGATGATGATGTTAACACAATGTTAACATGTAATGATAATTTTTTGTGTGTTGGTCCGATTGAGTTATTATGCATCATTGGTAGAACACCAGATGGTATATTAAACTTACTTCAAGCCACTATGACCCCTACTCATGATGCCCTGGTATATTACAACGGGAGGTGGAACATGTCATGCACAAATGAGTTTGTTGGTTACTCGTTCTTAGGAAAAAATCCAAAGAAGTTTGACATTCCTTTCGGATGTACCACCGATGAATTGAAGATTTTATCAAGCAAGTTGCACCTCATGGGATTCCCCCTTATGGTATTCATGAATCACAAATGGTAAAACGATTAATTTTTCGACAACCAAGCCACTATGAGTATTCAAATAAAGTTATCAAATTT
This sequence comes from Glycine soja, assembly GCF_004193775.1. Classification (NCBI taxonomy): domain Eukaryota; kingdom Viridiplantae; phylum Streptophyta; class Magnoliopsida; order Fabales; family Fabaceae; genus Glycine; species Glycine soja. Next base: position 44,882,010 of record NC_041015.1, read on the forward strand.
GAAATTATTGAGTTGAAAACTAACGATGACGTGCTAAAGGTCTTAGTACAGTCTAACTACTGGAAACAATATGGTCTAATAAAAATTTTAGCTGTTTTTAGTAAACAGATACTGGAAATGGAAGACGACGTGTCTCGATCGGAACATGATTGAATGCAAAGTTAGTATTACTTAATTATAGTTTTTAATGCAAATTTTATTTGTTTCCAGTATGTTCAAGCTAATGTAATGTTTAAATTCGTGTCCACTATGTTCAAGTTAATGTAATGTTTGCAAAATTAGCAAATGAAACCGTATGATTATTATTTATAAAGCCTTTAATTGTTTTGTATCTTTTAAAAATAGTGATTGACAACAAAATTCTGAATGTAAAACGAATAATAATTTACAAAAACGTCAATGCTAACAAAATTTTATGTTCATGATTCACCTAAATCAACAAATTCGGTATTTAGCCTAGGCAAACTTGTGTAACGCTGCATTCTAGCTATGTACGGAGTGGGCCACTGTTTTTCCTGAGAATGATAATGTGTACTCCACAGCAACACCACTAGTGGTAAAGGACAGTGGTCTCGTAAAAAAACCTGTTACATAACGACAGTGGTAATTGAACGTTAGATACACAACTAAATTTTTAGCATGTTAAATAAATTCATAATTATGCAATTACCTGTACAAAATGATTTCCATACACATGACCAATGCATATTACACGATGAACAGAAGAATCTGGCGGCGAATGACTTCTAAGAGGAAAAAATGTCATGCTTTGTTGTCATGAAAGAGAAACAATGATCACGTTGTATCGTGAAGCAATGACGTATCCCATATCCGTAATATTCATCCACTTGTCCATCGTAACCTACATGTAACAAACAACAAATAGTGGTTAGTTAAAATGTTATTTGAACAAAAAATCATATAATAATAAAATTACGCACCTTAGATAACTCGTCAACAAGTAGAGAACGCTTTAATTCTTCAAATCTCTCTATGCCACGAACTAGGTTCATATACTCTTCGGACCAACTACTCAGTTCTTTATGTAGATGGTTCCTCACCAATGACCACGATTCTTCACCCATACGCAATAACACAACTATTGCACGATAACCACAATTACCATATGCTTTGACATCAATAATGTTTTCAATAGAATCCTGATTGCAAGGATGAAATTGATTCAACATTGGAATATTTCGTCTCTTTGTTGGGTCCTGACATGACGATGCACTGCGTTTCACTAAGAAATTACTATTTTGCACAAAGTGTAACGCATCAACATACTCTAAATAAGACAGATCGGGTTTTGTTGACTTTTGATTTTTGGCAAGCAGTTTTTTTGGAGCACCCTTGGTCTTCACTTTTTCTGGAGGAGGACACATGGAGTTCATATTAGGGTAAGCAATATCTCGCAGCTTTGACTTCAAATGTATTTTACCACAAACATCGAGCTGCTCAAAGCGTTTTGATATGGTTTCCATCTCCTCAGTTATGGCCACCTGTGTCTCACTTAACCCTTGATATGAAAAACTGAGTCTCCGCCAAAAAATGTGAATTGTCTCTAGTGGTATGGAGTTAACAACATATTTAAATAACTCACATGCACATGTAAGACCATGGGTACTCCTCATGACACATCCACATCGTGAAGGGTTTTTACCTGCATAAGTTACATGCTCATACTTAGCAACAATTTTATTTAAAGCATACCTTGATACCATGCCAAGTAGTTTTTTGTACAAGGTTACTTTAAACGCATGCCAACCACGTGCGTGTTTGTCTCAAAAGATGCTTTAATCTAGGTGTGTTGAAGTGTCATCATATTATTCATTGCCTCCCAAACATTGCATATGTCACCCACAGAGTTTTGTAGGAGTCTCTTTAGTGACCAATGAGCAGTCTCAACCCTATAGATGAAATATACAAAAACATGTAAACAATCGCATCATTGTCATTTAGATATTCACTTCAACAAATGAAAACAAACAAAAATCAATATTCATACGTCTTAGTGGTTGTGTTTCCTAGATGCATCACTTTGTTTGTCTATGCTTTCACAAATCTTTCTTTGTGTGGAATGACCTATGTTTGACACACTTAGTCCATAAACATATGCCACGAAGAGCAAGCCATTTCAAAGTTTTTAAGGTACTAATCTAAAGAACTCTCATTGGGACAATCAACCAAACTCCCCCAAGCCTCCATCACATAATCCCATGCATTCTTTTGAGCAACCAGGGTTTTGCACTTTACCTTGACATTCTTGTCAATATGGAATCGACACAGCAAGTTCGTAGAATCCGGGAATACAATTTTCATTGCATTCATCAAAGACAAATCTCTGTCAGTCACAATAACCCTGGGGATAGCATCAATTCTCATGAAAAGACACCGAAATCGCTCTAGAGCCCAAACAACATTATTAAGACATTCTCCTTCCAAGTAAGCAAAACAGCGGAGAATGTCATTCCTGTTGGTGTAACACCAACAATATCAAGCAACGGAAGTTTGTACCTATTTGTTTTGTAGGTACTGTCGATCAAGAAAACCAAATTACAAGAATTGGTTAACTTTATTGCATTAGGATGACTCCAAAACAAGTCACGTAGAACATTATCATCCTTCACCCTATGCCACTGAATATATTGATCTCGATCAAGCAACATCATCAATTGTTGCATTTCGGTGTTACTTCCTCTTATGGAAGAACGATAAGCATGTTTGGTATTGTAAATTTGTTTGATTGTTGTATAATTGTTGTTATCGTGCTCCTTCAACGTCAACAAAATATTTCTTGGCTTCACCATGGACTTTGTCATATCGACAACAACATTCTTCTCATCCTTTGTGAGTCGACTTGCATATGGATGCCCAACCAATGACTTTGTCATTTCGTGATTGTGAATCCCACAAATTAACTTCACCATCCAGCCATCTCCTCCCGAAACTAGCTTTGCACGCAACTTAAACGAGCATCCATATTTTCTACTGCCAGTGCATGCTCTTACCAAATTATGTTTCTTAGGCCTATACTGCCCACTCCTTTCACAAGCTATCAACAGAAATGAGGCTCTTCCTCGAACATCGGTATTGGTGTCGGACCTCATTATAACGACAACAAATCTGATGTCATGAGCCAACGATCGAGCCCATTGTAAAACTTTCTCACGACTACCAAACAACTAGAGCACAATTCAAATCTGCTTTGTCATGAGTAAATATCTATGTAATATAATTACTGTACCAACAACAACAAATTGCACAAATACCTCAAAAGTATTAAAAGCATCAGAGCAATCAACTTTAACGCCAGCATCTTCCTCATTTTTGACATTCATTTCAACTTCTTCAGATATGATATTATCATACATCCATTGGTCTTCATCGATCTTAATAAACCATTTAACAAATTCAATAACAACAAATTCAAATTCAATTCACACAAATATAGTTGTTTACACAATAAATATTTTATAGGACTTTTTCATTAAAATGTCATATAAATCTAATAAATACATCCTTCAATAAAAAACATTAAATACATAATCATTCTCATATAAATTTATTTAATTATTAATCATTAGTATATTCATTTTTAAGCAATTTAATATTACAAAAATTACTAAAAACATAAATTAACTAAATTATTAATAATTAATTTAACAATTGAAAACAAAACAAAAAAAACTGTATGGTCATACGGATTGGTGATCCGTATGACTCATACGGATCACCAATCCATAACTTTTTCTCATACCTCTTCTTCTCCGACAATGAAAACCGACCAAAATCCACCGTATACTCCTCACCAAAGCATGTACACCATCGAAGAACAAATACGCTTCCAAACAGCCCTTAACGGAAGCAACGTACATTGACTTATGGAAATTTTAGGAAAAAACAGAAATAAAAAAATCCTACTGGTATTTAAAATTGAAAATACCATAAGGGTATTTTCGACATTTAAGAAATTTGTTGGGTGGTCCAGCCAAAATGTTGGGTGCTCCAAGCAATTCCCAAATAAGAAGCGGACTTTGCCCGTGTGGACTTATTAAGACAATGGCATTTACTTTCTGCATTTCTCTTTCCTGATTTTCCATTTTAATCGTGTGGACAAAATTACTCTTAATAGTCTTAACACTCTTTTCCCCCAAATGTCTCAGCCCCACGTGATTGTCAGGTACCCACTTTCCCTCAGTCGGAAAATCTCACGTGACAGTTGTTGCAACAACGTCACTCACCCTCAGTCATGTGACATAGGCGAAATGGTTTGTGACCTCACCCACTAGGCACGATGCCAATGAAGGTAAGTGATGTTCGTTTTTTGGTTAAAAATGTTTTGGTCTATTGTGGTGTTTGGCTTCTGTGGAGTGCTGAGTAATGGATTCTTTATGTGGGTGTTCAAACACATTTAAGGATTTTGAAGTCTATTATGGAATACACTTTGTAAAATTAAAAATGTTTCATGGAATACTTATTTTATAATGCATAACTTCTTATTTTTCCCCCTCTTAAAATAGGTATTTTAGAATACATTTCAGATTTATAAGTGTATTATAGAATTAATGTTTCATAATAGATTTGTAAATTTTGAAATGTGTTGTAAAATACGTATTTCAGAATAATGTTTCTGAATTTTTTTCCCTCTGAAATACGTGTTTCAAAATACATTTCTAGCTTGCAAGTGCATTGTAGAATGAATATTCTATAATAAACTTGTAAATTTCAAAACATTTTCTAGAATACTTATTTTGGAACACTATTTTTGAATTTTTTTCTTCTAGAATAGGTGTTTTGAAATATATTTTTGGATTGCATTGTATTATGAAATACCTATTATGAAAAGTTATAATATGAAAGGGTAATTTAGGAATATTCAAAAAATTGAAAAGTGCACAAAGTAAATATCTAAGACAATAATCGATCAAAATATAAGGGGATGTTTATTTTAAGGTATCAAAGTTTATTCCTTGGAATCACATTTTCGGGAATATTATGCTAGAAAATATCTTTTTCATGAACATGTTTGTTTGACACTAATAAATTAAAATAATAATTAAAAATTAAATAAAATGTCACACAATGATGTAGGGTATGATAGTTATTATAGAAAATAACTTTTATTTCCATCATAATCCAATATATCCACCCTTTTTCATGGGAATAAGCAACAAAATAATTGAAAGTATTTTACATTCCCGAAAATCAAATAGTCCACAAAATTTGCACCAAACTTGAGAATATGATATTCCCAATTTCATATTCTTACAAATGTGGCTTGAAACATTGAAACAGACGGACATTTGGAAAGAAAGAAAGGTGATTTCTATTTACACCTCTTAGTTTACTAAATATACCTTCTTTTGTAGTTCTTTCCGCCTAAAAATATCCTTATCCTAGATGGTAACTTGAGTAAAAATGTGTCTATAAATGTAGTCATTAAGCATGTATTTAGTATTGACTTAACTGATTCTAAATACTTGACAGGATGGAGCATCTTAGGTGACCCATTCTGCTACAGAACAAATAAAAAGTATAAGTGTTACTCAGAATGATGTCTCCTACATTCTTTTGTGGTAAAAATTGTCTATTTTGATAAATATTTTATTGACAAATCCATTATAATTAATTTTAGTTTTTAATCCATTTTAGTAAAAAGGCCGTAAGTTTTTATCACTGTGCTTACTGTCGCTTATGTTTTTGTGATTTTTTTTTTTTTATGTATTCGTCTGTGTTTGGTTTTAACGTGTAAGCACGAAAACGTCTGTGTTTATCTCCATTGCCATGTTTTCTTTGCACCTGTTATATCCACTTTTATTTTGTGATGCCCTGATGGTATAATGACAAGTGTGGAATAGATAGCACGGTTGTGAAGCCTTGTGTTTTCTCACGATGTTCTTTTAAATTGCAATTTTCTTATTCGTTAGTTTGGTTATATTTTATAGTGTTAGATGTTAATTCGAATGTTTTCGTTATTATTATTTACATATGTAGGAACTGTTCAAAATACTTCTAATTAAAAGTTGTTGTTTCTTTTAATATAAAATAATCATAAAATATTGGTGACACTTAGTTCTAAAGTTAAGCGTTTATAATTAATAAAAATAGCTTTTTAAATCAATGGAATTATCAAGGTAAAAAACGAGGTTGATTAGATGTACATTTTTTTATTCTCGAAAAATTTTGAGGGTACAAGTTGTGATAATTTGGGGTATTAAAATTTCGGTCTTGATCAATTTCAATCATAGCAATAGCAAAATCTTGATTACCAGAAGGATTAATTGGATGTGACATCTTTTTAATTTTGAGATGTTGAAACATAAGTTGTGTGACGATTTGATGTTTTAAAACTTCTCTTTTAATTGATCCTATTAAATCAAATTTAATTTACTACCAAAATAAAAATTTCATAATTAAGTAAACAAAAAAACTTATAACAAAATTAAGAATATAAAAATATCAATTTACAAATATTTTCTACAAAGAATTACAACATAACTCTGATTCTTTTATTGCACGTGAAAATACGTAGAAATACCAGACTACTCTTGTTGAGCTAAAAAAATAAAAAATAATACTAATATTTCTTTTTCATAATAATCATTTAAATAAATATACATAAATCTCTTTTTAATTAGTTTTGGGTGAGAAATATTTTTAAAGCTTATAAATAATTTGCTTAATTATTTAGAGGTAAACCATCTTTGGATGAATGTTGTAAAGTGTTAGTACCTTCCCTATGTGTAATGGATTCCTAAACCCGTTTTATGATTTTGAACATCATTTTTAATGATTTTTTTAAAATAAATATTGGTGGTGACTCCTCTGATTTTAACATATATTTTTTCGCCACCTTGTCGCGACCCCGATTGTGATAGTATGTAATTGGTTCCCTTAGCTTTCAAATTTTACCCAATTGGGTTCTTATTATCAGATTTGTTTAATTGATTCACAAAGATGTCATATGTGGTCATTAAAGATATTTTTAATGGTTTTTTATGATGTAAACATATAGCGATGATTTTTAACCACCACTTTATTTGTAGTTATTTTTAAAAAATTCAAAAAATGCTGATCATCCTCATCAATCTGATGTTCATAGATTTGAAATCACTATTGATGACAACCACAATCGTCGCATATCTCACTCACCCTTCTGGTGTCCGATATAGTGCGTTGGTGCCAAGTCTTATCACGACTATTTTCCAAACATCATTGGTATCCCTCGCCACCACGATTTTGCTCTCGAATCTCGATGCCTATGTACATCAAGTCGTCAATGTTGATGCAATTTTCCCAAGCATGACCAACTGTGTTGAGGTCATGATTGATGTAGATGGAGGCATATCTAAGATCTAAGAAGCATCGAAGGCGCTGGGTGACTGAGAAGCTTTGAGATTTGAGATCTGAGATTTGAGAAGGTAGTCGAGGATGATGGTTCGTCAGGGTGAGTTGTTGGTTGTTGGCGGCTTCGTGCGAGGTGGCGAGGTCGTTCAATGGCAATGTGGACGACGGGTCATTGACCATTGATAGTGATGGCAAGGAAGATAAAACAAATCACACATAGGAATAAAAATATAATATTAAATATAGTGGAAATTTTTAATTAACCATCATTATATGTACACATCATAAAAAAAATAAAAATATATTCCTAAATGTCACGTATAATATTTTTGTCAATCTAATTAACAGATCTGACGACGTGAACCAACAGGGTAAAATTAGAAAATTAATAATACATTCTCAAAAAAACTAAGAGATCGAATTAGGTATTAAGCCAAAAACAAAATATCAAGATTCCTTCTGTCATCATTTGACTGAGGAATTTATCATTGTTACTACAATCATTGGATGGAATCAAGGCATTCGTGTTATATCTTTTTCTTGACTATTGCAATGTAACATCCATCAATGTTCTTCATTCTTTAGTTACCTTTATTCTCTTGCCCTTGTTACTTGTACTTATTCTTGTTGCTTTCACTAGAACATTCTACCATGAAACTTGCATATTAGAGTATATGCATGTATACTATTTGAGTTATATATATATATAGTAGTTGAGTTTGACAAAATTTGTTGGAGGGGTCAAATAAAATATTTTTTGTAATTTATTACTAACACTTCTCAGATATTATTTATTTTTACAATTTTGTTTTTTTGTTTTTTTTTTTGTGTAGAGCTGCTGTAATATGCAGTAGGAGAGTTTTGGCTGTTTTTGTGATTTTACTCCGCCAAATATAATTTTGTAGTGATTTTAAAGGAATTGGATGTAATTGTATTATGTGAATTTAGTTCTCCTAGTGTTTTTAATTTTTTTAGTTATCATCAATTTTATCTTTTATTGACTATGTTTTATATATATATTTTGTTCCTTTTATGTTTATTTGGTCGGACATTTTACTCTTTAAGGTAAAATATGTTTTTGGTTATGCTAAAAATTTTAAAGTTTAATTTTAGTCCTTTTAATTTTGATTTTGTTTTTCGTCTCCTAATTTTGAAATGCTATCATTTTTGTCCCTCAAAATAGTTAAGATAGAAGGATGCGAAAATGTTTAGATAACACTTTGAAAATAAAAAATATACATTTCAAAATAAAGAATTTTTTTTTAAGAGACTAAAATGGAACTTTTGAAAATTTTAGAATAACAAATCATACTTTATTTTCATATGAATGATAACAAATATTATTATATATCAATGATTTAAATTAAACATACATTTTAATCCTTCTAATTTGCTTATTTACAATTTAGTCAGTGTGATAAAATGTTTATCCCACACCACATCTTTGCTTAACAGTGATGAGTTGACAACACACAGCGCAATCTGTGTGATCAAATTTTCTGGTCCTGCCCTCACTGCCTTCATCATTTTCTTTGACTCTGAAAGCTTCCTTCTCCCTCGTGAAAATATCCGAGTAGAGTAGTTTTAAAGACCCTGCAGATCTAACAGACTCGCTTGTCACATACTCTTCATGACTATAGGATATAACATTGGCTCCTTCCCCTCCTTTTAAGTGGAACTACGGAGATGCATTACAGGGTTAATAGCTAACATTGTGGAATAAATATGGACATTATTATTCCATGGAAAGATCTCAAGAGGACAAGCAGAGGGAGATCAAGAATTACATTGGAAAAGATTATTAGAAGAAATGTTATGTTGAGTAACAGTTTTTAAAATATGGTTTTTGGTCAAGCTTAATGCCATGGTGTGTGATAGGGACTAGGATACTAATTCATAACCATGCTAGTAAAAGCTAACTGTTGTAGTTTTAGAGATCAAGACCTTATAAATCCTATATTAGAATCTCGTACTTGTTTAATTTGGGAGTCAAATCTCATACCTTCCAATTTGATCCTAGCATGTCATTAAGCTTTGCAATTCTCGGGTTCACTCGGGTTGGCTGTGCATATATTAGCTCTTTAACTAGTCTCTAGCAAACACTGTAATGTCAAAATCACTATCCATGACGCACATTTGCAGTCAGGAGAGATGGGAAAGGCTCTAATATCAATTGATAACCACCCAAGTATTCAAAAAAATCCTCCTTAAAAACTAGCTGCCATGGGGAGAAAATTAAGCCAATATTCCATTAAGCAGATCATATTAATCGACGAGAGACTTAGACCTTCCATAATGTCAAAATCTCTATCAATGTGATTTCCTAACTGATCTCAGCTAATAAGATAAGATTATTGTTTTTGTTTGTCAAGTGAAAATCTCATAATCATCCATCTCTTTATAGGCATTAAATGGGTAAAGTCTTGTCAAAATTAGTTATTCAGAGAGAGAGAGAGAGATAGACACTTAAATAAGCTATGAATCTTAATTTGCAATTGCATCTAATTATAATGATAACAGAACCTCTTTGAAAGTCTTAAAATATGCCCATGACAATTTTGAACAAGCCTCCTGTGGATGTTAGTGGCTGGACTGAAAACAATTCAAATGTAATTTAGGAAGCTAGAGCAACAAAACTGAAAGGATAGAAACTCTTAGATCCACCCCAACAACAAGCGTAGAACATAAGTCCACTGATATTCCACAAAGTTTCTCCAACGCACGCAGTTATGTTACTTTTATCATTTTACAACCAGTAATTCACAAGGACAAACTCTGAGAAAACATTCTTGTTATGAACATGTAATATTTAAAAAAAGAAAAATACAATGCAATTGTTTAGGTTATGGCATAGGAATAATTGAAGGAACATTCAATAGATTAAAAGAATCTATTACTAACACAGAATATTTTTCTATGAACATTTTTTACATGCTACAGTGGTACAATGCTCATCCTCTTGCCCTGTAAGCAAGATCAACTAATTAATGAAGGAGAAACAATTTGAGGAGGTTATTCAAGTGCAATGATCTCAGCTGCTATACAATTTAACTGATCTTTCTAACAACTCGTGGTTGTTTCCTGAAATTTCTTTAACGCTAGATCCGTTCTTGTATATCTTGAAGGCTGGGATAGAGCTCACACTTTCTGACTTTGCTAAGTAGGGGTGGTCTTCGATTTCCACCTAAAACATTATCATTAAATATTTAAGTTTCAAGAGAGAAACATCGAAAAAGACACAAACAAATTTAAAGAATTAATACTGGTCAACGTTGATTTTCTTAATCACATTATATGTTGCATTTGGTAATAACTGTCCCCATAGAGAGTTGAAGATTCTATTTTCTAACTACTTTTCAGTTAACATCCCCACAAGCTATGAATTCTAAACAACATAAAATAAACCAACCTTGAGGAAATTAACTGATGGGAATCTCTTGCTGATTTGCTCCAACACAAGCAACACTTTCTTGTGGGTTGCCTTGTTGGTAAAAAGCGCCACAGCCATACCTATTGAATTAACACTCACAAGTGTTAGTGTATTTGTGGTACTCATATTAATGCAATTATACAACAGAAGCAGCCAAATGTGTCTTACCAGGTGAGGTTACATAATGTCTGAACCGATCATTACTTGAGATGGAAACCAAGTTTGAACCAAATTTCAAGTCCTTAATATCTTCACCACGCAGCATCTTGAGTTGGAGCTGAGCTTCAAACAAAGCCCTTGCCACTTCCTCATCCCCTGGCCTTTCTCTTAATAGCATTTCATAGTCTTGAATAGCAGCTTCCCACCGTTCCAACTACATGCACAAAAAAGAATCACAAAAGGGTTATTATTAACTGCAAACAAGTAGTAGCAGAAGAATTAAATCTTAGCATAGCAATTAAAGTACCTTGGCATTGCAATTTGCCCTCCTTAACTTTGCTTTGCTATAACTTGGCTGAACCATAAGTGCCGCGTTACAATCTTCAATTGCTTTCTCATTTTGACCAAGTTTGGAACGACATGCAGCTCTGTTGCATAGTAGAACTGAGTTGTGTGGATCATGCTCTAGTCCTTCGTTGTACACGGCACATGCTTCGATGAATTTCGAAGCCTTGAAGAGCAAGTTTCCGCTCATTCTAGCTGATGTTGCTGCTCTGGCCTTCTTTACCATTGCATTCAGCTCTCTATTGCCTGGATCAACTTTAACTGCTTGCTGAGCTGCTGTCACAGCTTCCTCAAACCTTTTAAACAACAAATTCAATTCAACTTCAGATTCACTACTAATTAGGCTCAGAAAATTTATAAGCACTGATCATTGAATTTAATATACATATAAAGCATTGGCAGTGTGAATCTGATAATTACTATACTTCGGTGTCTACGGAACTGTAATGTACTATTATTTCACAATGCATCATTCCCACAGTCTAATTTAATGAGAATGAATCTGTTGTTTTAGCTCTTTGTTAAGAGGCTTCAAGAAAAATAGTACTTATTAGCCTGCTAGGCATACTTTTGTAACAATACATGACAATTTCCAAATACATAAACCATAACAGAAGAAATTGTCAACACATCAAAATAAAGCATTTTCACCAACCTGCCAGATGCCAAGTAAATCATTGAGCCTATCATCAATAGGTAAGCGCTACAAGCTGGGCCAAATATCTTGGTACACCAATCAATTGAAAATTTTGGCATTTTATTGTAGATGGTATAGGCCTCTTGATATCTTAAGAGCTTCAGCAAGGCTTCAATTTGTAAAGCGTAGACCTAGCACACATAACCAATTTTTAATTAGTCAGCATGAATCATAGTAGTTTAGTATTTAGACCAATATAAATGCAAAGGGAAATGCTAGATAATGCCCAATTGACAGCATTATTGGCCAATTGAACGAAATTTTATGCAAAATCATAGATTAAAAACTATTTTGGGTCTGATCATATTAAACCTACAAAAATAAAATGTTCGACCAAGGAAATGACTAACCTGTGGAGCTGAATCAGAACCTAAGGATATTGCAGACTGTGTTTCCTTTAGTATATCACTCCATGCATTGACTTTCCGTGCTTCTATGCATTTTTTAAGGTGATTTTGAAGAGCCTGAGCTTGGAAAGTAAGTATTGAATCAACATATGGGGTTATCTGATTGCAATTCAGTGCTTTTTCTGCTTCTCCCAACCTGCAATGAAAATTGCAATTCTATAAGGAGAAGTAAACAAAAAGAAAAACACTATATGATAATGCAAAGCATACTTAGCATCATTGAGTGAAGCATATATATTACCTGAAATATATTGTGGCCAAACGGTTGTGGGCTCTGACATATGAAGGGTCCAGCTTGATTGATTCCTCACACTCAACAATTGCTTCCTGAAGCCTTCCTAAGCCAATTAAAGCTGCACTTTTGTTGCAATGATATATTGCCTTATTTGAATCAAGTGCAATTGCTCGATCATACAGAGCCAAGGCCTCTTCAAATCTTCCCTGCTTGTATGCATCATTTCCCATGGATTTCGACACCTCAGGGTCCACTTTTTTCATCCTTGGACTCAAAAACTGTGCAACCTTATTGCCATCGCTGTTCCTATTCAAGATATTCCCCATCAAGCCTTTGCTTGCATTGGTGTAAGAACTGGGCACAGAGTTCAACTCTGCACTCTTAGGCATGTATTCCACACTCTTCCTTCTTGGGGTGTTATTCACAAGCAAATTCCCAGTGAGTTTCAATTGAGACTTGTTGTTCTCATTATTCTCATTGCTAGTACTTATCCTAGCAAGCACAAGAGAATTTCCAGTGGGCTGTCCTTGTGGTTTTCTCTCATGACTTTTGTCCTTGTTTTGTTGAACAACCTTAGTTGAAATTGAGGTACTAGAGGACGATGATGTTGAGCTTCTTGCAGCAACATCTGAATGCCTCTGATGTTGGTTGTTTCGATTTGTACAAGGTTGTTGGTGAATAGAGGCACTTTTTCTGGCAGGTTTTTGTTCTACACCACTCGGTTTGTGTGGTGGCTCAGTGCCAGTGGATCTTTTTCTTGAAACCTTTGATTCTTCACTTTTGACATCATCATCACTCTGTGCATTCTTAAAGGGTAGGGAATGAACAGATGCTTTTCTCATCTTATGGCTTTTGAGGTGGAGAATTCTCCCCATGAGACCACAACCCAATTCACTCCCTACCTTCTTGTTGTTCTTTGCCTTCATTTCCATGGCTTGTTGAAATAGCTATGTGACGTGTCACAGAAACAACTGTGTGTGTTGTTTAGATGGAGGGAAAAACTAAACAAAATGAACCAAAGAATAAGGCACAGAAGGCAGAAAGATATCTGAGAGATTATGAAAGGGAAGTCTTAAAGTGATGGCTTCAATACAAAGCACTTTATTATGAAAGAGGCATGCCCTGTACAATATATATATATAGTCTTATAGAGTGCCTTCCAAGAAACTACTCACTCTTTCTTCCGCGTCTTTCGGGACACAAAAAGGGCAAGGGTTGATGATTCAAGAGAAGGGTAACATACATACAAGGAAAATACATAGGATAAGTTCTGCGATTAAACAAAGACTAGGATAAGTTAAAAGTGAAATTTTCACAGATAACCGTATTGGGATAAAACATGTTAACATGAACGTTGAAGACCAAAATTCACAACTCGTATCATAGTGACAGCATGGGATTTAAAAATGCTATTATTTGTGTATGGTGATGCAGTGTTACCTGTGTATTTTATTCCCCAGAGGGGTAAAATTTTAATCACTATGTATTTATGTGCCTGTGATGTCACAGTTAAAGAAAAATGTTATTTGTAGAATAATTTTTAGATCATATATTATTTGTTTAATCAAGTTTGTTAGGATGTCCCCGCGTGTAGGGCCCTGGCTTAAATTAATTTCATTAAAATTAAAAAAGAAAAGAAAGGTTTGTAGGATAATAATAATAATAATTTCTGTAGGTCCATAAAAAAATAAATAATAAGGTCTGACTGGTCTGTAGCACCATCATTAGGACCAAATGGAAACATATTAGCATACAAGACAAACGTTTTATCAAGTGCAACCAGGCTCTTAGTACCTTCTTAAGAATTATAATTAAACCAAAGATTTGTCTCTTCAGAAGTAATTAAATTTGTGGACAAACTATAGTAAACAAGAGACTACATCCTAAAATAAAGTTGTATATAATATGGTTCGTTCTCATTGATAAGAAACCATATCCAACCAGGAGCTTTAACTTGAAAATATTAGATTTATTTTCCCGACATGTTCATTGTTAATCTTGTCCACTTGGCTCTCAAGTCAGGATTCTTAAACGTATCATCCCCGCTTTAATTTTTGCAATACGATACTATTTTGACGAGTAATTAATTGGACTGTGGTGGTTTACTTTTAATTTAATTTGCTAGATTAATATTTTTTTTAAAGATGATATTGGTACAAAGTAGTTCCTTCCAAATATAATTATTAAATTTCCGGTGAGTATACTTAGATGAATATTCTCTTTTCAATATGATTTATTTCATACTTAAAGATCAATCTGAATCTTAATCTGAAATTGTACATTGTATCACTATTGGATCACTTGGTTAGAATATAATTTATTTCATACTTAAAGATCAATCTGAATCTTAATCTGAAATTGTACATTGGATCACTATTGGATCACTTGGTTAGAATAGAAGTCATTATCAGTTTCTTAATTACTATTAGTGTTAGATTAACAATTTAAAGCATAGGTGCAGGAATCATATTCACCCCTTCAAATTAAAGAAAGAAAATGTTTATTTTATTTTTATTTTTATTTGTTTTACTTTGGACTTGGGAGGAAGGGGAGCTGAGGGCCCTCCAGTTTTCTATTTCATTTTCAGACAATTTATTACTGTATAAATATAAATTTATGCAAATATTTAAACAAATGAAGGTATGTTTCGTATATACATACTAACTTTGGACCAGTCATAGCTACATATAAAATGAAACTTACTGTTGAAGCTTGTATATAGGCAAGTTAGATGTGAATCTATTTATAAAAATAAAAATTATGTTATGTCATAGTATATTTGTAACTTTTTTTACTATGTTAGCATATTTGTTAAGGTGTCACATCTTTCAACTTTAATCAAATGCTAAAGCCGATTGACTTTTTCCTTATTTTATATTTATACAACATTACGAGTTTCAATTTTCATGCCTACAATACATTATTCATTAACAAGACAGTTTTATATTATAAAAAGAAAATATAACTACACAGATAATAACAATTTTATAATATTATCATATTATTGCAGGGTTGTTGTGGTCATGATATTTTGAAAGCTTTGCGCGAAATAATAGATAAGAAATCTTTATTAATTATATCATAAAATTTAAGTATAATTTTAGTCTTTTAAATTTAGTCTATAGGTGATTTTGATTTCCTAGATTTACATTTCTTTTTCTCAGCCTTTTAATTTTAAAAAATACTTTTTTTAGACCACTTATTGTAAGATATAGAATTAAATACAAATTTGGAGACAAAATATAGTCATAACCTAAATTTGATGGATAAAAAATATATTTACGTCTATTATAAAATATTGGCTTAAATATAATTTTGGTTCTCCTATTTTGTCAAATTCATGATTTTGATCCTTTATTTTAAAAAATTCACAATTTTGGTCATATCCTTAATTTTTCCTACATTTATTTATTTTATTTCTTACATGTTAATTAATTAAAATATTTCTTGATGGAAGCTTAAACGAATATGTTAGGTCTAGGATTCAGTTGGACTAAAATAAAATAAAAATGTAAGCCTAAAATAGGGGAAGAAAATGCCTCTATTTAAAGTGAAAGTGTAACATTGTGTTTTATTAATTGATTGTTAAAGTGATTTTATCAAATTACAAGAGAAATTAAATTAAAGTTAAGGGTTTGAATTAATTAATTAATTGATGAGTTAGTGATGTTGAGTATGTGTTTTATGTGTATTAGTGAGTTTTTGGAGTGTTTGGACCCAAAGGGATAGACTTTTGAATTATGAGAAAGGAGTAGGCGTGTTTAATAGAAGTCAAGGTGTAAAAAGAGAAAATCTAGAGAGTCAAGATCTCTTAAAAATCCTCACATTTTAAAAACCTCTCTCAAAAGAAAATTTTCATTTTTCACTCACTTCCTCTTCTCCAAGAAACCACCTTCAGAGGAACTTTGTCTTTTGGTGTTGTGCAAAAATGGAGCTCATTTATCCCCTTTTTAGTGGTTGTTTATTGTCCCTAGGTAAGGTAATTTTTCCTTCTTCCTTTCTTTGAGTTCATTTTCATTTTTCTTAGAACACCCATGAATTTTCATTGAAAAACTTGGTTTTAAGGAGTATTGATTCTGTTTTTGATTGGCTTTGGGGTTTGGATGATGCCTACATAGTGTGGTTGTTGTAGGAGTCAAGGAAAGTTCCTCTCTTGGAACCAAAGCTCACTTTTTTTTTCTTTCCCTATTCAAAGAGTGACCATCTTGGGATTGTGTAGGTAAGGGAAGCTTAAACCCCCTTAAAAAAAATCTTATGTTTTGTGTGTTTAATCATTGTTGAGTTTTTAAAGTGTGTTTTCTTCATTATTTAATGTTGAACATGGAAAGGTTTGAATTGAAATTCATATTGGCCAACCCGGGGAATGAACATTGGGTTGCTGTCAAGTGGATCCTCTGGTATCTACGTGGAACTTTCAAAAGATGTTTATGCTTTGGAAAAGGAAAACCTGTGTTAGAAGGATACACAAATGCAGACTTGGGCGGTGATATTGATTCAAGGAAATCAACATCGGGATACCTAACTACTTTTGTAGGGGGAGCTATTTCCTGGCAATCAAAGCTGCAAAAGTGTGTTGCATTATCCACCACTGAGACAGAGTACATTGCATCCACTGAAGCTTGCAAGTAGATGTTGTGGATGAAGAACATGTTGCAGGAGCTGGGAATAGATCAAGATAGGTATGTGTTGAAGTGCAATAATCAAAGTGCAATTTACTTGGCAAAGAACTCAACATTTCATTCCTGCACAAAGCACATTGACATAAGGTATCATTGGATCCGAGATGTCCTTGAGGAAAAGAAAGTACATCTTGACAAGGTTCACACAGACGAGAACTGGTCAGACATGATGACCAAAGTATTACCGACAAAGAAGTTTGAAGATTGTTGTCAAGGTGTCGATTTGCTACTACACCCTAATTAAGTCGGGAGGGGGAGATTTGTTGGGATCCCTCCTTAATTGGAGAGGTTCTAGAAAATTCTAGAGCTTTCTAGAAAAGTATAGAATTTTCTAGTAGAATTTTTTAGGATGTCCTGGAGAACTCTAGAGTAGTGTAGAACTCTCTAGAAGCTTGTGGAAGAATCTGGAAAACCCTGGAATATTCTAGAGATGTGTGAAACCTTCTGGAACCTTATGGAAGAGTATGGGAAGATATGAAAGGGAGTAGAAGAGTGTAGAGACTCCTAGAATGTGTGGAGCATTCTAGAGAATTAATCTTCACCCTATGATACAAGTAATCTCTACCATTCATTGTGGAGGTGGAGTAGTATAAATAAGGATATGAGCCTTCATTCCCAACCATCCGAGACAAGAGTGAATCCACTTCTTAGAGTGAGAAAGCTAGAAAGTTAAAGAGCCTCTTTGAGAGAGAAGATAAATAGCTGGAGAAGTCTTTATCCTCAAGTTTAAATGCACCATAGAGTGAGTCAATTTTGTAAACACATCCTTATAACCCTACTATTCTTTTGTATAGTAAAAGAATCTTCATATTGGAGAATTACAATAATATGCTCTTATTATTACCTTTAATTACTAAATGTCTATCTTAACTTCACAAAATGGGAAAATCCGAGTTTTTTCATCAATACCTTTACAAATCACTAGTTAATTTCTATTATCTTTCTTTTTATTTTAAAAAAAAAAACAGACACGAAATGATTGTTTTCCGTTAATAATTTATAATCGGACTATTGCTCCACAAATCTACTTTCATTATTATTCTTGTTCTCCATCTTTCCAACTTTGCCTGTATATTTCATATATTTTCTACAACTAACAAAAAAAAAAAATCTCATTTGAACCAATTCAAACTATACTTCTTTTGTCTTTATTTGTACCTTACGTGTTTTTAACCGTCTAACTCTTTTAGTTAACGATCTTTATCTCTATTTTTAAAGAATTTTAATCATTATTTTGAAATTATTATTAGCCAAAAATAATATGATATCAAAATTAAATTGTTTATTATAAATTCAAAATCTATTTTATATATTTAAAATTTATTTGTTATTAATTTTAATTATAATTATTTAAACATTAACAATTATTTATTTATTATTTAAATTTTAATTATATAAAATAATAATTTATCATATACAATATTCAAATTGAAATATTAGGTTATACATATAAGATCTGTCCCCGCAACTTAATTTTTTTGGATCTGCTTGTGTTAATGAATAACACAATAACATCCATTTTAAAAATACGTGTTCAATAAGATCTGGTGTATCTTTTATCAAACTTTTTTATTTTTTCTCAGTTTATGTACTTGTTCATTTAAGGTAATTAATGTGTTAAAGAATCCAAAGAAACAACTTTAGTTGTAATTATAGGTTGGGAGGCAGCACTTTTTGACCCGATATATACACTCATACATGAGAAGCAAATATGATCATTCTCGTCATCACACAAAAGTAATTAATGGTAATGACTCAAAAGTATCAAGTTTAAAACAACACTGACTAAAAAAGCCAAAGCTTACTATTTAATATTTAATTTAGTGTTATATGGCACAAAAAACATTGGCTGCCTGATATATATGATGATTTTAGTTGCCTGCTCAATGTAGTACTTTAAGAATGCATAAGGTTTTTTTCTTAATTAAGCAATATAATATTCTTTTAAAACCTTTTCCTAACTTAATAAAAAGTTAACTACAAGTTTTGTTTTTTGAGAGGAAAGTTTGTTAAACTAATATCATGAGAATATTTTCACATGAGCATTAAAAATGATTTAGTAGAAAGTTATGGAGCATTCTTTTTCTTTTTTGTTGTGAAAAAACTAGGAATCCATTTGGATTGGGAATGAGGTTGTTGTAGAAATAATATTGATTGAACTAATACAATGGCCACATACCCACATAGGCCAAACCATCATATATGATTGTATCTTTTCCCCGAGGGTAAGAATTGACGACAATTAAACTTTTATATTAGCTGTTAACAACTTGCCCCCATTGAAAAATTAAAGCACACTGTTTGCTGTTGATTCCTGATTATGACGGGTGTTTAAATGTGTTGCCAAGCTAGTTGGCTACAATCACTGAGGCCCTTTTCCCAATTCAACGTTTTGATACTTGTGAAATCAATTAGATCATTTTTCTTTATTTTTTTCACCTCCACTTTTCATTGGATTTGACAAGGAAAGCATTTTTGCTGGGACACAAATTGAATACTCAGATTCAATTGCAAACCATTTTTTTAACTATGTTATTTTTATTGGAAAGTTTATCATTAATCTTAATTGAAGAATCTGATTGATAAATTTTAATAAAATGTCTTTTTTAATTACTTTTTTTTTTACTTATAAGATTTAAACCCAAAATTAACTTAAGAATTAAATCAAGTTTCACTCATTCTAACAACTTATTAGTGCAACCATTTCATTTTAATACCTTTTTGCCACCTTGTTGTCCATTCCATTTTGGAGGTTGGTGAAGATTCTTGCCTCTTGTTTTTATGTGACACTGAAAATGGTGGATTTCACTCGTTTTTATTAGATACGGTTTGTGTTTGGGACCATCCATTATTCAAATGAAATCAGAGATGAGATTTTATCTGAACCATTTTGTCCAGACTCTGCCCCTACCCTGTCTCTCTGAGTGTTGTCGGTGTCGGTTTCTAAACAGTCTCCATTACCCTGAAATTGCACACCATATATACCAACATACATAAGTACTATTTATTAGTGATTTGCCTACGAATACCAACAGGTACTGGACAACAAAACCATACATGTCTAATTAAAATCCATGTTAGTACATTAATTTTTGGATCATCATGTATTTAAATTACTTGGTTCATTTGTGAAAGATTAAAAATCTAAAACGCCACATTTGCTCAAATGTTGCACACGAAATTGCCTAAAAGAAGATGTGACTAAAACTTCAATTTATTTTATAAAAACTAGTTTAAAAAGAGACACTTCGTGTCTCAATTTTTATTAGAAAAAGTGGAATAGTTACATGATTCATGAAAGAAATAAAAACATTTATATATCAAAGATAATTTAGAAATAAGAAATATGTACACAGAAAAATACTTTTATTAATAATTATAGATAAAAAATTATATGAAATTAATTTACATTGAGACTAATCAATCATCACTCTATTTGTTTAGATTTGTTTATAAGTATTTATAATTTTAGAAGAAGAAATAAGAAAAAAAAACTAAATTTAACTTATGCATAAATTAATTTGTAAAAGTTTTCTCGTGATAGTTTCTTTTCAAAAGTTAGTTTTAAGTTACGCTTAAAATTTAATTTTTCCTTATAATTTATTTTTTTTTTACTTTTTTCTCATATAAATGTTTATGAAAAAGTTTTGTCAAACCTATGTGTAAAAAAAAATAGATAAAGTGTGTGTGTCTGTAATGTCAATCAAAATTTTATTAAACATAAGCACACGCAGATTTTTATAAGCATATTATCATTAAACTAGGCAACATGTGGTTCATAATTTAAACTAGTAAAACTTAATTCATAAGGTATACCGAACTTGAGCATATGTACCATGCAGCATGAACTTGTTGAATTCATTCAATCGCACAAGGAAAACGGAAGTCAAATCATTTTCAATGCTAGAAACAGGTTAAGATCTTGAGCGTATGAAACTCAAATTTCCAATTAGTTTTCGCCGACAAAAATAAAGAAACAGGTTAAGACTTAAACCGATTTCTCTTATACAGTGAGAAAAATTAAACTAGTCACTACATATACACGTACCATAAGGATCACAATCACATATAGTACATATTTTCTGACCTTTTCAAAAGTAGTCAAACCTCTACGACGATCTCGGAACAGTTGGAATGTCAATTGCCTAGAATTTCTTGTTTGTCTCTAAACCAATTAGGGCATGGCAGGTTGCATAGCCCCATGCTGAAATTATTATTATTCTTTTTGAAATATTTTAGACTTCTTTCAATTTCAAACCAAATACAAGGCAAGAAACAAAACAATAAGAAAATTTTCCTTGTCGTCCCTGTCGGTGTCAATGAGATAATAATGAGTCGGTGAGTCTAATTCTTAGTATTATAAATATAACAAGCTAGGTAGGGAGAGTGGGTGAAGAAAAGGACTAGGCAAATTTAAAATTTTTAAAATATTATGGCTTATTGGGTTAGGGTTTTCGTGACCATATGTTGTTTGTTTGGTCGCATAAAAAAACCATTGAATCAAAGAATTAACGAAATGCATGCATTTGCTATAAGTCCCAGTACTCCCCTTTCCTATCTCTTTCGTTAAATTCCGATAAGGTGTCCTACTCCTCCAAGGTCCAAACGAGTGGTTGGTATAACTTGCGCAAAAACGTTGAACCCGCGTGCGTGTGCAATCATTGGCGTTTAATTCCAACCATCATATAAATATGTTTTTGGTGCTCTCCTTTGTGTTGCCATATATAATAACTAGCAAGTATTTTAAAATTTAGATAGAATCTATAAACTAAATTAAAAAAAAAAGTTTTTGCTGAACTGGTCTGAGATGTCCAATGTGATCTTCATTCTTCAATTGAACTCTGATATATTCAATATTTTAACGGTAATTCTTTCTTCTAATATGGTAACAGCCGGTAGTAAGTGACCAAGATATATGCAAAACACTAATGTTAAAGTGAGTGAAAATTATGTGAGTAAATAATTTGACAAAATGACAGTGATTATCATAGTAGAGGTGGGGAATTGGGCTGCCAATCTCAATCCAGTTGTGCCAAGGTGTGAAAGTGAGTCAAGCTACATTGAATTTCTTATGGGTTAGAGATTTGTTGCCCTAGATATATGGACAAGGTCAAATTGACCTAATTTATTAGGCCTAAATTTATAAAATTTTGTAAAGAAAAAAAATTAATATAATAAAAAATATTAAACCAAATATTTGTAATTACTTGTTTGATTTGATCCAATCCAAACTGGTCTAGATTCTCCTCCCTTTCCCTCTAAATTTTAAGAGTCTAACCCAATCTTATTTATGAATTATCCGGGATGTCCAATCATGTTGGCTCATTTTATCGTCTCTAATTATAAATGCATAGTTGATAATATTGATGATCTTTTAATAAGGATATTTTAATATAGGCTAAAGTTGATTATGTAGGACTCAATTTACTCCTAATTGAGGTATGGTTTCATGTTTCATGGTGTATTTGGTTCCATTGAATTGGATCACCTACCACAAACTTCTACCCAAATACATTTGTCTTGGTTGAGCTAACTCATCTCGATTAGTATCTTTTTTCTCATTAATAATGTCAAATATTTTATTATATTAATATTAGGGTGACAAAACGGGCTAACCCATCTCACCTGCCACCAACCCAACAAAAATGAGTCAGATTTGTCCATCCCGTGTTTCAAAAAAGGATCAAAAGTGTCAACCCGTCCTTTTTTTGGTTGGGGTGATGGGTTGGCCTACCAAAACCCACAAGTATTTGTAAAGGAGGACGAGTTGGTAGGTCGACTTGTTAATTTTTAAAGCCAAAAAACAAACTAATGATTTTAGGATTTTTAAAACAAACTAGATATGTCATACTCAATTACTCATAGTCTTATTCTCATGTAAACAAAAACTGCAAACATAAGATAAAAAAACATATAGATAATAGATTTCTCATAGATCATAGTCTCATTTTCATACAAACCAAAGATCCAAACAGAAAATACATGACAACAATCCAAGTATCCAACATTAACCACAAGCAATACTAGTCCAATATCTATGAAATGAAAATAAAACAATAATCCAAAATAGTAATCTTAATGCCAATAACCATGGCATTTTCACAAAGGCAAACTAAAGCAACTAAATTAAGCTTCATCATCTTCCAAATCCAAAACATTGGATGCTTCCTTGAAAGATGGCTCCTCTTTCTTATCTTCGATGTTACCAATGTCACCATCATCATCTACATATCACAAAATCAAAATAGAAAATAATTAAATTTACAAAGTCACATGACACATGTAGATTATTATTATACTAATAAATAACTAAGTTTAAATTAAACAAGTTATCATCATTAACAAAATCAAACAATCAATCGCAAGTACAAATCAAAACATATGTATTTTTTCACCAAAGATGACTCATATACTTGTTGAGGACAATAGAACAAATTCTAAAAGTTGATTTGGATGCAACAACAGTAATTGGAATGCTCAACTAGTCATGAGCCATTAAAGGGAGATCCAAGTAAGACATCCAAGTTTTCATGGTAACTAAAATCTAAATTTGGCTCCTCCAAATAAACATCAAGTTGAGACTTTCCAATCTTACAACAAGCTACTGGTTGTGCATTTTCAATTCCTAAACAAATACAATGAAAACAAAAAGAAATCATTAAAGCAATACTGATAATAAAATTTAGGGAAAAATAGCTAAATTGTTAATTGAATAGACATAAAGAAAACATACATTAAACGACACTTGATAGAAAGACTTGGGTTCATTCACAATGTTGGAAGTAGGTGTGACTTGGGTAGTGTTTTGCTCCTTGAAAGAATAATGCTCAAATAGCTTGTACAACTTGTTCTTTACTTTTTTAGTTTACTCTCACTTGTAGATGCATCAACTTTGGAGTAAAAATATTCCAAAAAAGAAAGATTTATGAGTGGGTCAAGAACAGCTCCTAGAGCAAGTACAATACTATACTCCTCCAAAAAAATTCAAACTTAATAACCACCATTTCTTTTACAACTCCGTCATCATCATTCAAACTTACAAGTAGAACACATTGAATTTTCCAAACTTGCAAAAAATACAAGTTGGAGGTAGGATAAGATGTCCCAAAATCAAATTAGAGCTTCATAGAAAGGCAAGAAGAATACACAAATCTTTTCTCCTCTTTACCATTCTTCAGTTGAAGGACAACACTTATAATTCTCATCATGAAAGTGGAGACTACAAAACACTCAATGATGTTTAATAGCACTATCAATAGACACAAGCTAGCTAAACTATCAACACCACCAACTTTCTCAATGCGTTACTTGGTTTTTTTTCATTCTACTCTCCGATCCCCTCCCATATTTCAAATTGTCTCTAATTTTTTCTAAGGATTTACTACATATTTTCAATCCTTCTTGAACAATAAGATTAAGAACATGGGTAAAACAACGAACATGAAAGAAGTCTCCATCACATAACAATCCATTATTTTGTAAAACAAGTTGACTTTTTAAATGCTCTTGCATAACATCATTGACAAATACATTATCTAAAGTGATAGAAGAAAAAAAAAATCTTTTTAACTATTCCCCAATCAATCAAAAAGTCAAGTATCTTCTTAAACAACTCATGTCCAATGTGAGGGGGAGACATGTGATAGAAGTTCAAAACTTTTCTATTTAACCTCCAATTTGTGTCATTAAAGTGAGGAGTACGTCAAACAAATGTAACCCTCAATGGTACATACAGTCCGTAAATCAGAAGTTGAAGAAATCATACCTGAGATTCTAGCCATTCGTTCCTTTAAGTTTTTCCTTCTCCCTCGTGAATTTTCAAGACATCAGTCTTAGTAGTATTTCTACTAACAAGAATTACATCAAAATTGAGGTACTTCCGCCATTGTCTAATCTTTCTAAACTCAACAAACTTAAAGGACAAATCATGTTCAATTATTACTTAAGCACACATCTCACGAGACACCATTTGATATATCTAAGAGATTGGTAAATTTCATTGCATGCATGTGTTAGAAATGCTTAATTGTAGGCTTTTAAAACAATAGTGACCCGCCAACAGATTA
Organism: Glycine soja; assembly: GCF_004193775.1. Lineage (NCBI taxonomy): Eukaryota > Viridiplantae > Streptophyta > Magnoliopsida > Fabales > Fabaceae > Glycine > Glycine soja. The sequence goes on from NC_041015.1 coordinate 44,907,378, forward strand.
ATAATTCCAATCATAGATTACTCGATGCATAATTTTTATTTTATTTTTGACATACTCCCTACACAATTTTCAAGAAAAAGATTAGTAAGAACTTTATATGATATTACTATGGGTGCATGGCCAATTGAATGTTACCATTGCGGGACAATACGTAACATGTAATTCATTGGTTGGTTGTGGCAGTGGCACTGCTTGTGTCACTCTCAGCCTTTTAATATCAAAATCAAAAGTTTTTTGCAGTGCAAAAACAATCAATTAAGTTCACCATTATATCTATTCACTCATTAATTAAAGCATAAAAGACATCCAAATAGTATAGAAATTGCAGAGAAGGAAATTACTAAAATCCTTTCAAAGCTGTCAAAGCTTGAAAACTTTCTAATGACTAATGGGCGACCTTTCTCATGTACCTTCCAAATTAAGGAACATTAATGAAAAGAGATATGATATTTACACAATAACATTATTATATATATATATATATATATATATTATTTATTATTACTTATTTTTATGTTCTTCTCTTTATATCTTTCTCTTATTAAAAAATGTATAATTTAACGTATAAATATGTTTTCTCTAATCAAAGGCAAAGGAGGAACGAGGCTTTGGATGGTGTAGAAAGAAGCAATACAAGGCTTGCGACTCAAGTCTCCTAATTAACTAGACGTGGTGTAGATCATTGTAGTGGGTTTGAATGGATGTGAGTATAATTGATTTTGTATAAAATTAATTTTAGTTAAAATTGATTTTAAAGTAATATAATTTAGTTTTAGATATTTTTATTATAAAATCAAGTTAAAAATAAAATTCACTATAAAATTTAAATTTAACACAGAAACTTCTTAAAGTTATTTTAACCTATAATTATTTCTAAACCGAAAATTAATTTTAATTTTTTTTAACGTGAAATCAAACATATAAAAGTATATTTAAAATAAATTCTAAATTTAAAATTAATTTTCTAACATGAAATCAAAGGCCATACTAACATTTTAAGTAAAGAAAAGAAATTGTCGTCACGTGATCCAAGGGCATAGAATAGCTACAATATACAAGCTTCTAGTTTAAGCTGTGGCTGGTCCTTAGCTAGACGTGTAGATCAGTTCACGTATATTGAGATTAAATATAACAAGGACATTCTAACACATTGTTCTCGAGGTAGTAATTCCAAAGGTTGATAAGAATGATGACGCAGCATTGTATGTTATAGTTGTCAGATAACCTTATTTTCAAAAATATGTAGTCTAATGTTTGATATGCACAGGAAATAACATATATTGAAAGATGTTAGTTTGTGAAATAAATTTTAGAACTTCAAACCATCAAATTGTTACTCTGTAGTCTTAATAGTTCTGAATTCGATCTCTTTGATTAAAAAAGAAATGATTTAGATTTGAATTTTGTGTATAAAAAGAATTTAATTGAAAAGAAAGATTTCATCAAAAATATTAATCAAATTTTCTGATAAAAATTACTCAAAGACAACAATTAATCTATAACTCTCCATTGAAAAATAATTTGAATAAGTAAATAATAACAATGATGATGACGCTAAAGATAAGGATGAATGTGAATACTAGTAACAAATAACCAAACATTCGACGTTGCGATCGAAAAACTAAGGTAGATGATCATGATTCAGGATTGAGTGGTGCTTGGTGTATATCTTCATCATGATTCGCCAATAACATGCAATTGATGATCTTATACTCCAGTATCACTTGTTGAGAAATAGCATACAAGCTTTTATTCCATGTTGGACCTTTATAAGATTCTGGCAAAAAGGTGCCGCGGTTTAGGGTGTGTGATATAGCGTGAAAATCTGACTCTCGTGGTTTTTGGGTCAACGCAATCTTATGGGTAAACATTAATAATAAAGCACGAAATACAAATACACAAAAAGAAAAGGTGCATTTCAATGTCATGGTTTTGTGATCCATGTCATGTAGATACCCCCAACAGCCCAAATAATCTACCAATGATGGATGGACATAGGCTTTTGTTTGGACCGCTTTATTTATAAGAGAAACAGGAAGAAACAAAAAAACCATCCATGACCATCCACAAACTCTCGAGTTTCAATATATTCCTAGAACAAATTTCTAATGTCCAAATTGCTAGTGACACTCCAACTGTGGATGAGATTCATGTGCAATCAATATTTCCATATTTGTTTTGTCCCCAATGACATCACCAGGTTCGACACTATGGATACATATTTTTGGGCTTTGGATTGATGAACTAAGATCAGGGGTTTGTAAGAGAAAAAGAAAATGGAATCGTTATTCTCACCCCCAGCCTTTTCAAATTAACATGAAAAGACCGACATGCCCATATTTGCCTTTCACCAAACCCCTTCCTCCCTCTTCCCTTTCTCATTTCCGCCCCGCCCCACCCCCCTTGTTCTCACTCCCTCATCTTCATCCCTTCTGCTCTCCCATTTTCGGTCCCCTCACCTTTCACTTTCGAGCTCCCTTGTGCCTGCATTTGGCAATTTGAAGATCTTTTCTTCCTCCCATCCTTCATTTCTGTAATCACAAAAAAAAATAAAAACAAAATTGGTTGTTGAAATGAAATCATGATTTTGTAGTGTTGATAATACAACTGAATCATGTTTTTATTGTCTCTTGTTTAAACGCACAACAAAATAGATTTTCATTGTAGAATATGCAATAATATAGAACTTAAATACGTTTCCGTTGTGTGTCTTAACAAGACCCATACTAGAAACACATCTATGCATCTTTACACATCCTACAAAGGTATGTTTTTGTTGTGTATCTAAATAACATACACAAGGGAGACACACATCCGTTATAAGGTGTCTCAAGATTCACAAGGGAAGGTTATTTTTGTTGTGCGATTTTCAATTTTTTTATTTCATTTCAGATTTTAATAATTTTTTGTTTATATTTATTAAAATTAATGATGAAATAATATTTGTTATTAAAAAAATAATTTTTATGTTAATTATTAAAATTAGTGTTTTTTTTTTAATTTTTTAAGTTTTAAAATGGGTTATTGAATTTAAATAATTATTATTGTTTAATTAATTATTATTTTTAAATTAATTAATTTGATAGTTTTTTTAAAAGAAACGTAATTATTTTTTAAAAAATTTACATATATGTTTGTGCAAATTTAAATTTAAATTATTTTTTAAAATTAATGTTTTGTTAATTTAAATTTGTAATGTTTAAAGTATCTTGATTTTTAAGGTTTTAAATGTCATTTAATTTAAGTGTTTTTTTGCTCATTTGTGAAATTAACTGATGTTTTTAAATTTTTAAGTTTTAAATGTATATTTTTTATTTTTAAATTTTAAATTATATGTATTGTCATATATTTGATGGCTCGTATGAAGTGGACATATGTTGCTAGAAAAAAAACCCCTCGGGGGAGGGAATTTAAACAAAATATTTATATATTTTTTAAAATGAATTAAGACTATATAATAAAAAATAAAGTAAATTACACTTGTTTTTCTCCAAATTAGCATTTATTATATTCATATCCTTATCTAAAATAACATTTCTTTTCCTTCTCTTGAATAGTTATCCATGCTAAGTGTTAAGTTTTTATGAAATGTCCTAATAATTCCTTCCTAATCTCATGCACAGTCATAGAACACACCACAATTTACTCCACTTGAAAACGTATCCAATCTCGTGCTAGGGTTTGCAAATTTTCGAAATAGTTCTCGAACGCACTCAAATCACTCCCAAATCAAGGACAAAACTACTTCCTATAGTGGTCCCTCAATACTAAAAAATCTGTTTTTTACGACCCACTTTTTAAGATGGTTTAATAGAACCATCTTAGAATGTATGATGGTGGCATTCCTGTAATTAACGCTAAGAGGACGACAACGTTTTTGGTGCATCGTCTTTGTAGGTAGAGACGGAATGACAATTTGGTAAATTGCATGTTATATTCAAAGGCGATTCAGTCCAGAGAACCGTCGTCATTAGCGCAATTCATATACCCACGTGCATGGGTCGTCCTCTTCATCGCTTAGCTTGCGTCCGATTTTAAGCCCTGACTTATCGACATCGTCGCCTCCGTCAGTCGCACTCATGTGCCGGCCCGCCGTCGTGCCCTAACCCTACTGTGGTCCCGTCGTCGTCGTCGCCCTACGGTCTCAGCCCTAAGCTTTGTCGCGCCGTCAACATTATTACACAATAATTTATCTTTTCATTTTCCCTTCTGCACTTGGTTTGCATTTTATCTGGGATTAATTTCCACACGATGGGGTCATAATTCATAAGCAGATGAAATTTATGAGCTTCATGGAAGAAAGTCAGTGCTAATATCTCACGGTTCATCATCACCAAGTACTTTGTTAAGGGTAAATATCTTTTCATGTTAAAGCCATGATTATCCTTGTGTTCTGGAAAGGATCTGTTTGTTTTGAAAATGCATATAGAAAAACTTTTGGAAAGGATTTGTTTGTTTTGAAATCGTATTTGAACAAGAAAAAGGCTTCAAAACCTTCAATGCATCAATGTAATGATGGTGTTAGTACTTATAGTTTGGACTGTTTTTGGCATGAGTTTACTAAATCTTCCTCATCTAATTACACTGATATTGCAATTCACGATTGCAGGTTCTCTCTATGAGCTTATTTTGGACAGGTGCAGTACTATGTAATATTGTGCATGTTGTAGTGTCTGGGATGGTGTTTCTTGTACTTTTTCATGGTGGTAGAGATGGAACTTCTATTACAACTAACTCCTTAATGAAATCTCTACAATATGCTTTAACAACATCTTTTGGCAGCATTTGTTATGGTTCATTATTTACTGTAGCTATTAGGACACTACGGTGGGAGCGAGGTAACCAATCATTATGGCCAATTTGAAGTTTATTTCCTTCATTTATGGAGGCTTTTATTTTCATTTTTCCTTCTATTAAAATGAGGTGCTTTTGTTGAGACTAATAGGGGGTCAAATGTGGCTTCAGGTGCTTCCTTAGGAAATGTCATTGCCAGAGTTGTCTTAGTTTAATCAGTTTAATATCATCCAAGATCATATTTCTTATTATTTTAGCAAAGTCAAGGATATGAAGTGGTTAAATATGGATGGTGAAATTCTTTGAAGCATTAGTATCTTGTATAAAAGTAAAAAATGGATAAGTAGAATAATTATTACAAGAATTCCGATAAATAAAAATTTAGAAAGATATGGATAACATTTACTCTCTAGCACCACTTGGCATTGCAAGAGAACACAAAGATAAAAAATTTCTTCAAATGGTGTAAAAAGATTAGTGTGGGGCATATTCCAACATAGGATTTGTTATGAACCGTGGATTGTTAGCTGCATATTCATCTCCTCCTATAACATTAATTTTGAGTGTCACTCAACTGTGTCGGGGATATTTTAAACATGTCTTTGGTGCCTTAGGGGGTGTTTGGTTTGCATTTTCATTTTCTGAAAACAGTTTTCATTTTCAAGAGATTAGAATTCTAAAAATATGTTTGGTTTAACTTCTTGTTTTCTGTTTTTAGGAAATGAAAACACTGAAAATGCGTTTGGTTTAAACTATTTTCATAACTGATGTATATTATTTTATATAAATACCAAAAAAAGAAACAAGTGGAGAATTAATAAAATGAACTTGCAATCTAACTTGAAATAAAAATCATGTTGCAATTTAACTCTAAATAATAAATAAGAGAATACATGTCATTACTTGACTGCATGTCCTCGGCTTCACTTTTTAATACATTGACAAAAAAAATCGTACGAGGTCCAATTTACAGGAGCAAACACTGAAATCTTCAAATACAATTGCAGGAAGTTTGAAACTTTGAATCTCCAAGTGGCTAAGTTCTAGTTCTGATCACAAGGAAAAATATAATTTTCAGTTAATTTTCTAAATAAAGCACATTGTGCAGTACAACAGAATGGTGGTGAAAATCTGAATTTTTTTTATAAAATGAAGCAATTATTTTAAAACAAAAAATTGAAGTTAATTATAGGAAAATGTATTTTAAATTTTTAAATGTGATATATTAAATTTCTATTACATGAACAATTTAAACTAGAATAAATAGTTTATTTCCTCACGGAAGTATCATATTTTACTCTCTTAAGTATATTTGTTGTAGAAAGAATATTTATCTTCTTAAAATTTAGAGCACTGCTTACTTATCATAGTAATCTTTTTTACTTTAAAGACCACCCAGCAGAGAGAGTCTGAGAGTAATAAAATGAACTTGTAATTTAACTTGAAATAAAAATCATGTTGCAATTTAACTCTAAATAATAAATAAGATAATACATGCCATTAAATATAAATGAAAGTTCTTATGTCTGAATGCTAATAAAAGCTTAACATTTAATATAAATTCTTTTAAGATTTACGGTAATCTTCCCACATTTCATTTGTTATGGTTTGTCGAACTTGTGCCACTTTAGCTGCTTGATTTTTGTTGACACCTTGTTGCTCTACACTTAACCATTGCTCATCCATGTCCACGAGTTGTTCAGCATATTGGTCAAAGAATGTATCCACGCCATTTTGCATTCTTATAAAATTATGTATAGTGCAACAAGCAATGAGAATTAATCTTTGTCTTCTAATGGGATAACTTGGCATCAATTTCAAAATTGGAAATCTTGCTTTCAAAACTCCAACGCATCTTTCAATGACATTCCTTAATGAAGACTGTCTGTAATTGAATAATTCTTCTTTTCCATGTGGACGTCCACATCCTTCACAAAAATCGCGCAAATGATATATGTTCCTTCTGAAAGGGGCAAGATAGCCTGACATGTTAGGAAATCCAGAGTCGACCAAATAGAATTGATCTGCAACAAGAACAATTCATATATTTAATAAGAATGTATGCTCTGGACTATAACAATCATTACATTAAACTAATAAATAAATAAAAGATAAACATGCCTCCGTTAGGCTTTGGGAAATTATTTTCGGGGAGATAAAGCATCCAAAAATACCCTTGAATCGTTTGTCGTCCCTTCCCAACCAGAATAAACAACGTGAAAAGCATATCAAAATCAAACACATCTAATACATTTTGTGTCACCAGCACTTTTCTTCCATGAAAAGTAGTTTGTTTAGAAGCAGGAGCCCAAACAGATACATGTGTTCCATCAATGGCACCAATGCAATCCTACATTTATAATGATTTTAACATGATACTTACTTCACTAGAAAAATATAAAGAAATAAAATTATTAATAAAGAAATACCTTGAAGTATGGGTAGTATTTTGGATTGCCCCTAATATGAGGATGTGTTCTTGTTTGATTTCTTTGATGGATTATGCCCGTACCTAGCTTGCAAACTGTTTTTAGGATAATCCGAAACCACTTGCTCACCGTGTGCAATGAATGTTGAAATCGTTCAGCAACTACCCGATGACGCAAGTTATGACATATTATAATCAAGAACATTGCAACCGCTTCCTCTATGCTGACTTTCTTACCATCACATAAATTACCAACTTCCTTTAAAGTTTCACAAAAATTCATAAATACATCTTTCTTCATCCGGAAGTTCTCATAACATCTTGTTTCATGACCTACTAAGAATTTTATGGTATACATTTTTCTAGTCAACATAGATGTCCTACATGGAGTTTTATCAATAAAATGATGTTCATATTCCAAGATGGTCATAACTAACACTAAATCCATTAAATCATCATAATCATCCAATTCAAAACCTATGCTACTTGAGCTATCGTCAGATGAATTCAATGACATATCTTACCTACACATATAAATAATGTAAAACATTAATTAAAAACATTGTCCCATAATATAACCTACCATTATACCAAGCATAATGTACACAATGACGTCCTAATTATAAAAACATAAAGTTTGGACACATGACATAAACACTTTGAATAATATAACCTAACATTGTCCCATAACAAGTGCAGACACACCACAATAAAACTAAACAAGTTTAGACACATGACATAAACACTTTGAGTAAACATTTGCCTCCAATGCTCAACAAGAGATTCTATCAATTGCTTCCTTCGTTCTGCATCCATCACTATAAACATTTGCCTCCAATGCTCACTTGTAAATTTCTCCATCAACTTAAAGTATGCTGAAGTGGGAACATTTTGCATGTTGTCCAACAGTTCCATACATGCCTTTACTGAATAAGGATCACTTATTGGACTAGTAGCTTGAGAAGTCTTTCCCTTATATCGCTCTTCTCTAGCTCTTGAAGTTGTTGTCCTTTGGCTCATTGAATCACTCCATACGCTTACAATTTTGTCTAACATCTCTTTGTTAGAAGTTTTTCCCTCTTTACGACGATGCTCACCTGAAGAAAATATTTCCTTCCTTTTGTGCCTAAGCCCTTTGATATCATCCTTCTCATCATCGGAAACATTAATATGAATCCCCTTTGTAAGGAAATCACCTTCCATGGCTCTCTCCTCATCAAAATTTGGTGGATCTTGAGTAGAAGCATGACTTAGTTTCCCAGTTGTTGTGCTTGAATTGAATATGTCACCAAGGATATCATAGTCGTACTCAAAACCATGTTTCTTGAAATTCTTGTAATGTCTTCCTTTCTATAAAAGATAAAGTGTTCAATGTCAATACTAAGCAATGACAACATACAACAATAACAATAACAATAATTTTAGGATCAAGTTATACCTTAATCAATTCGTCCCATACTTCATCAAGGGCATTCACTTTGTTGGATTCCATTTCCCAAGTGACTCCGGTACGGGCTAGCAAAGTTGAAAAATCACGATGTATTTGTCTCAAACGATTAAACTTAGACTTCAGCTTGTCCACACCATAATTAGTTTGGATCATCTCAAACAAGTCCTTGTTAATTTCTTCCCATGTTGTAGTTTTGAAGGTTTGTAATTGCCCATTTTTCACTCTCTCATAAATTTTTTCAATGAAAGCCTTTGTGTTTGCAGCTGGCCACTCCATAACTTCACCTTTCTCACTTTTTCCTCCCATCTTAGGCCAAGAACATCATGTCAACAATGCATATAACAATGATTATATTTATGACATCTTAGACAAACCACAATAGAAATGAAGAGAAGAAGAAGAAACCGCAATCACAATTTAATAAAAGCTCAAAGGACTGGATCAAATGAATGTTAATAAAAGCCAAAATGAACCCTGCATAACTTGAGTTGATGAATTAAATAAAAGAAGAACTTACAAAGTTTTATATGTTTCTTGGAAGCCTTTTTTGATAGGAAGAAGTGGTCTACATAACACATTTGCTGTTTTTTACGATCTCATTCTTATTAGTTAAAGCCTTTTTTTTCTTTTTAATTCATATTAGTTAAAGCCTTGTTGGAAGGACTTGGATCCTTTATAATATGAATATAATTCTCTCCAACCTTTTGACTGCCTCTCTGTCTCTAATTTCTCTCTCTCTCGATCATTTTTTTTATTGTTTTTGTTTTTTTTTTTGCTAGAGAACAGAGGGCCAAAAGAGATCTAATTTTCTTGTTGGTCAATGGCTTTTTAAGAAAGATGTCAATGGTGTTTCCCATCAACTAGGAAGGGTGACATCATCTTTACCTAGTCTCTATACTAATTATCATATAATCCCAAGTATTGAACATTTACTCTTTAATAAAATGATATATCCAGTAAAAAAAACTTTGAGAGAGATTAATTGCTACTATAAGATCTCAAGATACCAATCACTACTGTTATTATGAAATACTCTATTTAGGAGTACCTAATCCCCATTCCAGAGTGATGTTTTTTTCGTTTCAAGTGGACAGAGTTTGAAAGTTTATTATTGGTTGGAAAGTTGATGCTTTTCTCATTTCTAGTGGACAAGGTTTGAAAGTTTCTAACTGGTTGGAAAGTCAACACTAAATCTTTTACAGGATAAGTTACCTTGGCTCTAGTGTTATTAAAATTTTGAATGAATACATTTTTATTTATACTATCTTAAATGGACATTGACCAACATAAAAGTAACCACTATAGGAAGCCATTCTCCAGAGAATGCAGATCATCCATAATCAAGTTTCACCTTTGATATTGTGTCATTTTCCATCTTTTTCCTAACTCTTTCAACTCACAACTCATTCATTCAAAGGAAAACAAAGAATGCAACATAAAAACTGTATTAAACCTTAAGGCCTGTTCTATATTTTGAATGGTGAGTCCACTAACAAATCATGGCCTTAACAATACACAATAAGTTTGATAATAGTGTAATAGAAGCAAGCATAACAAGAATAATTCTAAATACTGTACAGTCCAAAAAACAATAGCCAGACAGAAGAAAAAAAAATACACAATAAGTTTGATAATATTGTAACAAAAGCAAGCATAACAAGAATAATTCTAAATACTGTACAGTCCAAAAAACTAGAAAAAAGAACCGTGTTACTTTATTTTACAAAAGTTTTAAAATACAGTTCCCAATTCCGATTAGAGGTGCATGCTACTGTAATCATGGCCTTAACAGTTACATTTCTCATCACTGTAATTTAAAACCTTCAATTCAAAGAGCATAACAAATCAAGGCTTAGCCATTCATCTCATCCTAATAGCCAGACAAAAGAAAAAACAATACACAATAAGTTTGATAATACTATAAAAGAAGCAAGCATAACAAGAATAATTCTAAATACTTTACAGTCCAACAAAATTTAAAATAGAAAGTTTTTACTTGAATTTGTATTGAAATAGCAGGGGAAATTATAGACTCCTAGTCACATTTTTAAAACCTAAACTACGCGTTCTAGTTAAACACGTAACCTGGTGAAAAAGAGGTTACGGGACCCTTGTTCATAGCATTATATAAAATTAAAACCCAACCCACTGCAACTGCAACACAATGAAGACATTACTACTTGATGCAGTACCCACAAGAAAAGCATATTTGAGAAGAAAAAAAAAAGAAAGGGGAAAAATAGAAAAAATGATGAAAGCCTAAAATCAAGAATCATCCTTCCCATTAAAAAAATCAGTAGAACATAGAAGACCTATGGACTCATGAAGCAAAAAAGGGGGGAAAAGGAGACATGAAAGAAATCTCACCAGGAGATTGTCAATCAGAAATGGTGTTGTGGCGGTAGTGGTGCAGCGGAGCAGGATCGACGGAGAGAGGTGTGAGGGAATGGTTTGTGTGAGAAAGAAGAAACACAGAGACAAGAAATGGAGAGACGAAGGGTTGGCTGTCTGTGGAGGAAAGAAAAAAATAAAGAGAGTGAGGAGTATGGGAAAAACCCACGTTTTCATTTTTTCGTGTTTTCTACTGAAAATGTTGAAAACGAAAAAAATATTGTTTTCATTTTTTGGTTAGTTTGGGAAAATATTTTCAGTGAAAATATTTTCAAAAATTTAATCAAACACATTTTTATTCCCATTTTATGTTTTCAGTGAAAATGAAAACTGAAATTAGGCAAACCAAATACCCCCTTAGCAACTATTATTTTTCCTTTTCATGCCAACAAAATTAGAGTTTATAAACTACATTATCCATATCTAATATAGCTATATGCACTTATAGGTGGTAAAAATAACCTCAAAGTTGACAAATGCTTCTAAACTCCTGGAATGGCACCTAATCTTGGAAAGGTATTTTTTATGATCTTAAATAGTCTTATACTTGTAAAGTCATCTGAATTAATAGCTTTATCTTCTTTTTTTTATCAGATTAATAGTTATATTTTTTATTTATCAGATTAATAGTTTTATCTTTTAAAGCTTATATGAAGATGTTATGCAAATAGCTTTTCATTTATAAAGCGAAGACTAATGCTAGATAAGAAAGTTAGTTTATCAACATTTGTTGGTGTTTGTTTCAAGTCTGAGCATAAGCGGGGATTGTATGTAACTCTCGTTTGGTTGTATTTATGTTTTATAGCTAGGTACTCTTACTAGTGATATTGTTGGGCAGTTGAAAGAGCCAACAAAAGGTCGTGTAGAGTTTCAAACGAAAAGTAAATCAATTTTGCATGTAGGACTTGGAAAGATAATGGGGTATTCTCTTTCAACTCTTTATAGGCTTCATTAAAAAGTAATAAGTGTGTTGCATGACATGTTCTATGCTTTCAATAATATACACAGGTAAGCTACGAAGAAGAGGCTTTACGAGAGAATATTAGTGCATTTATGAATGCCATATTTTTTATATCTTAGAAACAACCCTCTCTTGGCAATAATAAAAGTTCCTTTATAATTAAACATTGTGTTATCATGTCCTGTGTATTCAGTTTTCTATTGAAGATTGCTTGACTGTTGTTTTTGTCGTAGGATTCTCATCAGCAGGTATTTTTCTTAATGTTTCGCTTAGTTCAACCGTGATTCTTTTAGTTGCAGTTCTGAAAATTACTAGTACTAATTTTGCTGCAGATATTATTATATAATTGCCTTAGTATTGATATCATCATTATCTTAAACAGAGGATGGTGAAAGTGATGAACAGGTGGTTCTTGTAAGCTAAAGTGTCAACAAAATTAAGGTTCGGGATATTTCAATACAATCTAGATTTGCAAGGTAAAATTGAATTGTTTCCTTTTATAGCAAATTTTTAACTTATTTGATTTATGAACCATTATGGCAATAAGCCTATAACAGTATAACTTGAGCGTTAGAGAATAGTGCGATAACCTCGAGGCCTTGTTTGCTTGTATTGTAGGACTCTATCACCAATTGTCCTTGTTGATTTAGTCTGTGCCAACTGTCATGGGTCCCCAACCCAACTTCATACATTGTTATGGATGAAGGACAAGTTGTCCCTCCTTGACTAGTTGAAGATAAACCCTCCCAGCTTCATATATTGTTTTCAGTGACATGAGGCAAACTTCACTGTTGATGACCTTTTTTCGATAAACTGTTTGGCATTTTTCCAATGAACCACAGGTGACCTTCAAACCACAAGTGACTTTTCCAGTGAGCTTAATGCAAACTTTCAGTAATATTTTTCAGTGACCTTCAAAGTTTCATTGAACATTTCACCTAGATAGTCCTCCAATTACCACTGTTATGTGATCTCAGAAATTTTAAGCTGTCAATTTTTAGCTGCCACTACGTTCTCAACTGTATCTATTTTTAGTATTTGAACTTGTTTGTTCTCTGTGTTCATGTTCTTGTGTTGTTATTGAATTCCAGGTTTCTAGATATGCTTGACAAATGTTTCTATTTAATGTATCTGTTGTCACAAGTTAGCTTATTTAACAATCTTTTTTACCTCTATAAACTGGATTGAATTTTGATTTTGAATTTAGTTTTTTAATTATTATTGTTATAGAAATTAATTCACACTTTGTTTTGATAAACTTGAAGTAGAAAATGCCCAAATTATAATAAGGATCCTGTGAAGACCCTACATTATATGATATACCGTGTATTCTATGTTTGGATGATTCTACTATAGATTAATAGATACTGGTATCTGAATTGTTTAAATTGGGAAACATGTCTTAAGAAAGTTTGTGTGACAATTAGTTGAGTCGAACATTGATAATCAGTGCCAGGCTACTTCTTTTTATGATTGTATAACTTGGGTTTATCTACAAACATATTATTGTCTTTTCCCTTAACATTGTACACATTAGGCTAAACTGATAATGCATTAGGATATTAGATTTTTAACTAGGTGACTAATAGTCTGATACAGGTTTTCCTCACAAATGTATTTTCTAGATATTACTTATTAGATTTTTCACTTCTATAAGGTTATTAGATTTTTAATGATAAACACTGATGTAGTGTTATTAGAGAACTTCTATAAGGTTAATCCGCTGATATCCAAACTTTATAACAAAGGCTTCTCGCATCATTCCAAATTCTTTCTTTTCTATTTGTTGTGTTGTATCTCTCTATGCTTCTTACTCTTATGGGTCTTAAGATATTTAGTCTTGATTATAAGTATTATTATTGTTATGATTATATACCACAACTACACACAGCCTTAGACCACAAGAGATAGGCAAAAAACTTATAAGGCTGAAAAACCCACAAAGCGCCTAATGCCCTTAAGGCCAAAAAGTATGTAGGGCATGTAGGTTATGACAAACTCTTGGGTAAGTTCTTTATAAAAAAAAAGTAGTGTACCTCTTACTAGGTTTCCCTAGCATGAACTTGTGTATATGCACCTATGCATATCAATTGAAATAACTATGGACATTAAAATGTAATCTACATTACCAAATACATTAATTGGAACAAAATGTGATCTGTATGACTGATTGTAATACCCAAACTACTAATGAACCATATTAAAGCCCAATGAACGAATGCAATTAGCAAAACAAAACAGTAAAAATAAGGTTTTTCTAATATGCTCCTTATGATTAAGGTAACTTTTTGTTTGTTAATTTATGCATGGTTTTGTTTTGAATCCCAACTATAATGTGTTGTGTTATTGTGCTTAATTTTTTGTTACCACTTGTGTAATCTTGCTAGACTGCATTGGGATTAATTTTCTAATACTGTTATAATTGTTTGTGAATTTAAGACAAATGTTATTGTAAATTTGCTCATTGCATTTTTATTATTCGTCTTGGAAACGTTGAATTAGTTATTAAGATATTAAAATAAGTAATATAGATTACATTTTATTCCAATTGGCAATCAATGTGTAAAACTACATTTTGATGTGCATAGTCATTGGTAATTAGTATGCGTAGTTATGCTAGGCTTATTGGGTTATTATATTGTTAATGCATAGTGTTAGCCCATTTGAGAAGTGAGCTAATTTATATATTTCTCTTATTGAATGATTTGATTTGTTTTTGTATATGGGTCTTTTGTTTATGATTTTGGATTAGTGAAATATGTCAGAACCTAGAAGGAAAGGATTGAGAATAAGCTAAATAATAGACCGCATGCATATGGAATCGTGATTTTAGGGGGATTGATTGAATTGTCAATATTAGTCTTTTAATTTGATTTCTCTTTATGATAAATTTACTGCATAAACAAATTGGCAAAATTCTCTCCTTTTGCACATTTAATTCCTTCTACTTGATAATTTTCATTGTAATATAATGCATATGTTGGAATCCATGTTTGCTTGCAGTAATGGTGCATTCTGTCTCATTCTTGTAATGACTTTTTAAGTTATTTAGTGCTATCCTACTGATATCGATGGGCCCATGATTACCTGTATCAATACAATCAATATCCAAAGTAGTAGATAACTACAAGAAAATGCATGTGGTTTGAATCATGTGCACGTGAAAAATGTGGCCATTTTTTTACATCAATCCAAGTTTACATCAACATATGCTGGCTTAAAAAAAAGTAAGTAGCACACATTAATTAGTTGGCTATGAATAATAGGAAATTACATAGCTCCTCTCTATTATATTGATACTAATTATTCCATTTCATTTCTACTTACAAACACAATGAAGAAGAGCCTGGATGCCATTCTGCCTATAAATGCCCAGTCACACATTTGCAAATTGCGTTTAAGTCACACCAGTTGATTTGCACATTGGTACCTTAGCTTGCATTGTTAATAGGTTAATTTTAGTCGTAGAAAATATAGATATATATTTCTTTTATATGTATTTCTTTTGTTACACATTAGAATGGTCTGAATGAATAATTGTTATAATATAGTTGAAGACAAAAAGAATTTTCTTACACATTAATTAATTGAATGGACACACGTTTTTATCAATTATTACGTGACACTTAAGGAACAGTGTATTGGTGTCAATCATTGTAATATAGCTGACATGGAAATGACAACAAAAAATGATTTTTTTTTTTTAATTTTGTCTTTAAGACCATCTTAGAATGAAACACATTCTAAGACGGTCACATGCAAAAGACCGTCGTAGAATGTATGAACATTCTAAGACAATTTCCTACCCAGGATCGTCTTAGAATATACCACATTCTACGACGGCCACATGTAAAGGACTGTCGAAGAATGTATAACATTCTAAAACAGGTCATTACAAATGACCATCTTAGAATGTGGTATATTCTAAGATGGTCCTAGGTAGGAACCCGTCTTAGAATGTTATACATTCTACGATGGTTCAATACAACCGTTGTTGTAGATGTCCACACTTTCTAAGATGTCTGATACGGCAACGGTCGATAACCAATGTTGTAAGCTACAAATAAACGATGTAGTACACTTTTATGGTAGTAGTGCTTGAATTTTTTTATATGTGTGTATGAGAGACTTGTATATGTGAGTTAATATTTTATTTTATACAATATCAAGTCTCAACCGACAATTTAGATTATTTGAATCTTATGGACCGTGCAACTAAATACAGTCTCCTCATAATTCTAAATTATGTATATGGTAGTTAATTTTAAGTGTTATTTGTTTGTTTTATACTATTTAACAAAATATCCTTTCTTCATTTTACAAATTTTATTGGGAAGATAATTACATTTTTTAATAAGATATCTAAGTATAATTTTTTTTTTTCTTTTTAACCGTCTTTTCCTTTATATTTTGTTATTTTTATTTTTAAAAACAATAAATAATTACATTTGCATTGAAATGAGTTTAGTAGTCTCTCTCTTAATTGATTTGATTATAATTGATTTGTGATTTAAAGATTATTTATTAACAAACTGGTCAAACTTGCAAAATTATGTAAGATTGAAAGTTTGAATTTTGTGATAGATCAACAAATATTCTCTTTCTCTACCAGAAATAATATTAGGAATATTTAATATAGTTATATACTTAGTTAAGATTTGAATTAGAAACTATTGATTAAATTAATAGAACCTTGTGATAGTTGATTTTCTATGATTTTATAAGATTTTAAAAAAAATATGCAATTAAGAATATTTTGTTCAAATTTGATATTCATATATTTATTATATGAATTTTAATTTTTATATATAACGGACACTTGCCCCGCCGTAATCCATGGCTAGCTTTATCTCTGCACCCAATTGTTCCCATTCGCTCTCAATGGTGCCCAATTGCTCCCAATCTTATGCTTCTAGATCGAAAGCATAGTAAAATCCTACAATAGTAAGAATTAAGAAAAAAGATGAGACAAAAAAAATCGAAGAGAATATAGGAAAATGGTGATAGAAAGATGAAATGTTTGTTGATGTGTTTCAAAATTAAAGTTCTTAATCTTTTATATAGTGTTTGTAAGTTTGACCCATTGACAAAGGTTAATAAAATCATTTGATTAAAAACTACAGTTGTTTATAACTTTTAAAATAATAATACTAACATATTATTAAAGAAAAACCATTTGAAAGAAAAATAATAATGCTCAAATATTTTCTCTAGGAAAAATACAATTATCTCTGCAATAAATATTATAAAACAATAGAATTTAGTTGTAAATTTTACCACCTAACTTTTATTATTTTACAAATTTTACCATTGAAGTTTTATTTTCTTGAATTTTATCACCAATTTTTATTTTTTTTGCATTTTACCACCATTGACATATTACAAAAAAAGTTAAAGATAAACCAAAACAATGTCATTTTGTTACCAATGTGATGGTAAAATAGGCAAAAATAAAAAATGTGATGATAAAATTTGCAAAATATTGAAAGTTAGATGGTAAAATTTGTAAAAAAAAAAAAACTTGAGTGGTAATGCTCACAAAAATATGAAAGTTGGGTGTTAAAATTCATGAAATTAAAATTTGAGTTGTAAAATTCACAAAATATTGAAAGTTTGATGGTAAAATTTGCAATTAATCCGGTATTGTATTAAAACACACAAAAGATAAATAAAATGCAAATGATATTATTTACATACAATTAAATTCCCTAAATAAAAATAACTACCTAATTTTTTAGCATTACCTAATTTTGAAACCAAATTGAAAAAATTTAGGGGGGCCAAGCCCTTGAGATAGGAGTTGATGTTGTTGAGTCTGCTAAGCCATTCATGCATCATCTTGTCACTACATCAGCATGTTGTGATACAGAGGCTCATTGACGTGCATGACGACAACAACAACAAGTAGATGATGTTGAATATGACATTGAGGTGCTAGAGGTTGAGGTAGAGCCACATGTATCATTCGTTGACTAGATCATAGGGTCATCATTAGGTGGAGGTCCTATTGATTTGATGTTGCTTCGGTCATATAAGAATCATGTAGCTAGCCATGAATGGATTCATGAGTCTTGACAAGAGGCATTTTGGACATAATTATTTATTATTATTATTATTATTATTTCACTTGTTCAGTTGTATATACAATTTTTGTTGTTGAATGGACTTATATTTTACCGCTTATGTTGTGTCACTACTAGAAAATTGACATTTAACATTGATTTTGAATCGATTTTAAATCTATTGATGTTAAAAGTATCAACGTTAAATCGATTTTTAAAAATCGATTTTGAAATCCACTATACAACATCGATTTTGAAATCCACTATACAACATCGATTTTTATGAAAGTTGATGTCATATAATAAGAAATATACAAAAAATAAAATTAAAAAATGCAAAACAAAACATCAGTTTTTGGCAAACTGATGTTGTAATGCGCATTACAACATCAATTTTGGTGAAGACCAATGTTGTTTTTGCATTACAACATCGGTTTTGGTCAAAACTAATGTTGTTTTGCTACTATACAACATTTTTTTTGGCAAAAACCGGTGTTGTAATGCAGCTTACAACATTGTTTCTTCCCCAATGGATGTTGTTTTTGCTTCTTTTTTGTTTTAATATGTTGTATGTTTTTTTAATTAACCCAAACCTGCAAATATGTCCCTGAACCTTTTTTTGTTTCAATTGGGTCCTTGAACTTGTATCCAATTGAAAGGAAAAAAAAAGTTCCCAGGCCATAATAATAATAATAATAATAATAATCTTCAAATTGCACAGTTTAATACAGAAATAGATTAATTAATTATTCGAAGCCTACAATTTCACACACAATACATATTTACAAGTACAAAAACTACAATGTCAAGTACACAACAACAAGGGATTACTAGGATAAACAGTCATGCAAAGACACATCCCTAGTTGTTATTCTTTCTTTATATGTTTTACATTAGAGTAAATTGAGTTGCATTAAAATATAAGGGGAAAAATATAAAGCAATCTATTTCTTGAAACTCAAAATCCACAAAGGTTGTGCCTACTTGAATATTCAAAGATCCCTACTTGTGCAAAGCATCCAAACTAGAAATAATATATCCTCTAGGAAGTATTCCAACTAGATAGGTAATTAAAAAGTGGTAAGCTTCATGCTGCATAATTAAATTTTGTTTGGTAAAATATGTCACAAGCTTTGAGTATGTATGGTTTACGATGATACTTGTTCACTAACCAAATTAGCAATCAAGATCCAATATAAGTTTAGTTAAACTAGTATCAAACTCAACTTAATAAGAATTGATTAAGTTCAATTATAACTTAATAAGCTATGTTAAGTTGTATATAAATTAATTGTTTATTTAAGTTTAACATAATTTAAGTTCATTGCTTTTTCTAGTTTATGTTCATAAACCATTTAGTTTAACATGCACTAAAAATCAAAACCAAGGCCAAGTTCATTCAAATATTAATTAATTTGCATGTTTCAGAGAGAACAATGAAAGGAGAAGAAAAAACCAAATAAGCCTACCTTTCCAATAACCTTTGTTATCTTTTTGTCTCTTATTTGCTTTGAGTAAAAAATATCAAGACCCTGCATTAATTATAATAAAAGAATTAAATGAAAAGGGGTATAATAAGAGAAATAGTACCACTCACAAGAAGTAACTGACAAGGAAAAAGTAGTATATCAAAACATAGAATGTTCAAGCCTAACACCAAAACATGAGGAAACTGCAATATAAGTTTTGTATCCTGAAAACAGAACAACCTTCAACACCTATCATATATTCCAAGACACCCTGATGCCAAAACATGAATCAACTTCATAAACTAGCACAAGACACCTAACATAATATGAAATTTAATTACCCCTTCCCTGTAACATCCCATTTTTCATAAACTAATTTAAAAAAAATTGTTATTTATAAATAAATAGAGTTTTAAAAAAATGATCATTTTTTATAAAAAAATAAATAATGAGAAATAATGGTTTGAAGAAAAAAAATATTTGATTTATTCATTTGATAGGAAATAAAATAGAGTTTCTTTTTATAAAATATTAAAAATAAATAAATAGAGTAATAATAAGTTGTATGTACCCTAGGTATAAATAGCGATGTTAGGTCAGTTTTAGATTCACGATGTCTCTTCTTTCCCTCATTTTCGTTTTCTCTCTTCTCCTCTCCAAAACCCTTTCTTTTTCTCGCAACCCACAAAACCTGTCTCAGAAAAATGATGATCTAGGACTCATTCACCGTTGGATCATCGTGAAATTTTAGAACCACGTTAGAAACCCAATTTCAAGCATTCTCACCGTTGAAAATTGCAACAACATGTCATAGCTAAGAGAAATACCCATCGCACCGTAGCTTTCTCTTCTCCCGCAGAAACCCAAAATGGTCTCATTAAAACTACGATTCCGGTTTCGTTAACCGTTGGATTCTCATGAAATTTGGATATGTTGTTTGAAAGTCAACTGTACACACTTTTACCGTTGGGATTTGCGAGATAATATTTTTGGAGGGAGAAAAAGGAATCGCATGAAGACAGTACAAGTGGAGGCTTCAATCTCTTCTCCGTCTCTCTGATGTTTGAGAATTCTATTAGAGCAGTCGGAGGAATAACTGGAGGAATCTCAGGGAACCGCTAGAGATTCCGCTATCATTGTCGGAAGACACGTGAGTCCGCTTAGAGGTAAGGGATGAGTTTATCGCAATTGGGGGTTAGAATGAACATGTGTAGGGATCCTTAGAGAACTAAATTTGGATTTATTCTGGGATGTTTATTGAATTATAATTTTCTCTTTATGATTATAGATACAATATTATTGTGTTCTATGTACCAATTGATGTCCTGATGAGAATTGACTGATAAACTTGAGTGTTCTTGATCTCTTTGTGTTTAACCCATGAATTTGATTAATTGATTTTGATATAATTGTGAGAAACTATTTCAGGGATTTTACATCCCATGTTGTGATAAAATCTTTTGTATAAATTGTTATATTGAGGTTATGAAATGATGATTCAAACTGTGATTATGTGATAAATTGAACATGTGACAAATGATGAAATACATGTGTATTGAGATAAGATGTGTGTATTGAGTTGTGAACTATGAACTGTGCAATCACACAATTGTAAGACCCTTTAAGGGCGACGAATATTGTGATGGGATCCATTGTGGGAACCCGACGAGTTAAAATGATTTTGAAAACAATTGAGTAGTTGTGTATATTGCATAGTTCGTAGGTAAAGTGAATATGATTCATGAGATGTGATGACATGCTATTTTGAGATTATACCATTGTGATTGAGATCGAGTATATGTGATAAATTATGTATGTATGTGATTGAGATGTTGTGTGCATTGAGTATTAACTATGAATTGTACAATCACACGACTATAAGTCCCTCTAAGGGCAACGAGTTAATGCTAAGTCTCTTTAAGGGCGACGAGTTAATGTTAAGTCCATTTTTGGGCGACGAGTTAATGTTAAGTCCCTTTAAGGGCGACGAGTTAATGTTAAGTCCCTTTTAGGGCGACGAGTTAAAACTATTTTGAGAATAATTGAGGAGTCGTGCGTTTTGTACAGTTCATAGATAGAGTCTGTGTGCTAAAATGTTTTCTGGGTTGGACCTGAATCAAGAGGGAGAGGCCCTGACGGACTCTTCAGAGTGTAGGTCTGGGGGTCACACGGTTTGAGTGCTCCTTTAAGCCTATGTTGATCTCATATGGTTGGAGCATTCTCGTAAAACACTGTGACCCTGATTGGTCTCCCTATGATATTACCTAGTGAGAGTGACTTGACTTGCTAGTGTGTGATTTGTCTTGTCATGTACTCCTAGGCGTCCGACGAGGTTTTTCACTAACATGGTACCACATTGCATATAGGCTTGAGTCTTAGCATAACTGTTGCATACGCTTGCTAATTGTTTATTATGAAATTGATGTGTTATTATATCTTGATCGGAGTGTGTGATTCTTGTGTATTATGATTGATGATTGAAAAGTGAATTTTGAATGACAAAGTGATGAAATAATGTGAGATATGCTAAGTAAATTGTTTTTGGCTACTATATGTTGTCTTGTTTCTCTATAGTAGTTAGGAATGTGATAACTCACTCCCAGTTTGCTATTTGTGTTTGGATCCTGTGATGATCTTGAACTTTGTGTTCGGGGGAGCAGATGAATAGGTGGATGACTATGAAGAACCTCATGCTAGAGGACACGGGAACACAACGCTCTGATAGGATGTGACATTAGGATATAGGTTCTATATTAATTGCATTAAGTTTAGACGGCCTTGTTTGAGCCAAGATGACTTTATTATTTATTTGGACAAGTTTGAATATGATGTAGAAGAAAGTGAATGTGACCCTTTTACCCCTTTGAAAGGTTTGTATTTAAAAATGTTTTAAAAATACTTTTAATTAATATTTGAATTTTTATTTCTTTATTAGTATATATGTGAAGGGTAGAGGGTGTCACACTCCCCCCCCCCCCCCAATGCTTTTCATTAATATTGCATATACTTGAGAAAGACATTTTGGGTTGAGGCTAAATAAGTATATGATAGAATAAGGAAGTTGATACTGAACTTGACATTACTACTAAACTCTTCTTGGTCACACCTTTAAGTACCGAGTCATTTATGTTATAATAGAACTGATATCAAAGCAAGAGAAAAATTACCATACGAGCTTTGTGTTCAAGTAACAAAACCATCGGTTAGCACCATTAATTTCATTTTTCAATGATCATCCTTTCTCCCAAGTGGTCTTTAAAGATAAAATTATTTAAGTAATCTTTGAGTTATTGTATATCCATCACATTAGAATCAAACACACTACTTGAGTCGTGTGTTTCTTTGCACACCAACAGGACAAGGGAAATCATTGTTAATAACAAGGTTTGGAAGAACAAGAGTTTACCACTAGCAAATAAAAATACTGCAACTTATCTATAGAAGGAAATTGAAGTATATTCAAACTTCCTAGTTTGCAATCACCTAATCAATGGCTGATATTTTTAAAATATTAATTGAAAAATAAAAAAAAAGATTTAAAAAAATTAACTTCCCCACCTCAAAATAGAAAAATAAAAAGGAAATGAAATTAAATCAATTGAGAAAACCGGTATGGCACAAAACGGTGTTTCTCACCTCACAAAGATCTCCTACTTTGAGCATTCTCCCGATCCCTTCCAACTCCAAAAAGTTGTTTTGTGTGAAATGCCAAAGCCTTTAGCTACGATTTTGTGCGATGGAAACATCTCGTTGTCGTTGACCAAGTGCACGAAGTCGTCGACATTCCTCCTCTTCATAGCATCGTTGGAGAGCAGAATCAGGAATTCATGGGTGTTGATTGTTGGAACTTTCGAGAAGGTGCAAACCATGCAAAGAGGAGGAGATCATGGACATGCTATGGAACACACTGTTGCAGGAATCAAGTTCTATTATCACAACATAGATTGAAGTTAAAACGGCAAGTTTTAGATGTAGGTGTGAGGCACTGAGGTTCCAATTTGGTGGCCTAAATAGAAGATCTTGATGAGGTTAGGGTTAGAGGACCAACTGGTGTCCATGGCGGAGAAGGAGGAGGAGGCTTCGTAATGGGGGGCAGGGTGAGTTCGAATCTGGAAGGGGTAGGTGGTCATGAAGAAGTTGCCGACTAGAGAGCGAGAGGGACAATGAGATGAGAGTGAGAATAAGTGGGTCATATTCAATAAAAGAAAAAAGACAACATCGATGTTTACAAAAATCGATGTTAAAATTTAAATGCAACATTGATTATTAAAAAACTGATGTTAATCGATTTTTTGTTAACATCGGTTTTGTAAAAAAAAAACCGATGTTAACATCACCACATTAACATTGATTTTTGAACAACTGATGTTAAAATTGCTACTTTAACATCGGTTTATTTAATAACCGATGTTAACAAAATCAGTTTAAAAAATGCCACTAGTGTTAACAAAATCAGTTTAACATCACTACTTCAACATTGGTTTTTCAAAATTAGTTTAACATCGTTACTTTAACAAAATCAATTTTTCAAAAATCGATGTTAACAAAATTAGTTTATTTACAAAAATGTCACCGCTTTTTTGTTAACATTGGTTTTTATAAAAAAAATACTACATATGTTTATCTTCATTAGAACTAGTTTTCATCATTGTTTCATACATCAGAGTAAGGATATCTTTGATAGATCTTGGTTTATGTACCAAAGCAAGGATTTTTTCTGGAGATCAGCCAAATGTTACATATAACTCTATCTGTCCTTTTGAATGAAATTCCAAAAAGATAAAAAAAAAAACATATTTCCCATATCAATGTGTTCTTTAAGCTCCATATAGTTGTACTCAATATAACCATCACCTACATGTGCAGGTTGACGATAAAAAATGTCACAAAAAATTATGCTACGTTTAATGGCATATGTAACTATTTTTCTAAAAGCAACATATGACATGTCCACATTTATTCTATTGAATTTAGGACCACGTGAGGACATTCAAACAATACACAATAACAAGGAATCCTTCCATCTTGGAGGAAAAAAATTTCACCTAGTGTTGATAGTTGAATCCTTATCCTTGATTTTAATTATGACAAACCATTAGCAATGAAAATTGAAAGGATGATGGCTTTGAGTGTTGACTAACATTTTGCTTGATTTGTTCAGTGTTAAATGTCTTAAGAAGCATATGTGTTCATTCATTCTGAAGTGCTCATAAAGGTTTTTTTAAAACAACTATCAAGAGTTGAGAACTTAGAAGATTTCTTGAAGCCCATCTCAATCTTATTATGTTGCAAAGACATCAAGAAGGTTTTACTCATAAGATTTATCAAAGGCTACATTAAGAAAATAACATTAGAATGGTGTGCTTGAGGACTCTGAGAATGAGAACATCATAATGATACTTTAATGATAGACTAGACTCAAGACAATATAGATTCTAAGACGGCTACATTAGAATGATGTATTGAAGTCAAGATAATGCAAAATCTAAGCATCAGAGTCTACATTAGTATGATAAAGAATTTGACTTTGAAAACTAAACTTTAAAATGGCTCAAAATGCACCTCAAAGACAACATTAGTTCTTCCAAATCCTACCACACATACAAAGGGCACATCTGAAGACTGAGGTTGATAGTATCTCGCTTTCCATATGTTGTCACACACACTAAGGGTTGATGCATAAAATATGTTAGACTCGCATAAGAGCAAGTGTAGATATCAAACCCAAAGGAATAGTTGTATTCCCTATTAGTTAAGTTTATTAAATTAATAG
Source organism: Glycine soja (assembly GCF_004193775.1). Lineage (NCBI taxonomy): Eukaryota > Viridiplantae > Streptophyta > Magnoliopsida > Fabales > Fabaceae > Glycine > Glycine soja. Next base: position 44,932,706 of record NC_041015.1, read on the forward strand.
TAGAGAGGATTAGAAAGAAGATTTAAATATGTTTGTGGTTTTAGTTTTTATAAGAAAGCAATTAAATGAATATAAAGAAAGGTTTTGAGTTATGATAAGAATGACTAGGGCTTATGACTCAGTAGTACCAATTTTTCCCCAATCCTAGTCCTAATGAAATTCCTTCCTTAGTCAATTACTGATTCCAAAAATCAACTAAAGCTTATTATAAAGGTCAAAAGATGTTCTTTACCTTAAATCAATACCCCGATGATAATGAATTTATCAATTTAAGTCAAAGGAAAAAATTAATTCTAGGGATAATTAATTAAAGATTAACTAATATATTGGAGATTACCCAAACAATTTGATCATGCAATTTGGTATAAAACATTATCTACTTAGATATACTAATTACATGAAAATGATCACTACTATGCAATTGATTGAGTATTAGAATGGTTGGTTCCAAATAAACATTAGAATAAGGATAACAATTAATTAACATAAAACAATGAAAAATTCCATTAAGAACAAGGACATGAGTATATTTAGATAGTTACATCATAACCCTCGAACTAGAGGGACTAGCCACTCATGATCAGAGCAAAACTAGCAATCCTATAAAAAGTAAACATAGACATGCTAATAAGAATGAATGATGATCACGATCCTTCCTGACGGTGTTGTTCATGCTCTTCAGCTCTCAAAAGCCCTCAAGGTTCTCCTAAATTCGTAAAAGGTAAGAATAAAACTAAAGAATCCTTATTTACAAAGACAAAGACATCTATATATAGCTTCCAAAAGATAACTACACAAAAAGGCGCACTATGATTGAGGTGAATCCACCACAATCATGGTCGAAAGTGACACTGAAGTCGTGGGCCATTATAAATTGACTATGGCCCTTTTGGTTGATCGCAACCTGCATGAGTTGAACATGATCCTCATGAATTGACCCCTCTTGGTTGACCATGACCCTCATGAGTTAACCACGACTTACATGAGTTGAACATGATCCTTGTAAATTAACCAAGACCCTCATGATTTTATCACAGTCGTTGTTGGATCTTGATGCTGTTGTGGAGGGTTGTTATCACTTTATTGTGGTTGTGCTAATTACCACAACCATGGTGATGAGAATCCTGAAACTGGCCAAATATAGGCTAAATGCCCAAGTGAAGAAGGACAAAGCCCCCAAGTGGAGAAGGATGAAGGCCCAGAGGCAGAGACACTATTAAGACTATTAATTGTTGTTGAAGACCCAGATTAATTTGAAGGCCCATAATAAATATGTTCTATTTTGTTTTTATTTTATTTATAATTTTTTTGGCCCAAACTGTTTTGAAGGTCCATGTCTATTTTTATCTTTTTGTTCAGATACACTATAAGTATTGGTTTTTGGTTTCAATAAAAAAAAAATTTTGGCATTTTCATAAAATTTGGTGAGAGCTTATCTCTGGGTTCCTTGTTGAACCAATCTCAGACTTATCAAGGTAATCCTTGTGGTGTCTACTCTGACTTATCTTCCTTCACTGGAAGTGGTGTCATCCAAAACTCCGTAGCCTGTATCAAACGATCCGCTCCTAGTCAGGTTCACATCATCTGGTATCAGAGCTTCGGCTCTTGATACAGGTTCTATCCTATCCTATTATTTTTCTTTGTAATTTGTCCAGGTTCGTGTTTTGTCCTTGTTCTGTTATTTGTTTTCTTGTTTGCGTCTTGTTGCGTTCTTGTTTGTGTCTTTGTTTCGTTCTTGTTCTTGTTCTTGTCATGTTTTTGTTCTTGGTCTTGTTTCTTGTGTCTTTCAGACTTTGTGTCAAAAAAAAATTGTTTGAGTTTAGTTTCAAGTAAAAAAAAAGTTGCAGAAATTAAAAAAGAAAAAAGAAAAGAAGAAAGAAAAAAAAAAGTGGGTGTTTGATCTTTGAACACAAAATTGAGGCAGTTAGAGGCTTTTTATTGGCATAAAATCGTGTACCAAATCCCCTTATCTGGATTCTCCTCTGAATTCTGAGCGTTTTGATATATAGTGGGCCTCAAACGGACAACCGTAACAAAAGTTATGAGCATTTGAAGTTTACTGGTCATATTTGTTATCCTATCTGTTATCTTATTTGTTATCACATCTGTTATCCAAATTAAATCTAATTTGTTATCCAAATCCAATCTAACCTGTTATCCAAATCAAATCTAATATATTATCCAAATCAAATCTAATCTTTTATCCAAATCAAATCCAATCTGCTATCCAAATCAAGTCCAAGTTGTTATCCCAAATCAAATCTGTTTCTCAGTCTGTGATAATTATATTGTCTTTCCTTTTATTTTATATTATCTTGTGTGTCTAATTTGGTCCATCCAGGAACTTAAGAGGGAACACGAGTGGTAAAAGGCAAGAGGGAATACATTACAAAAAAGCCTATATTGAGAGCATCAAACACGAGTGAATTACCATCAAAGAGAGAAACACGTGAGTAAAGTGTGGTGAGGTCCTGAATCTTTTTTTAAATTACTGCAAATTTATTTATTCCTTAATCATGGCAGGATCTGGTGACAATGGTGGTATATATCATCAACTGGACGGATTTCAGCGCTTATTACTAGACGCGATGACTACACAAATGCAACGTTTGTTGAAACGTAACAATGAAGAGCTCTACAGGCGAATAGAAGGACTAGAGCACCAAATGAATCCAAATGCTGGGAGATCTTATGGTGGCAACAGAAGGGTCAATGATGGATCGAACCGAATAGAGGGGCAAGACAGAATTGAGGGAGTAAAACTCAATGTATCCTCTTTTAAAGGCAGGAGTGACCCAGACGCCTACCTTACCTGGGAGATGAAGATTCAACATGCATTCTCCTACAATGATTATCCGGAAGAGCAGAAGGTGAAGTTAGAAGCAACTACATTCTCAGACTATGCCCTTGTTTGGTGGAAGAAAAATCAAAGAGAGATAAAGAGAGAAGAAGGGCGGGAGATAGATACATGGACTGAGATGAGAAGGGTTATGCGAAAGAGGTATGTTCCAACTTGCTACCGTAGAACCATGCAACAGAAACTCTAGAGGTTATCCCAGGGAAGTTTGATTGTTGAGGACAAGGAGATGGAGATGGCACTAGTGAGGGCCAACATTGAAAAGGACACCAAAGCAGTGCATGATGACTTCACCAACAAGATTTCTTTCCAGCACCATGACTAGAAAATTATTCATAAACCTCTATCCCTCAGAGAAGTGTGTGATGACCAAATCAGAAGGAGAGAAAAGAGAGAACAAGAGAGAGACAATAGTGAGGCATCACAGAGGAATAGAAAAAGGAAGAGTGATACACTTGAGAGATGGAGTGGTACACAAGAGAGAGAGAGTGATAATTCTAATCAGTTAACTATTTATGTTTCTCCTAGTGTTCAACCCTTATTGCAGGAATTTAAAGATGTCTTTCCCAAGGAGATTCCTCATGGACTGCCACCTTCAAGAAGCATAAAACATCAAGTTGATCTCCTTCCAGAAGCTTCATTGCCTAACAGGCCAACTTACAACAACAAGCCCCAAGAGACTCAGCATAAGGATGCACAGGCCAAAGTTGAGTATGTGAAAAGATTGTATGACCAAGTGAAGGTGCAAATTGCAAAGAAGAATGAAAGCTATACCAAGCAAGCCAACAAGAAAAGGAAGGAAGTGGTACTTGAACCCGGTGATGATCCTGGACATTTGAGGGCAAATGTTTTCCAAGAAGGAGGGAATGATGAGAATCCTGAAACTGGCCAAATACAGGCTAAAGGCCCAAGCGGAGAAGGAGGAAGGCCCAAGTGGAGAAGGACAAAGCCCCCGAGTGGAGAAGGATGAAGGCCCAAGTGGAGAAGGATGAAGGCCTAGAGACAGAGACACTATCAAGACTATTAATTGTTGTTGAAGGCCCAAATTAATTTGAAGGCCCATAATAAATATGTTCTATTTTGTTTTTATTTTATTTATAATTTTTTTGGCCCAAATTGTTTTGAAGGCCCATGTCTATTTTTATCTTTTTGTTCAGATACACTATAAGTATTGGTTTTTGGTTTCAATAAAAAAAAACTTTTGGCATTTGATAAAATTTGATGAGAGTTTCTCTCTGGGTTCCATATTGAACCAATCTTAGACTTATCAAGGTAATCCTTGTGGCGTCTACCCTGACTTATCTTCCTTCACTGGAAAGGGCGTCTACCCTGACTTATCTTCCTTCACCGGAAGTGGCGTCATCCAAATCTCCGTAGCCTGTATCAAACGTTCTGCCCCGTAAGATTCACATCACATGGTCAATGTATTGAGACCATGATTAAGTGTAGAGTCTTCAAATCTTCATAAATTTGTGCAATTTCCAACTTTTTCACTCGGTTGGGCGATCGTGCTTTTGCAATACAAAACTAGTGTCCAAACATGAGTTCTGCTAAAAAATGCTTGCAAAATGACACAAGTTCATACAAAATACCACTAAGAAAGTGGTTTATCAATGGCATATTAAAAAGTGAATGTTAATTGCATTTGAAGATGCATAAGTTGAAAGTTAAGAATGTCCTTGAGAGGATTTTGTGTGCAACATCAGAATGAAGACTAAAGAAACTTTTTGAAGTTTGAACCAATGACATAATAGTAACACAACAACAGCAATAACCTTCACATGTTACCTATGCTACTTCAGAATGATTTATATTGTGATGAAGTGTTTGGATTGATGGAGCTGAGTTATCTACAATGTCATATCATGTTATCTTCATCAGAAGGAACTTACATCAAAACTTGTCCTTTCTCAGCAATATCATAATGCAATTTTGATATACCTATAGACGCTGATCAGACTTGTTCTTTAGATTAGAAAACTTCATAATAAACTCAAACCTGTTAAGTCAAGTGCAGTTGGCACACTTTCAACTTCTGCAAGAAGTTGTTGTAGAGCTAAGGGTCCCACTTACAACAACTATTTTCTTGGGACCTTTCAGACTTGAAATAAGCTTTTGAAGAGAGAGAGGAGAAGAGGACCTGTGGGTCTATAAAATTATGAGAGGACAACTACAAAAGTTGTGAGATAAGGTAGAAGACTACCTACACAGTGTAGAAATGAAAATCACATCATTTCCACCCTCTATAATCCTTCTATGTGTTGAAAGGAAGTAAATGAAGTGAAGTAAAGTTAAATCATCAATGAAGATCTAACCCATGAGTGTTGTTTTGCTGTAAAATCCCCTCAAATACATTCTCCTTGTATGTAATATGTATGTATCCCAAATTAACCATGTAGGTTAAGTTTAGTTGTGAGAGAAGTGATAGGGAGAACCCATGGAATGTGGGAAGCTTAATGAAAGTCTCTAAGAAGGCAACTTGAAGAGGCTAAAGTTAAATAATACTTGGGTAGCCTGAAGAGGTGAAACAAATACTTGTATTGTCTCTCCCATGACCAAGTGGGTGTCGTGGTTGAATTCCAAGAGTGAGGAGAATCATTTTGTGGATTAAGCCCACATAAAGAGGTGAAGAATACTTGGATTGTTTCTCCCATGGTGTTATGGTAGAGATGACTTATCTCCAAGCCAAAACCAGGTGTGGTGTTGTAGTGAGAGAGATGTTTTGAAGTCCAACTTTCTGATCTTTTGAACATAAGCAAATGCACACTGACATTAGGTTCTCATAATCATATCAAATATTTAACATTGAGTGTTGTGACTAACCACTTAGAAAGTCAAACTCTCTAAGTGTTTGAACCTTTGTGTCAAGACTTTCTCAACACCAAGGTAATCTCGAGTGAAAGTTCAGAAATTTGTTTTTCATGAATCTATCCATGTGAAACACACATGAGATGCATCAGAATAAAAGACTAAAGAATTTACATAGTCTGATCCTTGACAAAACACTAACACACCAACAATTGTACCTTCACTCATTATCTATGAAACAATCTTCTTAAGAATGCTTTGAGCTACAAAGATGTATTAAGGTTGATGAAAATTGTGCTACTTCAAAAAGGCATATTAGTTGAGCTTCATCAAAAGAATCTACAAAAAGTATAGTTTCTTTCTCAACAAACATCAAAATGGTTATTCTAATAATACTTCAGAATGCTCATTAGAAAGGTACCTCAGAATAGTCTTATAAGCTATCATTTCATGACAACAGTAATGAGTGCCTACTTGCTCCTAAAGTCTGTCAGTTGAGTGGGCTCTAGTTTAATGATCATCTTTGGAGCTTTATAACTTTTTAAGGATATTTTTTGTGGTCAAGTGTAATTAACCAGGTTTCAAAATAGTAATAGGACTTGCGTCCAAGTTGTCTCCCAAAGGACTAGTGTATATTTGGACAATTAGGACTTAGAAACTAAGGTTTTGTAAAAATATTTCTCAATCGATTACCATTGAATGCATAAAAGAATAATCTAAGAGTGACAAACAAATAAAAGAAACTAATTGAAGAACACTAATAATGTTGTTGTGAGAATTAATGATTTGAACACACAGGGTTAGATTTGGTTTCCCCATTTTTCAATACAATAATCTTAATCAATCTAGTTATTCATGTAATTTACCTTCAATTCATAATTATATTCTAACCCTAATGTCTTAGGCGAAAAAATATTAGTTATTTAAATTAATTCTCAATGTCTTGGCAAATCAACCTAAGCAACCAACATTAATGTTTAAGAATTAATAGAGCTTAATTGGTATTCACCTTAGTCTAGAATCAATTCTAGTTAGGTACTCTTCTCAATTTAGGAATCAAACAAATGTTTATCGACTAAAATATCAATTCCTAAAATCAAATAATAGGTAATCAATCTAAAACAAGCATTAATAGAAGAAGAATAATAATAAATTTGAATAATTGTATTAAGAAAGAGTATTACATGAAGTTAGGTTCCACCTTTCCATCTTCGATAGATGAGGAGATTAATTGCTTATAGCTTGATTACAATTGACAAAAGCAATCATACAAATGTCTAATCAAACTAAGCAAAGACATCTAAGAATGGTTCTATTCTCTGCTAGAAAGTTGCTCTTCAAAATGCACTATAATGCCCCCTCAACTAGACCTTAAGTCTTTTATAGTCTGATATGGGCTTGGGCCTATCATGACTACATCACTTAAGCATGAGTAACATCTCACTTAAGTAAGACCTTCTAATTCCTCTTAAGGCATCATCTGACTCTCCTCACTTAAGTATGAGTAATAGCTCGCTTAAGCAAGACCTTCTGATCTTTAAAAATTTCAGCTTCCGTCTCCTCGCTTAACCGCACAACAAGCTACACTTAAGCGAGGGATCTCCATATTCATTTCCTAACTTAATTTCCTATAAAACTCCACAAAAACATCAAGAAGTCCTAAAAGCTAACAATCTAAAGATCCTAAGTGCTAATTCCTAATTAATCCTAATTTTGAGTTAAAACAAGGCTTAATGTATAAAAAATGTTTGATAATACCCTCAAATCACGTGTAAAATTAAAGCATATTTGGTGATTATCATTTTTCAAGGGCATCTTAAAGACAAGTTGAAGCATTCCAGTGAGAATAACTCGTGTTTAATCTTTGTGTAAGAAATCTGCATTTTTTGCTTCAACCCTCTCGGTTGAGAGTGACCCACTTATGTGTTGAGTTTGTAGTAATAAATACTAGATAGAAGTAAGAGACTGTATTTTCCTACATGAAAACCCTCTGTAAGGTAAAAATCTATGTCTGTGTAGTCTAAAACACAAAAACCCCTTTGTCGTTGTAAGTCCAGTACTGGCTTGCAAGGTTGAAATCCATTGGTGTTGCTGGTTAGTTAAGGCTAGGTTGGAAGCTAGTGAGAGTAAGGGTAGGTTGCTGAAATCTAGTGGTTGTTGGCCCAGTAGTGACTGATTGTGTTAGTGAAATTTTATCTTAAAAGGTGAGGACTTGACATAACTCAAGGTTGGGGTGAATGAGTATAAAAATCATTGTTTACTCTTCTTCTTCCTTTTCTTTGCACTATTTTTGAACAAATTTGTTTACTTGTTTTGTTAATCTTTAAAACAAACAAACCTTTCATAAATACACATAAAACTGAACTAAGTTTATCAAAGTTTTTTCAAATAAACAACCTTTTTGAAACAAGAGCTCTAAACTATAAAAGAACCTTTTTTTTCCAGAACTGCTTGTATTTTCATTCTGAGCTCAAAATAATTTTTCATTGTATTTTCATTCTGAGCTCAAAATAATTTTTTATTTTATACTGTCTCTTTCTGAACTTACATTAGAAACTTGGTTATTTAAAAAAAAAATTAAAAAGTTGTAAAACCCAAATTCACTCCCTCCCCCTTCTTGTATGGTTTTTTGTTGACATGTTGTCTAACCTAAATCTTTTTTTATTAAGAGTAAATAGAAAGAAGATATATAATAGATTAATAAGTCATTGATTCATATTATATAAAAATAAAAAATCATAATATAATATGACACAAAATAACATGTAATATAATACATAAACAATATATAATATTATAATAATATGATATGTTAAAATATATTATTAAATATGTAATAATAATAATAATAAAATAATTTGTTTTTGCTAATAGAATGATAAAAAAAATGTTCTTATAACTATAAATATGAAATAGGAAAACAGATAAAAAAAAAAGAGAAAAACTAGAACGAAAAAAATGTTATGGAGAAAATATTTTTCACCTAGTATTGACATATATCCGACCAAAACCTTCTTTTACCAAGAATAATTGAGTGAACAAATAATCAGATAAAATAGAATAGATAGATAGATTAAGAGTAATAGAATGCCTTTTGTAACTTTTACATTTTCCTATTGGGAAATAATATTAGCTAAAAAAGGTTGTCCAACTACTTCACATCTTTATTCTCAAATAAACATTTAACTTCGTTTAGACCTAAAATGATGCAAACCAATTGCATATTGATTGTCTCAAAATATTTAAATTATGCGAAGTTAGTAACTTCTATGAGCAGCGAGATTTAAATTTTTGTAATAGTTCATTCGCAAATTATAAAAAATAAATTAGGTATTAGTTAGTCAAGCGGTTTCTTTAAGCTAAGGTGAAATATAGTATACAACATAAGCCTTTAAGCAAAAATTTTGAACGTACCTATGCACTCTACGCAATATTTTTTTTGAGGTACAGAATATATTAATTTTTATTGATCATTATTTTGTAAACTTTTCATACAATCATTTAGTTACTATATATGTTGACCATATATCACTAAAATAATTTAATTTATTAGATAGCTATTCTCATCATTAAAGTTTTTTTTTAGTGATATTAATATATTAATGAATAAGATTTGAACGAATAATAACTTGAAAATAAAATTCCTTTTCATTTGAATATAAATTTTGATTATAAGAATTTTATTTTCTTACGTTGCACTGATTAACTAACATCTTTTACATGAGTCGATCCTTATATCTTTAACTTGAAGGTCTAGTTGCTCTTTTTTTTTCATGTATTAGTTGCTCATTTTATTAAATTTTATTTTAAAAAAATGATCAATTTTGTTAGAAACAATTTTTTTCAGACAAATTTAAGAAAATGATTAATTTTGAAAAAAAATTGCCCACACGTAACACATGTGAGTGTTAAACTTTGTGTATATAATTCATATTATCATATATTTAAAAAAGTTTAATGATCATGCACGAATAGAGATTATAATCACAAATAATTTTTTAAATTATTTTAATATAATTATTTTAAAAGTCAACAAATTTATTATATATATATATATATATATATATATATATATATATATATATATATATATATAAAAGTTATGATTGAATAACAATATAAAATTTTATATATTATTAGTGTATAATTTTTTTTCTTTATTTTAAAAATCAAATATAATATTTTTCTACAAAAATAAAATATGGAGAGAGATGGGCATGCAATGTTTGTCTTTCTTCTAATATCATTTAGTAGTAATGGAGTGAGGATTAAATTTAAGCAGGTTGAAATCTTTAAAAAAGATTTCTATCAGTTACCAATAAAATTTAGTTTAGGAAAAACAACTAGCTAATCTCTTATAAAGTATTAAATCACGATTTAAACATTTGTTGAAAAGAATATATCTAATGTTCAAAACCAAGTGTAAGATTGTATCATGTAAAAAATAAATGTGAAAGAAAAAGAAGAAAAAGAAAATGCTGGCACTGACGACGCACTGTGCAAGAAGCGTTAGAATTTGATGCAGGAATGCTCTCGGTTTTGTGACCTCAGCCAATTTCCCGTGTATAATTTGCCATCCCTTCTTTGGTTCTGCTTTCCCTTTCACTTTTTGTTCTCTCTCACTCTTTCTTTAATTTTAATTGGGTTTACGAGTTAAATAATAAATAAATAACTTTATCTGTAGATAGCTTTTTTGCCTTGTCTGGGTAAAAGTTTGCATAGTTGCATTTCCACACAGAGTAGCACATAACAATAGGTAACACATATCTTTTTCGCCCCTTTCACATTCACAACCCCTTGCCCTCTCACACTGTCCCTCTCACCATTCACTTTGAGTTTGACCCGTTGCCAGCCACAGGCAACACCTCTTTTCTCTCTTCACCAATGCTACCCCACCCTGCACTCTCTATCTTCATCTTCTAAAGCTCCTTTTTTCTGAACAAAGCTTAAATAACTAACCAACCCCTTTTTCATTTTCCATTTATTTTATATTTAATTTCCTTTTGCTCCCTCCTCCTCCTCAAATGAAACCCTAATTCACACACATAAAAAGTATACTACTACTGCTACTACTTATAATTATGTGTGCTCCTCCTTCGAGGTTGGCCTTTTTGTAATTTACCTCTCCAGTCCACCCTCTCCTTCAATATTCACCACCTCCTTCCCTAGCCACTCTTATAAGCGAGATCTACATGTGCCTATGCGTTTTTTTTTCTCTTCTTTTTATAGAAAAGCCTTTTTCCTCGACTGAAAGAAAGAAGGACAAGCTAGGAAAAGATTTGCTTCCATTGCAGATCAGGGATTCGATCCAAAGATACGCTTCCCCTTTTTTCAAAAGGGGTGTTTCATGTTTGTTTGTTTAGTGTTTCTTATTATTTCCCACTCACAACAATTTCATTCATCATCATCATCATGGCTTATTCATAACAACAACCTTCACCACAAAGGTTATATTAAGGCCCTCTCTCATAACCTTTTTTTCTCTTTTTAATTCCTCGCTCTCACCACTTCTTCTTTTTTCTCTTTGTTCCCCACTTTTGCTTAATTTGCAAGCTATGGATTCTGGCAACAGTGGAAGTATCTCTTCAAGTGGTGATGAAGAATACGATTCACGAGCTGATCACACAGTACTCCCTTCCACTTTCATCAATAACCACCACCACCACCCTCCTTCCCAATTTGGCTCCATCTCACAACACCCTCTTGTTGCTTCTTCTCATTACCAACAACACCAACCTCACCCTTCTTTGTTTGATCTCTCTCCAAGCTACCTCCACGCCCTCTCTCAACCAAACTCATTCCTCAACTTGGACACCACCACATCCTCGTCGCAACCTCGAAGATCTGAACCCGATTGCACCCTTAATGTTACCTCATCACCACCTCCACCAACAACAACAAACATAGACCAATGTTTGTTGGGTTCTCAAGGAGGTCTCAACGTGGACAATGCAAGACGAGACACAATTCTGTTCGAGTCAGGTAAGACCAGTAACCTTGGTCGCAACTCGAAGAAGCGAACCAGGGCTTCGAGGAGGGCACCAACCACGGTTTTAACCACCGACACATCGAATTTCAGGGCCATGGTTCAAGAGTTCACCGGAATCCCTGCACCACCGTTCTCAGCTTCTTCCTCGTACTCTCGAAGGCTCGATCTTCTCACTGGCTCATCCTCCTTAAGAAGCTTCTCTCACTTAGACACAACAACGGGTCCTTTCTACCCTTTGCGTCCTTCCCCACAAAAGGTACACCATCATCATCATCATCATCAAAACCCATTGCTTTTATCTTCCTCATCATCACCTTATAATAACATGGTTGATGCTATAGCTTCCACTACCACCACCAACAATTCTTCATCTAATAACAACAACAACAACAACCCCATTAACTTCCAACAACAACAACTTCCTCCTGATTTGGGTTTACCCTATCATCATAACCCACAGAACATCATGTTGAGCATGCAAGATCACCCTACTCTTGCATTTCACCCTCCTCCACCACCTCTTCATCCTTTTGGGTTCAGTGCAAAGTTACCATCAATTGAGGACCTGGGTATGAGCCATGGCCAAGTCAATAATAATAATCCAAATTTTGTTGCAAGTGGGCATGTAACTTCTGAAGGGGTGCCACTGAGGAGTGTGAACAATGATGGAGGAGGAGCAAGAGATGTTTCGTTAAGGTCATTGGATGGTGGTAGCTGCAAGTTGAACTTTTCTGTGGCTTCTGCGTCCACTAGCTTGAACCATGAGAAGAGCACCTTACAAAATAATAATAACGCTTCTACTGGTACTAGAGGGGAAGGTACCGTGGATTCATGGATTTGTTCTTCTGAATAGACTAAACCGGGTACAGAAACTTGTTATCATTACATGGTAGAATATGATGCTGCAATGAATTAAGATCGTGATCATGATGATGTTGATGATAGTGGGTGTTGGTGGTTAGAATTTGCAGCTAACATCTTTCTTCTTTTCTTTTCCCCTCCTTTCTTTTTTTTTTCTCTTCCTTTTTTATTTTATATATTTTGATATTGTCAAAAAAATTAAGTAGCCGCCGGTATGAGATTAATTTAATCATGTATGATATATGTATAAATTAATATATACTTCTTTTGATATATACAATCGATGATGAACAAATGATGTTTAATGTTAATATTGCAGAAATAGTATAATGCTAGTTCTAGCATATGATTGTACGTTGATTAGCGTTTTATATTGATACTGATCATGATAATTATAAGGGTGCTCATAATTTTATGACGAGCTCTAGTAGAGCATGTTATATATAGTACCATATAATATGTTACTATATATTATGATTATTGGGAATGCATAATTTAGAATAGTTTAATGCTAAAGCGAATCAGCGACTAAATTTTCCCAATAAATAAAATTGTTCCTCGTACGAACCCTTGTCCAGTGCTTGCTATAAGAAAACATTAAGAAGCATACTATTCACAAATAGATAAGTCGGTGAGTGAGTGGCTGAGTGCTGCCATCAACTAAGAAGCATCATCGATTAAAGGAGAGAGAAAAAGAAAGAAAGATTGTGTGTGAGAGAGAGAGAGAGAGATTGTTTTTGCATTTTGCAAAGGTGCAGGTTCATGTGGGTGAAACTCCTTGTATTTCGGGTTCATGTTACTGTCCGAAGGTTGAAACTAAGGTTGGAGTCTCTCTCTGTCTTTTTTATTCAAATGTGAAATCTTTCATAGGTTTGTGCCCAACTTTTGTCTTCGTCTTTCATTCTCTTCTGTTTCTTCCACGTCTCACGTGGCCGTCAAATGTGAACTTCCAGATCTTGTTGATTGTTCAATGCTTCATAATCCAAGTAGGGTGTTAATTTGACGTAATAGTAATGAAAACTAATACAAAAATGCCTAGTTTCTTGAACTATATATTAGTTACGTACGTGATAGGACTTATTCACAAGAGTGAGGTATGTGGATGGTATTTTTCTACCAGAGTTATGTTATTTATATAATATTTTTAGAATAATATTCTTTATTACGTTAATAATCATATCTTACTTTCTTCTCTACTTTCATATTTTTTTATATAAGAAATATTGTGCAAAAAAGAATATTATAAATATAACTTTTCTTTTCCATCGTGGTAGCTTGAAGGTCTTTTAATTGACGATGTTAGGATAATCTTTCGTTACAAAGAATATCCTAAAACAAAATAAGTAAAGTTTGATATATAACAATTATTTTAGTTTTTTTTTTACTTTTTATTATTGAGTATTAGTACCTATCTTTTGTTATCTATGAAGAATAAATATAATTAAACTCATTCCAATATTGATGCTTAAGTCTCTCTCTCTCTCTATATATATAAATCTTTAAAAAAAGTGTATATATATATATATATATATATATATATATATATATATATATATATACACTCGCGAATGTGAACTAAATTCTAAACAAATATCAATTATGAAGAATAAATCTAGCTTTGAACCATAAAATTAAATGCTTTATAACCTTCAGATGAAGAGAACAAAATTTGCTTAATACAGCAATGTTCAGAGTTCCTGATAGTTTTATGCCTTGGTTTTGCGCGTTTTCTTTTTTCTTTTGTAATGAATAAAATTTTTAGAATTTTAAATGTTTTTATGTTATTTATTAATTAAAGCTCAAATTTTACTTCGATAAAAAAATAAAAGGTAACATTAAAATTCAACATTAATTATTGTAATAGAACTAAAATTTTAATTCATGAACAGTATTAAAAATATTACATTGGATTTATAATAACTCAACTCTTATTCAATTAGTTTAGCTTATCCCCTTAACTCGGAGGGCTTGGTATGCGGTGGCTTTGTGCTACTTTTTAGATTTCATTACAAATGGAAAATATTTCCCGGTGAAAAAATTCCATTAATGTATGAAAGATATATTCCATCGTACGTGTTTGTGTTGCTACTCTTTCCTTGTTTTTAATTTATTTTGTCTTACTTTTCAACAACGAATGATATTTGCTTGTGGAGCAATTGGTGGCAAGATTAGTGGCTTCTTTTACCTGCCATGCCACAATTATAGAACTCCATCCATGCCTTTCAAAACTGCTAGATCTACAATTTGAAATGGATCCGTATTTTACAACTTAACTTTTACATATAAAATCTGAATTTCACAAAAGAAAAAAACCTAATTTATTAATATGCTACCTTAATGAAATATAAACCGTCAATATGAGAAATCATGTGATTTCAATATCAAAGAACTTGTTCATATGATTGCAAAATTGTTTTATATGAATTTTCTATATAAAAAAAGTATAGTATAATGACATCAAGAAATTGGTCCTTCATAAAACGTATTTTGTATTTGAAACTATCAAGTGACAAATTTTATCTGGAGTTTTCAAAGAGTCATGGTGCATAAAAAAGAAAAATAAAAATGGGTCAAGTTAAAAATTAGCAGTAATTTTTTTTTTTACAATAAAGTAGTTGTCTACAATCTTTTTTAAATATAGCCATATAGTTATAACTTTCTAATTAGTCCTAGGTTTTCTAGTTTTTGACATATGTACTTGCATGAAGGAACCGAAAGAAAATTGTTAACCTGAATGACGTGGAATCCAGGGTAAATTTCTGGTACATGAAAAAAATAGTATTAATTTATGCTTATAAAATGATTTCCCTCAAACCAAGTTACTTAGCTTAATCTAGATGGATATTGACATATATCGACAAAGACTTGTTTTTGTTTTCTTCTCATACCTTACTTTACTTTTGTTGTAAATGCCATAAAAATGTAGCTAAGTACAACATCAAAATAAAAGAAAAAAAAGAAAGAAAATACATTTAACGACTATAGTCTATACATTCAGAGGTCATAGCTAGATTACAAATAGAATCAGAATTTGACCTTTTGGCATAGTTCTCCATTAGGTGAACTATAGTTAGCATTACCGAATTAAAGTCCAGAGACTTTTCTTTTTTTATTATCCTTTTCTTCCAAAAAGATCAAATAATTTAGAATCGTTTAAACATCTGCCACTTGCACATGTGCCAGGGACGGAGCCTGTCAATAACGGAAAAATTCTCAAATGCATTCAAATTCTATTGCGCATTTCTAAATGACTAATTAAATCATACATTTCACTAGTGACTATTGCTGCACACATCTATATGATAAATTATGTATGCTTTTTTGGCCCCTTATTAATGTGTACAAAAACGAAGTTACTATCAGTTAAAACACTTAGGGATACCATAAATAGACAAACAATAAAAAGTACGAAGATTAACACGCATAACAACCAGCTATTATTGGCAGGATTCTTAAAAAAAAAAAAAAACCTCAAGGATCGTGATCCACATGTCCTCGTGTTTTTTTTTCTTCCTTGGAGACCGTAAAAGAGAAACGATTAAAGGTAGCTTGAATTTATAGATCCTTAATATGATTGTGATATTAGTGGGTGTTAAGCTAGCATCTGTTATCTTTCAACTTGTTGAAGCCTTATTAGTGGACGATTTTTGAATTAGAAGAAGGAATGCTTGTAATTATAGTATCACAATTCACAATGCATTTGACGATCCCAGTTTTAGAGGTAAAAAGATAATTAGAAAAAAAACTAAAAAAGTAATGATTAATTTTTTTATAAATATAAAGAAAATTTTAATAAATGCCCTCAAAATATTAACAAAATAATTAAAAAATGAAAAAGTATTATCTAGTTCAT
This sequence comes from Glycine soja, assembly GCF_004193775.1. Taxonomy (NCBI): domain Eukaryota; kingdom Viridiplantae; phylum Streptophyta; class Magnoliopsida; order Fabales; family Fabaceae; genus Glycine; species Glycine soja. Next base: position 44,949,074 of record NC_041015.1, read on the forward strand.
ATTGATTATAATTTTTTTAAAATAATTTTATTGTGATTTTTAATAAAAAAAATACTTCTATTAAAAAAAATTAAACTCAAGATATTTTCTACTTAAGTCATAGACTAATTTGTATAAGTATTGAGTTTTATTTAAAGAATTAATACCTCTTAATAGATATTCTTTCACTCCCATTGATTTCAAGATTAAACTTTTTGCCTACATATTTAAGGAGTTATTATTATTTAAAATATAAATTATATGTATCATCTACTAAAAATAATTCTATTCGAATATGATTAAATTATTGAAAGTATTAAAATTTTATTTTCAAGTATTTAATACAATTATATATTATTTTGTATTGGTTCTATTGATAGAGCTTTTAAACGCCAATGATTATTTTTTCTTTACAAAACTTGATTGCCTTGCCTAGTTATGAGCTAACAAGGTAAAATCATATAGAGTAAAGGTGATTGAAACAGAAAATTGAATTACGTTAGAAGCCAAAACGAAATGTTTCCATTAGATGAGACGAGGGTCAATTGGTTGGAAATCAGAAAAAGTGGGCGTGTTGAATGGCTGTGTGAAGCTATTATTATTATAGGTCACCAAAACCCACAAAAGAAATATACTATATAAGAAATAAATAAAAAAGGATAGTATTAAAGAATGATGATGATGATAAGAAGGGATTATTATTAGGGCAGGGGAATATCAAAGAATAGGACACACTGAGAGGATTTGGTGACATGTGAGTCTTGCCCTATTGGAATCATGGTGGTCCATGCCAGAGAATAATCTGGTGTCTTGCAATGATGATTCCCCCCTACCCCTCCTCTAACTTAACTTCTCCCCCAATATTCTTCTATGCATGCTAGTACTCTCTATGTTCCTTCTCAGTTTTCAGTGTCATGTTCTGTAAGAAGAGTGATGGAGATAGTGAGTGACATTGCAATCACACACATGCTGAAGTATTGCTACTAGTTGCATTCATCTCATTCTCCAGCCTTTTGCTTCTCTCTATGCCTTCTTCTCATAAGGGGGCATAAGTAGCCACATGTGCTTCTTGCCCTTTTCGTTTTGTCCTCTATCTATTTATTTTTAAAAATGAGCATCTTATTTGTTTTAAATTTTTTGAACCCTTTTCTTTTTCTATTTTTTATCCCCATCGCATGTTGTGATTCGATTATTGTCGTTTTGGACTTTTTTAAGTCAGTTGTACAGAGGAAAGTAGTTTGGGAATTGGTTCACCCTTTTTTTTTCTCATGCAGTAATTATTGCTCCTTACTATATATTTTAATACAAATTCTTTTTTTTTTTTTTGAGACTTCATGAAATAATGGAACTCAGTATTACTTTTAGCAAATTCACAACAAATCAGACACAATTACTCAACCAACTTTTTAACCCATATCATTTTTTTAGTGTATAAGATAGATAAATGATACTCAAATAAAATAAATTATTTTCCAAGCTAGTTAAATACGATATCTTTATTTTTGATAAATACTTCACATATTGAGCTAGGCAAGGACTTTCCTCCTACCACTCCAAATTGTGGAGTAATCAATTTGCATTCTTGATTTCATTACTCTGATAATCAATGCGTACGTTAATGAATATTGCCTTAAAATCATTTAAGTGAAATTAATTTTTGTTTTGCGTGTCTACTTTGAATTGGAATTGGTGTGATTTATATTTGAAACAGAAATGACTTTTCAAAGTCAAAATACTGCCTATTGAATTTGTGAGTAAAATTGTTTTTTTTTTACTAATGTATAAAAAAGTTACTCCTACTTTTCAGTTTTTATTTTCAAATATATTTAATGCAACAAATTAATGATGATAAAATATTCTTGTTGATGCACAATATTAATAAAGGGGCTTGTGCTTGTATGTTGACCAAAAAACCTATTATGCTCAACGTCCATTAAAAGCTGGTGAGGGTTTATCACATACAAAATTGCATAATAATGCTACTTTTTAATAGCATGTACCGATTAAAACTTATCTTTTACACGTTATAAATACCCAAATATACAATTTTTTAATATAAGAACTAAAACTTAAAATAGAGAAACTATAAAATTCAAGTGAATAGTTAACCTTCTATCTAATTTATCTAATATTTTTTTGTTCCATTATAATTTTCATCTTAACTTATTTTACATAGATCAAGAAAAAAATAATAAATAAATAAATGAGAATAATAATTTTATAAAATTAATCTTATATTATCATTAATTCATAGATTTTGTTATTCATAATTAATTTTATAAAGAATATAAATGAAAAAAAATAATCAATGTTACATTAAAAAAACTAAAATAATAATTATTTTTAAGATAATTTTTTCCTTACACAATAATTATAATGAAAGTGAGGAGTTATAAATAACCTTATGGCAAGCTTTCACTAATGAATATCAAGTTTGAGTTGAGTGGGTCACTTACTTCAAACTGAGGAAGCAAACAAGACTTTTTGGCAACTTTCCTACACAACATTAATTTTAATTAAAAAATTAAACTGCTCAAGAGTCAAGACTAATTAAACATTTTGGATAGAGAAACTATCCATCCCCCTTTTCACCGTCTTTCCCGTTTCTTGTCCCGCGTAGCTCCACGATCCTCACCCAATCGTTTTATGTTGCTAATATATACGTAAGCAGTGATGATAGAAGATCTCAAGCTGACGCAACCAGGTTTAAATTGCTCTAACAAAGGTGTTCATGTTAAATTACGACATATCTTAGCAAATTCGAAACAAAAATCTGTAAAGGCCAAGGGTTTGCTTGGAGGAATTACCCATTTTCAAATTTAATTTTTAAAATAAAATGTATATTTTAATCATTTTTTAAATAATTTAACTCAAATTTGAACGAAAAAAGTTTTTTTTCTTCAAATTTTAGTTGAAAATTAACGATTCTTTTTTTTTTTATTTCTTTTAAAAAAACTCACATTCTATTATTTGTTGTTACCACTTCCACTAGCTCAGCTCAATAGCTCTACCACTATCATTAATTACCGGCACTATTAACACCTAGATTGTACGTCTTCAATACTACCTTTAATTACATCCATTACCATTAGGGACGGAACTAAGAAAATATATTACGTGGGCAGAAATTTAACTAAGATAAAGAAAATCAACAATGATTAATTTTAGTTTAAATATTTTTTTAGTTTAATAATAATATATTGTAATTCAATTATAAATTACTATTGACATGACTTTTGAAATTAATAAGAAAAAAATCAATAAGATAATTCAAATAAGCATGAAGGCAGTGCTATTAATTCAAATAGTCATTAAGGGATAAACCTCAATCCTAGAAAAGAAGGATTTTATTTACACATAAACATGGTAGAGCTCAATCCAAAAGAAAATAAAGAAAGAAAAGAAGTCAAACCAGGAAGGAATAGATAGAGAGTAACAATCTTCAATCCTAAGCTGTAACGAAAAATAAGATTTGGAATCCCTTAATACTCCTAACGGAGTCGATCTATTTAAAGTCCGTGCGTAATATGGATCCAAAATCAACTAAAAACAAAGCTTATAAATTAAATTTTTCCAAATTAGAAGTTATATATAGCTGCCTATATATACTACTCCACGAATGCCTATATCTTAATCTTAAGGCTAAAATATGTTTTTATCTTAAATAAATATTTAAATTTTATATTTTTTTATTTATATTAAGTACCAGATAAAATAATAAATTTATTTTTGAATTATGATAATTTTTTTAGTCTTTATAAATTAATAAATTTTGTATTTTTTTCCCGATAAAAGAATTTATTTGTTATTAATTTTTTTAAAAAAATTAATAACAAATGAAAAAAATTATCAAAAACAAATATAAAATTCATTAATTTATAATAAATTAAAAAAAATTTAATGAACAAAAACAAAATTATTATTTTATTAGGAAGTGAAAATAAAAAAAATTATTAAAAAATAAACACAGGTTCAAGTATTTATTAGAAATATATATGGATATATTTTAACTTAATCTTAAATAGTCCCCAGGACAGTGGCGTGTGCGGGGGAAATTGCCCAGGATTATTTTTTTCTTATTTGTAACTGTAATATTTTTTTTTGGCACCATAAAAATTTAGACATTGCACCACAAGAAAAAAAAAGAGAGAGAATAACTTTGAAAAATCCAAATAGAGAATGCATTAACACATGTGCACTTGTGCCTAAAGCCCAAATAGACATTCAATAAAAGAATTGTATCCCAAACAGTGTAGACAACATTCTTAAGGATGATGCATTTATTATAGGTTAAATAGCTACTTTTGTTTTTTAATGTGTAATTTACTTGATAAATGCATCAGTAAAAGATGAAAATAAAATTTAGTTCTTAAAAATATAAAAGTGCGACAAATATATTCGACGGTTAACTTCTGTCCGTCACCGTTTATAAAATAGCTTACGTGGCATAAAGGAAAAATTTGTCATTGAAATGATGATTAACGTGGTCATCTCTAATTGGCAACATAGGGACATGTTTTTCATAATATTTTTTTATTTTTCATGTTCCCACTCCAGTTGACCAATGCATTCCTAGAAGATGAAAATATAAAATTTAGTCCCCGAAAGTATAAAAAGTGAGACAAATATATCTGAACGTTAATAATAGATTGTGAGTAATTATTATAATTTTGAAAAATTTACAATGACTACGACAAAATTTTCGGAGAACTATATCACATCGGTAAGTGTTTGTTTCCGTTATATAATTTTTAAGTTTCATCAACGGTTGAGACATGCATAAAATATATACCAATAGAAGTGAATTTTTATTGCTTTGGCGAATTCTTCTTACTTTTCTTCAATCACAAAAAAAAAAATCAATCATTTGGTTGTTAACTCTTAAATAAATGTTATCAACATAGAAAATAAGGATTTTTTTTTACTGTAAAACAATGAGAAAATCATTATTTCTATTTAATCAAACACTATTTATTTAATTGTTTTTTTTTATAAATTTTTCATAATAAAATATGAATGTCTATTAGTATATGCAGTGACATCAAATTACAAATTATAATAAAATATTGTTGATTTTTTTTAAATCATATACAATTATTTTTTATTGACTGATCATTTAAAAAATTATAACCTTAAAAAAAATTATTTCAAAGGAGGTAAGTGTTTTTTACAAATTAAAAGTGTCATTGCAATTACAATTTTCCCTAAAAATTATTCATGGATCTAATTTAACTATAATGTTTTACAATAAGCATTTTTTTTTACTTGAACCTTTTATCAAGCACCAGAGTATAAAAAAATTATTTATAGTTTATAAAATGAGTATTCTTTTTTCTTCTAGACTCAATTTAATTTACAAGTTTATTAAAAAAAATTGTCACAATCATTATATTTTTTTTTTCAAATTATAATAATTAATCACAATCTACTATTAACGTTTGGATATATTTGTCGCACTTTTTACACTTTTGGAGACTAAATTTTGTATTTACATTTTTTAGAAACACATTTGTCAGCGGAATGGGAAGACGAAAAGTCAAAAAAATATTATATGATAAATATGTCCCTATGCTAACAATTAGAGATGACTACGTTGACAATCATTTCAGTGACAAATTTGTCTCTATATGTCACGTAGATTATTTTATTAACGGTGATGGACGAAAGTTAACGGCCGGATATATTTATGACACTTTTTACCCTTTCAGGGTCTAAATTTTGTATTTTTCATCTTTCAAGGATACAATTGTCAACGAATTACACATTCAGCAACAAAAGTGGTTATTTACCCTTTATTATATAAGAAAGATCAAAGTGTAAAGTGAAAAGTTTTAAATTTTCTTCTCTTTCAAGTTGAGATATTTATCAAGTGATTGAAAAATAACTTTAAGAGTTAAACAATAGATATATTAAAATAAATATTGAATTGTTTGTTTGTGTAGCAAGCTTGAGTATAAGAAATTCATTTTTTTGCATTTAATGATAACGAAAAGTTAATTTGTTTGATTAAGTTTTATCTATTATAATGTTTTTATGTGAAATTTGTGGGTCTTGAAAATTAACTTGAAATTTTTATTAGAGATATTCAGTCTAATGATTATTTTTTAAAAATAAATGAGATTATGAATCTTTCTCAAATGTTGACAAAACAAAAAAATATTACTTATTTGATGATATACTTTGCTTGTGATATTAGCTTTAATTTTGCTAGTAACAATTGCAATAGTAAAAAAATGTTTCTCTAGCGTAAATCTTGAGAAGAATAAAATACACAATCACATGATAGATGAGTGGTTGAGTGATTGTTTGGATATATATAATGAGAGATATTTTTGATAATATTGACAATAAAAACATTTTTAAAGAATAAAAATGCATTAAATGACAATTATAATTTATAGAACTTTCAATATTTTAGATTTTTTTCATGATATTATATTTTTGATAAAAGTTTATGATATTTTAATTTTATAAAAATATTATAAAATATTTCTTGTTCCACTGAAAAGTTCTGAATTTGCGGTTGGTCCTAGACATTACTGATGGACTGCCTTTTTTTTTAAGAACTAATTACCGACTGTCTTAGTATAAAACCGATTTCTAATTCAAGACTTTGCTTATGATTTCATCTGAAGCCGTCTCAGACATCAAGATCAAAGACATTATCTTTGTCAGCCCCCCACCAACCCGGAATGCTTTTTGTAACCCCACTTGTACCCCACTTCATATACTTCAACCATACATGGGTGCATCTTTTCCTAAAAGCTGTTTTTTCCTTAGGGAAAGTATTCCTAATATAAATTAAAGTGGCAGCTCTTAGAATTACTAGTTCCTTTCGAAATTTTCTTTCATTAGATATGGTTAATCTTACAAGAATGAAATTTAGTAAAAGATTGATTAATAAATGAGTAGATAAAATATCATGGTATGTCGGATGGGATGTTTATGTCTAATGTTTCAAAACATATAGCAGGCATCTAGCTAGAGTCTAGCTAGACAACACTTCCTGGATGTTAAAAGCTGAATCAGTACTACTCAAGTGAGGATGGGTTCATCATAATAATTTTCACAGTGTATTCGTTTTTTAATTAAACGATTTAGGTTGTTAAAAACCTCAATTTTATATTAACTATTTTACATTTATTTTCATTTTTAAATATGCTTTTTAAAATTGATTTTATAGCATATTATAAAAACCATTTTTTTATTATCTTGATTGATGTGAAAATAAACTTCAAATATTTCTTATTGAACAAAATATTATAATCATGATCATAATTTTCATATTTAAATTTGTTTATAGTATTCATAATATATGAATTAGTAATATTAGAATGCACTATTGACGTGCTTATATTAAGTAGTTAAGGAAATATAAAATAACATATTTATTATATTTATTACATAGACATCAAAATTAAATTTTTGCAATGAATAATTTTAACACAAAAAGATTTTATAAAATTTATTTTGGTAAAGTTTAGTTAAATATTTATATTCAAATAGTTTTGATTCACATTATTTACGATTAAAATTATAAATAATTATAATTGTTAGTAAAAGATTGTTAACATATATAGGGTGGGATTGTATGGACTTTAACATGTTTATTAACATTTCTCTAAAAAAAAAAATCATTTTGGTTCTATTAATTGTCTGAAATCCTCATTAATTAATTTCTTCATTAGGATATATAGTGGCGGGTGTGTCAATAGCCATATTGCCTTTTAGGGCCTACATGGTGACAAGGGAATGTGTTGTTGTAACCATTGAAGAGAAGAGCGAGAGAATTCACAAAAAAAAAATAAAAAATGGAAGAGCTAGAGTCTAGAGATCCTTCTTCCGTGGTCGACTTAATTAAGAGGTGGCACAAATCAGATTTTTTATTTATTTATTTATTTATATGTGTTCTCTTCCATAAATGAGATCGATGATGTAGTTAATCATGGTGCAGCATAGTAGACCAAAGATGACAGCAAAAAGATCTTTGTCAAGAGTAGTGAAAGGTGGCTCCGTGGCAAAAATTGAAAGATATCACTCAGATACCATGTTACAAAACATTGCTCAAAAGTGAGAATTGAGAAAAAAAAGTGAAATTCAGTAGAATGGATAGACGGCCAACTAGTTATATATATATATATATATATATATATATATATATATATATATATATATATATATATATATATATATATATATATAGTAAATAAATATCAGCAACTAGTAACAAATCTCCAACTAAACTATATATCTAATATTTGATTTGAATCGATGATGGTCATGATCGAGTGGTAACAAATAAAAGGAATTCACTAACACTTAATTACAAGAAAAAAAAGAGTATGAGACTGACACACTAAAATGTAACCTGATTTTATTTTATTTTATTTTTGGAAGTCTTTCTAATTGAAGACAAGATTTTATTGCATGTCCTTTCTACAGCAATGAATTCATTAATTAGTTGAACCGAGAGCTTTTCTTACCCTTGCAAAATGCAAAATGCAAAGTTCCATATATACTTGGGGATTGTGGGTCATATATTGTGCTTTCTTCCCGTCACTCAATAAGTCTAGCGTTATTATAATTATTTTTCTAAACAATTTAAATCATGTTCACACTTTTTGTATCTATGGCTGCATGAGGCACAGTGGCGCCCATGAGAGAAGTGGAAAAGGTTTCAAAAGCATGATTAACAGCAATATATAACGGCTAGAAATTTGATCAAGAAGAAACTTCTCTGATCTTATTATGCAAGTATATTTAAATTAACACTTCATGTATGGGAAGACAATTTTTAGATAAGTTGTTAACAATTTACATGGCTAAAAATGTTGATTTGAATACATATATAATAGGTTACATTTTTTTTATACATACTATACAAATCCACAATGTCCAACGACAAAAAAAAGAAAAAAGAAAAAAGAGGAGATCATAAATAAATTAAAAAAGAATAAAAAGCTTATTTGATGATATCTGATTGAACACCATCTGGTTGGACTGAGGACAATTTCATATTCAAAGGTTAAAGGTAAAGGTAAGTACAGCACAACAGAAGCACCACGTTAACGTTAATTATGATTACTGCATTCATTCAATTTACGGTTATATGAATGATGGTAATAACTAATTAATACAATGTAGCAATTAATTCATTCATTTTTTTCATTATGGTGGCAATTTTTAGTGGAATGCATAATGTTGTTTCCTTATTTGTTCACTACAGAATCTGCGGAAGCACTATGGCACGTTCCTATACTCTCCTTCTATCACTGTCGTCATTGTATTCTAACAAGGGGTACAAATTTTGAAGACCACGTTTAAAGTGATTCTCGGGCCCGTTTGTGATATGTTATATATCTTCAAATTTAGCAGCGTACACACAAGATCAGGGTTAGTCATTCTTAATAACCTGCATTCATTTTCATAGAACCAACATACATTTCTATTAAAGAAAATTTGAAAGAGTTAATTTTTAACAATAAAGAATTAATTAAGTTTTTTTTTATACTTTATGCCATTTTTAAATTATTATCTAATATTAATTTTTTTCAATTAAGTATTTAAAAAAATTTCAATTTCAATTTCATTTTATTATTTGTCGTTAGTCACCTAAATGATGACATGATAAATGGAGTGTCACATCATCACACTTAATCACCAACATGTAATTGATTGAGTGTGATGACGTGATACTCCATCTATCATGTCATTACTTAACGGAATGAAATTAACGACAGTTAATAAGTTGAAACATAAAATTTTTTTAGATAGGTATTTTACAAAAAATTAATTTTTAGGTAGTAATTTGAAAATGACCTATTGTTTAGATATAAAAAACTTATTTAAACCATATATAATTAGTTTTTTGCGGTCTATGATCAATGTACACATGTAGTATGTTATGTATTTCCTCACTTTTTTTTTCACTATTCGGACTCAAAATATATATCTCACCATTTGATCTTGTTAATTCTCTTTTAGCTTTGTCCATATTATTAAATGTACGCATCTTAACTCTTTAATTTCACCTTTAATATTATCTTATTAATCTAGTTCAGTTGATTAAACATGATAAATTGATAGGCAAGCTATTGTAAATTTCAAACAGTATTTTTTTATTCCTACCAATAAAAAATCTTATTAATTTAATGCATTTCTTATTTTGAATGAGAAATTATCTTTTAAAAAAAATAAGATAAAATTTCTTATATTTTTTGACAAGTTTACAAATATTTGATCAAATAAAAGTGTTTGAGAAACATTTTTTTCTTATGGACTTATAAGATTTACTTTTAAACATAACTTAAATTTACGATTATCATTTTTATTTTTATTTTCAATAAAATAATAAAATTGATCATTTATCTGAAATTAAATTATTTATTTTGACAAAACTCCTCCTTATCATTTGTTAGCTAAAAAATTATTTTTCAGATTGATTTAATTAAGTTTTTCATACCTAAAAAATAGATTGTTTTTAGATTATTATCTAAAAATTCATTTTGTCAAATAACTACCATTACTATAAAAAGCGTTTTCTACATTGGTGAAATGACCACGGTTCCCTAGGAACCATCTTAGTATATTAGGCGGTGACAATTTTGTAAATACGAGATTTTTCAACGAAGACGATTTTAAAGAAAATATCATTCAACGACGGTTTCACGAAGACCGTCTTAAAATGATTGTTATTAGAAGTAAGTGCCCTTTGGTACTCATGGTGCCCATTTGGTACTATGAAATATATATTTCTTTCTTCACTCTTTCAAACACAAATCAAATTCCTAACCCAACTCTCCTTTCATTATCTTCGTTCTCTCAATGCCAATGGAAACTCCAAGCTCCCACTCTTTCTTCGCCCACATCACCTCCAAAGAACTCTTCCGAGGTATTGCACTTGTCTTTCTCAAACTGCACAACATTCATTTTCTTTCGTTGTTTCGCAGTTCAAAAATGACATCGTATGGACGAATTCGTCTTCGACTTCATTCTCTTGGCTTCACCGGCTAGCGAGAAAGAGAATAGGTTGAGTCTTATGGCGTCTTCTGGGACTCCCGCTATCTTCACCATATTGCATATTTCAATATAATTGGCTAGGTGAACATAGGGGTCTTCGTTTGGTAGGCCATGGAAGAGGTTGTCTTGGATGAGCTGAATCAGGGAGTGTGGATATGAAATATTGGCTGCTTGAACATCTGGCCAAACAATACTAGTGAAAAACTGAGGTGTGGAAGAACTGGAATAGTCTTCAAGGGTCACCCTCAGTGGTCTGTCTTCTGCCATGGTAGTTGCCTCAAAGGTAGGCAACATTGGCTTCTCTAAGTTGGTTGCGAACGAAGATGATTCATAGGATAGAATCCTTCTGTCACCTTGGTCAACTGACCCTTCTTGTAGCTCCCTTCTTTTTCTAGTTGCGTTGTTTCTTATACAGGTTGCTTCAATCTCCAAATTCAATGGAGCTAAGTCCTTCGCTGGAGTTTTACCTCGCAAACAAGAAGCAAGCTACTATAGAGCAGTTAACTAGGACAAAGGATTAAATTAACAAAGAGAAATATGTATATACAAAAAGAAAAATGAACGAATAAAGAATAGTTGCTTCCAAACTAAAATATGCACAACTAAGTACAAAAAGCAAAAATCCTCAACAACGACACCAAAAACTTATTAACTAATTGACAAGTGCACCAATTCGTCGAAGTAGTATTTTAAAACGGTAAGACCGAGTATCGTTTCCACATGGATTTTGTTTATACTTGACTAGTGCAAATTTAATTTGTGTGCAATTAATGAATGAATTGGGAAAATCCCAAGTAAATCATTTTGGTTGTAAATTAAACGATGGTGTGACTCTAGACTAAAACTGAGTAAAAGGAACAAACACTGAGCTTGATGATGAAAGGCGAATGCATGATTTGATTATGCTAGGGACTCCTTACAGAAATCTCTCTTGATGTAATTAAGGTGATTTTTCTCTATTTAATACTATCCTAGTTATCACCTACACCTGTGAAATTACTCTAACCATGATTTCTCACACTAGAGAGCCTAATTCTCCTAGTTTCTTTCTTAATCCCTCAAGAACTAAACTAAGCGAACTGCATGATTAATAGAGATGTACACCTCAACTAAATTACTTCACACTATCCCTAGTAATGAAACATTTTAGATGCTCTTCCAAATTCTAAGGATTAACCATATTTCCTAATGCTTAAACCCTAACATAACGTATAAATGGATGATCAAACCAAATACATGGAAATAAACACAAGAAGAAACAATGAAACTGACAATAATATTAAATAGATAGTAAGAGTTTTTACATCAAGAGAGTTTGGTGAAAAACTCCCCAACAATGGAGTGTTTAGCCCTCCATGATCATGAAGGGCTCAAATATACAAAAGGTGTAAAAGATGAAGGGATAGGGAATGAAGGTGAAGTGGGGAAAGAAAGTGGGCTCTCAATGATTGTCCTCCTTCTAACTCAAGTTTTAGGGCTTCTTCTTATCTCTGAACGAACTTCCTTCCTTCTTTCCTTTTTTTTCCTGCTTAAAAACCTTCTTGAGTTTGAAATCCTGCGACTATGTGTTGAGCGCTAGTAAGTGGCTGGGCGCTAAGCGAACCTTGTGTGCTAAGCGCCCTCTCGCCTAACTATAGGTTCTCTAAGGTACTTCTTCGTATTGAGCAGACACTCTCTCGCTAAGCGAGCTTGACGCACTGAGCGCGAACTATCAGGCTTCAACTTCTCTCTCTATCCCTTGCCTGTATATCTATAAAATAAAATCATCAAACAACATGAATTAGTAGTTTAAGGCACTTACTGCATAAAAATTCAGAGGATGTCGAAATTCTAATGATTCACACAAAAAGAAGCAATAAAAATGGAAAGATATTGCTAATTCTTATATGTTTTAATAACATAATCTACTTATGCACATCAATTATCAATTTGTTTGTGATTTACTATGATTTTGATCGCACATCGCAACTAAAATCTTGAATCCTTTCTTATTTATTTATTTTTCTCTCTCACAGACTTCAAAATTTGGACCCATTCTTGTGGTGTCCGACAAGGATGGTTACGTCACCTTGTTTGATACTCGCCGTAACTTCCCTGTTATTGCAAACTTTGAAGAAAATTCTGGTTTCTTTGCCTTTTTCTTTGTTTATCATGAAATAAACATAATGGAGATAGCAAAGTTTTACGGTTTCTTATGTGAAAATTTGCTCTCTTCTTTACACCATTCAATCTATTTAGAATTTTCTACAACATGTCTCCGAAAGTGGGAAGTCAATTTAAAGTTTATATGGAAGATTGGTCTTTTGGATTCATATATAAAAGAAAGTCAAATTGGTACGCAAAAATATGTGTGGCTTCTAAAGATCAACATGATTTTCTTGTTTGATGACAAATTAGCCAAATTTGTTCTTATTTTATCTCTCTATTTGCATTACCACCTGTTATGTGATAATCAAGGGATGTAGAAACGGAGTGGATTACTGAATGAATTGAGGAAAAGACTGTTATTTGAAACCTAGGATCGAATCATGTGTTTCCAAGAATACGGTGTTGATGGAATAGAATAATTATGATCAAAATATTGTTACTGCAGTTGATTTTTCTGTTACTAGTAAAAGGATTAAGAGCAAAATGGCTCGAAAACCCAAGAAATATGATGTTTGTGCTCCAAATTTAAATAATCCGTGCTAGAGTTCAAAATTAACAATAAAAATTATATATTTTATGGGTATGGTTTGGACTTCGCTTGCCTAGAGCTCGCTAAGGCAAGAAGTTATATAAATTATTAAGCTCAAGAATTTTGGTTAAAATTTCAAACTATCCAGTTCAATCTTGGCAATTGAACATTATTGCAGTTGGAACTAGGGGCACTGATCTGAAAATTCTGCATAACTTATAGAGGAGCCAAGATGTAGCTTTAGGCAGAGAGGTGAAACTTTGCTCACAAAAAATGAAAGGGAAAAAAAAGACAAAGGCACTTAATAATTCCACTGGCTTGGGTGTGGCTATCCCAACTCTTGTATGAACGGTGTTCATCCTCTCTATATGAAAAAAATGTGCACACAAATATGTTCAGAGTTCAGACAGCTCAGTGCAACATTAGCTTTAAGTCTTTGATCATTTTAGTTATTACCTGTTTTCAAGTCCTCAAAGGAAGCCTAAATTTGTTATATAGTTTCTACCATTTCTTGTACAGTTCATGATTATAAATTTCACTTAAACAGAAACTGTTGATTGAAGTTGGATTTTTCAAAACCAGAAAGGCCAATTATATTGTCATAAAATATATTCATGTCATGTCATTTGTCATTGGCTCAATGTTTAGCTCTCTTGATTGCTGCATATGCTCTAATTTTTCATGTTTCACCTCAATTCTTGTAAAAATCAATATAAATGATAAAAATCTTGATTTGGATGGAGTGTATACATGTTGAATCTGTCTGCTCATGTATTTTTGTAGGTAGCTAGTAGCTTATGCTAATTATGTGATATTTTTTAGTAAAAACAAGGAAATTTGATGCCTGTTGGATTAAGGTATATATTTGATTACTGTGGAAATTTTTCTTTTTCTGTTTGGTACTATTAGAGTTTATATAAATATCTATTGATTCTTTTTTTTTTTTCTTGTCTAAGTTGATAACTGAATATTGATTCTTGTTCACATCACGATATCCATTCTATATTAATGTTATGAGTTTCAGAATGAGTATAAACAGCTTAAGATCTTTTTGGATAAACAGCTCAAGTTTTGGTACTTATGTATATATAAGTTATTTTTATAAGCATTTTACAAAAAATCAGGTTAAATTGTTTCATATAAGTTATTAGTTGTTTTCATAATTTATCTCTAGAGCTTATTGAAATCAGCTAAAAGTACCTTATGACTAATAGCATAAGTTATTTTCATAAGCTTTCCCAAACAATTAGACAAGTGCTTATGTTTTTTATTAACTTTTCATGTTATATCTTAATACAATATTTTTTTTAAAAGATATTTAAAAAAAGCTTAAGTAAGATTATAGTCTTCAAATTTTTAGTCATTTGGATTTTAATTTTATAATTATTTAAGAGTTTAATTTTTATTGGTCTTTTTAGTGTTAAAAAATTATATTATTAACCAATACAAAACAATGCTAATTAAATTTTAAAATAATTATACATGATTATTTATGATTAAATAATAATATAAAATACATAATTTTTATTTTAAAAATTAACAAACTTATCATACATATCATTAAAAATAATAAACTTATCATACATATCAATTTTTATATTTCCCATTTTTTAATATCAGTTTTATATTTTTCATTTTTTTTTTAAATTTGATTCTAATCATAAAGTTTTGCATCCTATTATAAAGGTTTTCATAAAGGTTTGTAATCTTTAAATTAAGATTGTGATAAATTATTTGAACTTTGCTAAATGTTAATTTTGTGGCTCTTGAACTTTCTTTGTTGTAATTATACCTTTAATCTCTTAGGTGCTGGGGACTTTTATCACTGAAGGGGATAAGGGAATGGCTCTCTGTGATGAACTGTTGTCAACAAAGGAGTCTGCCCAAATGTATGCAAAACACTTGGCAGCTTGCTGTTAATTTTAGCTTTGACGGGTGGCTAGTAATCAATTTTTCTTTTTCTGTTTGGTACTATTAGAGTTTATATAAATATCTGTTTCAAGAAGGATTTTGCACCAAAAATTATATATCGTGTTTGAGTTGCCTTTTCTTGTCTTGGAAATTAAAACAAGAGCCCTTATTTGCGATTGTTCATAATTTTGAACCTCAAGAAAAACCTTAAAAAAAATCAAGAAAAAAAGCATGAATATTGGATTTGTCATATACATATACTGCCGGTGGAAAGAGCCAATTACTATTAGCTAAGCTTCTCCTATAATATTAAGTTATGTTAAGGTATAGTTGGCTACTGGGTTCTTGACATGCTTTGTGATAGGAATTTTAGCATTTAGGCATATTGATAGCAATATCAGACCCATCCCTCCAGCGCCAGGCACCATTGAACCAACAACTTGTAGACCCACACGTGCCACTAACAAATCGAAGTATCTAGAAGACTATGCATGAGCACAGGGACCCATTTTGAAGATATTCTGTTAGTTGTGTCGCTGCTTAGGGGACAGACGTAGAATTATATACTCTTTCTGTTGTATCAGAATATTATATTTGAATATTATATAGCTTTTGTAATCCCTATAAAAGGGATATTCATGCAGGAAATAAAGCAGTGCATTACTTCTTCCCTTAGCTTTCTTCTATTTTATCCTTACGTAGTCAGTAGCTAGCATTTTGGTCCGACCTACCTCTTCCGGCCACCATGCCTGAACACACCACACGACAAACCACCCTCGAACGTCTCGAGGAAGCCGTAGCACGGTTAACCCTAGCTCAGGCCACCCTCACCCAGAACCACGCAGCCCTCGCTCAATCCCAATCCTCCATAACCACGAAATGGACACTATGCTGGAACATCTAGCAGCGCTTACCGTCACTCTTCCTCGCAACCACCACCTCCTCCCCACCCTTCACCCACACCTTACAACCCCAAACCTCACATGAAGTTGGACGTACCACGTTTCGATGGCCAGGATCCAATTGGTTAGATCTTCAAAATTTGCTAGTTCTTCGATTACCAAGGCCTCCCCAATCACGAGCACATCACGATGGCTTCGTTTTATATGGACGGACCCGCACATTCGTGGTACCAATGGATGACCCATAATGGGTTCATCTCGTCTTGGTCGGCGCTGTTACAAGCCTTGGAGTCCCGTTTTGCCCCAACGTTTTACGACGACCCGCAGGGTACCCTCTTCAAGCTCCAACAGCGGGGGTCCGTGAACGAGTACCTCACCGAATTCGAACGGCTAGCAAATCGTATCATCGGTCTCGCTCCTCCGGCATTGCTCAACTGCTTCATTTCTGGTCTTCATCCAGAACTACGTCGGGAAGTACAGGCGCTTCAACCCCACTCTCTCCTTCAAGCTGTTGCTCTAGCCAAGCTCCAAGAGGAGAAACTCCATGACCGGCACCGCTACGTCTGACCTCCAGCTCCAGTCGCCATTCCTGCACCTTCCTTCCCACCACCACCAACTAACCCCCGTCCTCCTGTCAAACGACTATCCCCGAAGGAACTGGCCACACACCGCGACAAAGGACTATGTTATCACTGCGATGACAAGTGGGTTGTCGGTCACCGGTGTCGTCCCCGCCTCCATCTTCTCATCGCTAATGATGAGACCGACAACCCGGACACCTCAGCCCCACCTTCCTCGCCACCTGTGGTTGAACACCTTACTCCTGACGATCCACCCGATGTCTCCCACATCAACCTCAATGCACTGTCAGGTATGCCGACGCCGGAAACATTCCGCATATATGGCACAATAGCTCACCACTAGGTGGTGATTCTCGTTGACGACGGTAGTACACACAATTTTATTCAGCCTAGACTTGCCACCTTCCTTCACCTGACCCATATCCCTGCCTCGACAATGCGTGTTATGATTGGTAATGGTAGTACCATAGCCTACGATACGAAATGCCCAGGCATCCCTCTCTTTCTTCAGGGTCACTTCTTCTCCATCAACCTTTACCAACTCCCCATTGGTGGCGCCGACATCGTTCTTAGAGTTCAGTGGTTGAAGCTCCTTGGCCCCATTACCACAGACTACGCCTCTCTGACCATGCGTTTCACTTATTTGGGCCAGCCCATCACACTGAATGTTGATGTTCCTCTTTGCCTGAGCCCCGCTTCGACCCAACAACTAAAGCGGATCGCCCAGACCCACGGTATCGCGGCTTTATACCAACTAACCCACACCCCCAACCCGAACCAACATTACCCACTGGACACCTCCCCAACTATAACTCACCCCCACCCTGACCTAACCCAGCTTCTTCTCTGTTATAAGCCACTCTTCCAGGACCCACAACAACTGCCACTCCCCACTATATCTCCCACCGCATCCACCTTCTCCCAAACACCAACCCTGTGAATGTTAGACCATATCGATACCCATTCTCACAGAAGAATGAGCTCGAACGTTAGGTAGCCATCATGTTGCAATCTGACATGATCTGCCATAGCCACAACCCTTTCTCCTCGTCGGTGCTGCTTGTAAAAAAAAAAGGACGGCAGCTGGCGTTGTTGTGTTGATTATAGAGTCCTGAATGCCGTAACTGTTAAAGACCATTTTCCCATGCCAAGGATAGACGGGTTACTAGACGAAATCGGTGACGCTTCCTGGTTTTCAAAGCTGGATCTCCGGCAAGGCTTCCACCAGATTCGTATGCATGAGGACGATATACCAAAAATTGCTTTCCGCACACATCAGGGTCATTATGAGTTCACGGTGATGCCTTTCGGGTTGTTTAATGCCCCCTCTACTTTCCAGGCCACCATGAATGATCTTCTCTGGCCGTTCTTGCGGCGGATTGCGGCTGTCTTCTTTGACGATATACTCGTCTATAGTCCCACCTGAAGCACTCACCTGGAGCACTTGGAACAGGTATTCTCCACCCTTATGTCTGGTTCTTTCTTCTTACGCCGCTCCAAGCGCATCTTTGCAGAGCAACGTCTGAACTATCTCGGGCACATCATCTCCCCACAAGGGGTGGCACCACCCAAACAAGATCCAGGCCTTGACTGCATGGCCAATACCCGCCACTATGTCTGATCTTCGCAACTTCTTGGGTCTTACAATTTTATCAAAAATTCATCAAGAATTACGCTACCATTGCCGCCCCCTTAATGGCACTGTTATGCAAGGATAAGTTTGTTTGGAGCCCAGCAGCACAAGCCACATTCGAGCAACTGAAAATTATGATGACTCAGGCTCCTGTTCTCGCCACACCTGATTTTTCAGTGCCTTTCACCTTGGAGACGGATGCTTCCGGCACCTCCATAGGAGCCGTTTTGCTTCAGCAGTCCCGTCCAATTGCATTTTTTAGCAAACAACTATGCCTACGGCTACAGAAGGCTTCAACTTACGTCCGCGAACTCCATGCGATAACCACAACCGTGCGCAAGTGACGTCACTACCTGTTAGGGCACCACTTTGTCATCATGACAGATCATCGTAGTCTGAAAGAGATTATGACTCAAGTCATACAAACTCCAGAGCAGCAAATCTACCTTTCTAAGCTACTTGGATTCGACTACACAATCCAATATAAGCCTAGACCATCTACTGTCGTCGCGGACGCTTTGTCCAGAATTCCGGCACCCACTTCTTCCCTCCTGATCATATCCATCCCGCACAACCTTTTCCTGGACCAATTGAAGCAAACACTGACGCACGATGAAGCTTACCAAACTCTCCTGCACTAAGTCACCACTTGCCCTGAGGACCACCCTGGTTTTACTTGCAACTCACACTTACTTTTCTTCCATAACAAAATCTAGTTACCCGCCAGTCGCGATCTCACCAAGGTACTCATGGATGAGTTTCACCAAACACCTATGGGCAGGCATATGGGAGTCACAAAAATGCTCCATCGTATCCAACAATATTTTTCATGGCCACATATGTGTGCCGATATCCGCCGTTATGTTGCCCAATGCACAACATGCCAATAGATTAAATATGAAACTTGCAAACCCGCCGACCTCCTCTAGCCACTACCGATACCTTTGTCCCTCTAGGTAGACCTATCCATGGACTTCATAATTGGCCTTCCACCTTCACACGGGTACACTGCAATCATGGTGGTTGTTGATCGCTTTTCAAAAGGCACTCACTTTGGTCCTTTACCCACACACTATACGGCCCACAAGGTTGCCCTCTTATTTTTCGACTTGGTCTGCAAAATCCATGGCTTCCCACGCAGTATTGTATCAGATCGTGATGCTGTTTTCCTCAGTGCATTCTGGTGAGAATTATCCCGGGTCAGTGGCACCAAGCTCCACTTCAGTACGGCGTACCATCCACAGTCCGATGGTCAAGCGGAGGCCATTAATAAGGTGTTGGAACAATATTTGAGAGCTTTTGTTCATGATCAACCCCGACACTGATTCAAGTACTTATCCCTAGCTGAGTGGTCATATAATTCCTCCGTTCACAGTGGCACAGGTTTCTCCCCGTTCAAAGTATGTTTGGCAAACCTCCCCTGACATTTCCCTTTTATGCGGCAGGAGACTCCCCAGTGGAGGCAGTAGACACGTTGCTCACCTCGCGGCACAACATTCATCTCACACTACAATGTTGTTTACAAAAATACCAGACCCTCATGAAACGTATGGCTGATAACCACCGCAGGGATCTTACATTTGACGTAGGTGATTGGGTATACGTCAAGTTATGCCCTTATCGACAGACTTCACTCCAACACACTTATTCTAAGTTGTCCAAGCGGTTCTATGGTCCTTTTCGCATTCTGGAGCGCATCGGTGCAGTTGCTTATCGCCTCCAGTTGCCCACCACCTCTAAGATACACGATGTTTTCCTCGTTTCCTTGCTTAAACCTCACCATGGGACGGACCCGACAGATAGCCAGGCACTCCCCCCTTCTAGCTGGGATAACCACCCTGTCATTCATCCCTTGCACATCCTGGATTGGAAGCTTGATGATAGTGTTGCTCCTCCCATCCAATTCGTCTTGGTCCAATGGCACGGTTCGCCTCCCGAAGATGCCACATGGGAACACTGGAGTGAGTTACAAGCTGCTTACGACCTTAAGGACAAGGTCGGTTTTCAGGGGGAGGAAATTGATAGCAATATCGGAACCATCCCTCCAGCGCCAGGCACCATTGAACCAGCAACTTGCAGACCCACACGTGCCACTAACAAACTGAAGTATCTAGAAGACTATGCATGAGCACAGGGACCCATTTTCAAGATATTCTGTTAATTGTGTCGCTGCTTAGGGGACATGCGTAGAATTATATATTCTTTATGTTATATCAGAATATTTTATTTGAATATTATATAGCTTTTGTAATCCCTATAAAAGGGATATTCATGCAAGAAATAAAGCAGCGCATTACTTCTTCCCTTAGCTTTCTTCTATTTTATCCTTACGTAGTCAGTAGCTAGCACATATCCTACTTTATCATTCGCAATACAACTTGTACTTGTTACTCATTACTTTCTTGTGTCGGCGACCTGAGTTCTCTCACCAGTCTTGCTTCACTTGAAGCTGCGCTCTTTGATATAGATGGAAGTCTTTGTGATTCTCATCTGTTCCACTATTATGCCTTCCGTGAAATGCTTCTAGAGGTAGTGTGTCTTTTCTTAGTAGAAAAGTTTCAACGCAACATATTGAAAAATAAATATATTTTTTTGTTGCAATATTCCTTTTATAGTATTTATAAATCACTGTAACTAGGAACATAATCAATAGCTATTTAATAGATTACTAGTGACTTGGCTCTTGATTCTTATAATAACATTTTGCTTTAACCAAATGTTAATTAATTTGTTTTGTGCATATTGGTGAATTTAATTTATATTTAAGATATGCCTTTTTGTTGCCCCCTTTCTACAAAGTTTCATGCCTTCTTTACTTCATTATGTGTGTGTTGTAGTACATTTGGAAGCCTGTTAGTGTTGTTATGAATTAAAAATTGTCCAAGATACTTTGTTCATGTTGAATTTGATAGTATTTTGTTTTTAATTTGGTTTAAGTAAAAATTATTCCAAGAATGTGAATTCTGAGAGACAAATGATGACTGGATTAAGAAATATGGAATTTTTTGGTTTAAAAAAATATAAGAAAATAATATTTATATAATTTTTTAACAATAATATTTTTGTTATTTTTTGTATTTTTAAAAAAGACATTCTAAGATGATTTTTCAGATAACTGTCTTAGAAGGGTAGTCTTTTAAGATGATTTTTAGCTAAGAACCGTATTAGAAAGATATCATTTTCTAAGGCAGTTTTTTTAAGGAATCTTGTCAAAAGTCTTGACTTTCGGCGACGTTGGCTTCAGAGACGGTTCAAAATCGTCTTTAAATGTCTTTAACAACCATCGTTGTTTGTGGCTTTTGTAGTAGTAGTGTCCCTATAAAAATTTTATGTTTCAATTTATTACATGTCGTTAAGTAGTCCCCTTCTGTGAAGTGATGATGTGATAGACGGATTGTCATGTCATCATGTCCAACCAATGACACATTGTTATCACGTCATTGATGGTGATGACGTGACAATGAAGTGTCTTTGATAAGATATGATGACATGATACTTTGTCTGTCACATCATCATTTAACGAAAGAAGACTAATAGATGAAATTGAAAAATTTTAGGAACTTAATTGAAAAAAAATGAATATTAGTCTATAATTTGAAAACAACCTATATTTGAGATACGAAAACTTAATTAAGCCAACAATAAAAGATGAAATGTATGATTATTTATTTTGGATAATGTTGATGAATATTCTCTTATGCTCTAGTTGAAAGTAAGTAAATTTAGAATAAATTCTTATGTTGTGACTTTAGCTCTTAAAAATATATTAATATTCTCATGTGTATAAGCAAGGTAAAAGACACATTCTCTCCTGTGATTCTCTTAAAAATGAATTTCAATAGGACAATAACTAATATCATATCAGCCAGGAAAGAAAAACGAGGCCAATGGAACACATAATCTGGTGGTCATAAGTGCCTGATGAGTGATGGGGCCACATCAGGTTTGACATGAAGAATATCTCACAGCTTATGTATCAGGTAACATGACGTCCAAATGATATGCTACTTTCTTCAAGCCAGGCAAAGCAGCATGCAATTGAGGCCAAATTCATTTTCAACTACTCTGAACATAAATAAAAATAGGATAATTATAGTTTCCCCTACCGACTTTGTATACACAGTAAGGCTTGTGATTAAAGCTATTCTCCATGTATCTTTATTTTGCAATTTATGGGGGAAAAGGTGGTTGGAGAGTTAAAAGGGTTGGTTCTTCCCAAATTTGTCATTTGACACACTGGCATTAAAATATAGTCGTGTAAATTTAACTTTCTGAAAACTAGAACTCTACGAACATGTTTTTGGTAGTCATAAGGAGTGGTTGCCACCCATAACTTGAACTTATCAACTCTAGCCAAAGTCTAAAAAACAAGTCTAATGATTTTCAATGAATTAGTTCATCTCGAAACAATTGTAGCTCAACATTATATGTTCAGATTACAATATAATGTTGAGCTACAATTGTTTCGAGATGAACTAATTCATTGAAAATCATTAGACTTGTTTTTTAGACTTTGGCTAGAGTTGATAAGTTTAAGTTATGGGTGGCAACCACTCCTTATGACTACCCAAAATATGTTCGTAGAGTTCTAGTTTTCAAAAAGTTAAATTTACACAACTATATTTTAATGCCTGAGTGTGTCAAATGCCAAATTTGGGAAGAACCAACCCTTTAAACTCTCCAACCACCTTTTTCCCCATAAATTGCAAAAAAAAAGATACATGGAAAATATCTTTAGTCTCAGGCCTTACTGTGTATACAAAGTCGGTGGAGGAAACTATAATTATCCTATTTTTATTTAAGTTCAGAATAGTTGAAAATGAATTTGGATTTGATCGTGTGATTAAATAACATAACATGGTTATGTCAGGAGAAAGAAGTAAACAATTTATATTTGATTTTTATCAATTAAGAACTCACCACGATTGTTTGTAATTGTATTGCACCCTAATTATATTTCTCAAAAATTGTATTTCTCACTCTACAACTAACCATCACTACTACAAAAAACATAAACAAAGACGATGGAAAATAACATACAATGATGGTGGAGCACCGTCTTTGAATCTAACGTCGTCGAAAGTTTACGACAGACCTATAAAACCCATCTTAGAAAAACGTTACCTTCTAAGACGATCGTTAGCTAAACAACGTCTTAAAAATTTAACTTTCTAAGACGGTCGGTCGTTAGTTAACCACCGTCTTAGAATGTTATTTTGACAAAAAAAATATTAAATTTAAAAAATAATAAAAACATTATTTGCTATCAGTAGTTTCCATGTTTTGGGACTTGGTAACATGAGAATTTATTTTTTACAACTATCTCAAACAAACTCTAAATTTATTTCTATTAAACCTTTAAGACAAATAACAATACGAATGATCCAAAAACATAGTACTGGGAGCTATGATTAAATAAAGAGAGAGAACTCTCATGATCAAGGAAAATTACTAAAGTAGAATTACCTTATTAAATTTACTATCCTATAGAGTAAAAAAGAGAAAAACTTACAATTTTGCCATCCCTCCTTGCTTCTTCCAAATATTGGTCCAACACTTCTTTGGTGGTAATAAGTTTCACATTCCCAACAACAAAATCCACATTATCATTAGAATCATTATTCTTAGCTTTGTTCAACAAGCATTAGAAACATGAAACTTCTCAGTCAACTTGTTTATCAATGTCTACAAAGTTAAGCATTGAGGATTTCCAACTAGCACATGACCTAATTAACACTCTGATTTTTTTTTCAAGACCTAATTAAGAATTAAGAAATTAATAATAATTTAATTGGTAACAGTAAATTTATTTTAAATTTATATTTTTTTCTAAAATTATTCTTAATAGTAATAAAACATATTTTTATTAATTTTAATTAGTTCTTTTATCCTCTTTTATGATTTTATCATTAATAAGATTAAACGAAAGTATAGAAAATAAAAACATAATTTACGTCTAATTAAATAAAGTAATGTATAGTTAATTAATAGGTACCTTTTGATAGCTCCTTAGCTGTGGCTTCCCAAAACCAATGCAGATGCACGGTGCCTATCTACAGCATCACACAACACGTTCCTAGCATCACCTTGGACCACTTCCACTAGCACCTCAAGAACCTGCAATTTTAAACCAAAATTTTAAAACAACAAATTGAAAAGAGTCTCTGCCTTCATTATAGTAGTTACTAATGGACCCGTCCTTTGTCAAGTCTCGCTTCCATCACATATGCTTGAGCAGCCCATGAATTCGTGCTTTAAGATCCATCATATGTATAAATTATGAGTAATAATCATTTGTTTGGTTATTATAATATCCTACAAATTTAATGCTACCGTGGTACTACTATAGTATACTAGTATATAAAAATAGTAAGAAAAAGAAAAATTTTAAATTTTTAGTTTCTGAATTATATCAAAAATATTCTGGAAATTATCAACGTTTTTTTTAATTTCTTCTTTTCTTTACTCTTTCTCACAATTACAACAATTAATAGTTGATACACAGTAAATATACTAATGTGAAGAAAATACAGGTCACGCGACAAAGCAAGTAAAGAAAATATTGTAAAAATTAAATCAAGTTCATATGATTTGGTTAACATTTAGTAGAGTAAGAAAAAGAAAAAAAAAAACATACTAACATTTAGTATACATATCAATTAAAAATGATCCCTAATATTTTAAGGTAATTATTATAAATATTAATAAATTTATAATACATTAAAATGTGTGATTATTTTTCACCAAAAAAGAATTTGTGCTTAGATGGTATATTATATATTAAAAAAAGGGGAACATTTCATACTCTTGCTCAATACCATACCTGTGGTTCAGGAAACCCACCAAGTGGCCACCCAAGTGGTCAATTTACATCTTTCTGCAATAATTATACTCTTGCTCAATACCATACCTGTTAGCAGATCCATGAAAGAGTAAATTTAATTATGTTGCAATAACAATTACATGTATAGAGCACCACATAAAAAAGTGATTTCTAGAAAGGGTTTCTAGAAATTGTAAGCATATGGAGGGAAAATGTTAAAAGAATCCAAAGTATGATGATATTAGGAAATACATACCATGTTTCCTCAGCAACAATATCAGGGTGACTGAAAATTTTGGCAGCATCATACCTCTTGTTGGTTGGAAGTGGCTCACCATCTGGGGTGTATACAATATGGCAAAATAGATTGGTTCTTAAAAATAGAAAAAAAAAACTCAATACACATTCAAACGCTACTTCTTGCAACAATAGCTACAAACACTAAATTAATTAAACAAACTAGTAAAGCAGAAGCTAAGTACGTATATAATTTATCATACCAAACAAGTAATTTTGTTGGATTGCTTTTTCTGCCTTTTCCTTTAGCCATAAAGCACAACCCCCTGTGAGGAGTAGTAACACAAGCAGGGAAGAACCACCGCCAATTGCTGCTCTAATTATGAAGCCAACATTTGATGATTTACTTGACTCGGTAGGTTCTTCTAAATGATAAGAGACAAAAGCTATGTGATAAAAATGGAGCATTGAAATAATCAACAGCATATATATATATATATATATATATATATATATATATACCAGGTGGAAAATAAAATAGATACCAGCATACCATAGTGTTCATATTCATCAGGATAAAAATAATCAAATTGTAATTAGTGACTCATTTTTGGATATTGTTAAACTTAAATATGGGAATGGTTCCTTCAAGCAAAATGTTATACATACAAGTGTTCGGTACTGAGAAGCATATCAAGACCAGGTTTACTGCCACTTGATATGGGAATGGTTCCTTCAAGCTGATTATCAGCCTAGACATCAAGGGAAAGGGACATGAATATTCTAGAAAACTAAAAGATAAAGAAAACATCTTTTATATTAAAAGAGCTATTTAGTTCCTGGTTTAGATTTTGTTGCATCATAGACCAATCATTTGTACATTGGAATGAACAGGCAAAAAAAGAAAACTAAACAGAGGTTCTACTAGAAATATAGTAATGCAGAAAAACAATGTATCAAAGATTATTGTAAGTTTTAACAATTATATGGGCATGGCTCTCTCTTCCACCCTCATAAGACTTAACAAGACTCAATAGAGGTTCAACTAGTCTTTCTTGAGCTCCTTTTTCTTTGTCGGGACAGGAGGAAAGATGAGTCTGCAGTGTAAAACATGCCCCATAAATTATTAACATTAGAAGGGAAAAGACCAGAATGAGAAATTCAGGGAAAGCAACTCACTTCAACAATTCCCTTCAATAATTTGGCAGGGAAATCAACAATTTGGGAGCTTGGAATCCTCTCAAACTCCTTATATTTTGATTCCAACTGAAAAATCACATAGTTCAACAACAGCTCAGATTACTTTTAAGTTATTAAACCAGAGAAAAAAAGGTGGCAGGGTATCCCTTTACCTCATTTTTACCTTAACAACGAAGAATGCATAATAAATTCATATCAAACACTACAACATTAAAATTAAGCAAATAAGTTCGATCAAGAAGAATAGCTAAATTACCTTTCCGAGTAATTCAATTCCCAAAAGCTTGGACTTTTCTCAATCACGGTATGAAATTCCTACAAGTTGAAAAACATTCTTGTCTTTCAAGAAATATGTTACTAAATTGAATATAATACTTGTTAGTTTTGTGGGCAGAGTCATTTGCTACCAATGATAAAATCATAATTAATTACCGAAAGACATATTTAAGACACAAGTACAGTCATACAACTACCCAAGAAAAAAATCTAAATCACTAACATATTGAACCCTTTCCATCATTTTAAATACAGATAGATAATCCACTCCAAAAAGAACAAATTAATTCTATCACTGCTTTCTACTGCGTGTTGTTTCATGTTTAGTTTAGAACATATAAAACCAAAATCAAACACTAAATAAAATTCCCATTAAATCTCACCAAGTCAGATTGTGCAAATACATGTTATACTGCTAGATTGTGTAAACTAGTCAATGTGCTGTTTTCCCTACATAAAAAGCTTTAAACCTATAGTGATCTGAAAATCTGAGCAGCAATTATATATATAATATAGGATCATGAAACTACCTTTACTTCCTCTTAATTCAAAGATCATAGTAGAATACGCCCAGTTACCTACAAGTCAAAAGACATCTTTACTTGGAAGAATGAACATAGTTAAGGTAAAAATGAACTCATTTCACCTGAAGCAAGCAAGTCCTTCCATCTATTAGAAGGCGAGTTCCCGCTGCTTCTTCCTCTGCATATATTACATGAATGTTCCCATTTTCATTAGTTTCTTCCAGCTTTCATCATGCATCCCTCATTCAAGAACATATAAAAACTCAGGCAGAATTTAGCATCTTATACCTTCCGCCGTGTTCCGCCATTGATTACTTACCACTGCAACACATATGCCTCGTCAAAATTGTGAAGCATAATATTCACAAGAATAAAGTGAAGTACAGTAACAACAACCATTGATTTTAATATGCAAGCACACGAATAACAAAATCTGAAGCTATGACTACATTTTATCGGAGCTAAACTAAAACCTAAAACTGAAAATTCCAAAGTAAGATCTAAAAAATACAACACATACTCGTATCCAACGGACACAGTGAGCTCGAGTCCCTTGTGCAAGACCTGTTTCTGCGGCGGAATAGCTCCGACGAGATGGTAACACTGGTTGAGCAAGTTGTACACCTCGGGGAAAAATGACGCGTCACTTTGGCATATGGCTTCGAGGCACTTACTGCTTTCTGTATTTCCCATAGCCCCTCTCGTGGTACTCTGTGAGTCCCTATAGCCCCTCCGCCACCACTTCCATCCAAACGCGATTCTGCTTCCATCCAAACGTGTAGCTCTTTCTCCATGGAATGGAACGCGGGGGAAAGGAACAGACAGGGTGACATGGTGAAGAGGAAAAGACGCGAGGATAAAAAGGAAAGAGGAAAAGACGCGATGAGAAAGAGGAAAGAGGAACAGAAGAGGAACAAACGCGAGGAGAAATGAATGCGAGGGAATTACAAATTGAAAATAAAAAATACTAAGAAGACTAACAGACGCGAAGAGAAAGAGGGAAAGAGTAACGCACAAACATATATTTTTTCTCGAGGAGGACAGGTTTTTTACAAAACGACGTTAAATTTTAATTTCAAAGACACTGCTAACAACACCCGTCTTTGAAAAGTTTCAGTTAATTACAAAAAAACCACCGCTACTTAACAAGGATGGTGTATCGAGACCCCCGTTTTTAAATTCATGTCGTAAAAAAACATTTTTTAGTAGTGCATATCACAGTGTCCTCCAAAGCCGTTAAAAATAACTCTGCATTTAATCTCTATTCCTCTCTGTAGGAAAAAAAAAAGGTTTCTGATAAAAAATATTACAAGACTACAATCACTTGTTGCCAATGATTTCAAGGAAAATGACAATTACAGTTACAGACATTAAATATAGTAGGTGCCTGCTTCAATTATTAAAACAATTGCAGACAGGACTCATCCAACTGCTTAATTAAATAAACTAATTTCTAGAAAGAAGCTAGCCAAAGAAAGAAATCTAATGAGTGCAATTTACTTTTCTTTTCCCTAGTTTGAGACACTGTTGAATAGTAAATGTGGGTACCACTCAACGGAAATTCAAACTTCTCCGCTATATAGCAAAAGACCAGTCTCAACTCCTCTTAGTACTCAATCCAAATAAGCTACGATACTAGACTACTACTTGAGAGCTAAATATTTGCGAAGAGAAGAGGTTCTTCCAATAGAAACAAGCAAGTCAATTGCATAATATCTCTCAAAGCAAAAGACAAATTGGAAAAACAAAGAAACCAATATCTCAGGGATATCGTGCATCATGCAGATCATGTTATCATGTACAAGAGGGAAAATAAAAAAGCTTCTGATATCCATCATCAATCACTAAATCACTTTTTCGCAGGAACTAGAAATTAAGAGCATGTTCTATTCCTTTCTCACTTTTTGATTTTAAAAACTATTTTTCTAAAATAATTTAACACTACATAAATTTTAGTTGAAACTAAAATCAGTTTTTATAAAATATAAATCAAGCACAGGCTAAACAATTTTCTTTCTAGATCTGTCCAGAGAGAAAACAAGATTCAACCACCAATGAACTATGGCATATGGTGGCGTTTGTAAGTGTTGAACATAATAAAGTGAGATGCAAAAGGTGTTTATTTCCATCTATTAGACACATAGAAATCAGGATTTCAATTATCAACACAAGTGTTGACGAAGTTACCTTATCAGTTTCCATGCGGAAAGTTAAAACGCGTCCATTAAAGACCAAGCAATTCTTCACAAAAAAGAAACATTTTTGATTGAAAATTTCAACACCCAGATGAACATAAGAGGCTAAGCACAAATAAAGAAGGTGAGTTAAGGAAAACAAAAACGAAACAGCATGCCCCATGTCTTGACATCACACCCTGTGAAGAGAGAGAGGTTTGAATACTTACAGATGAAAAGACAAGGGAGCAGTTTGTGTTTGGAGGGTGCAACTACGATTGCAAGCCGTGAGAATATTTGGAAGCTCAATAGAAAAGAAGGAAAGATGCGTATAAGGGTGGAGACAGAATGAAGAGAAGGAAGAAGAAGAAGAAATGATGGAGTACGAGGGAAAGAAGAGTTGGGAGCAGGGACGGATCCACGTTGAGGCAGGGTGTGGCTATAGCCACACCAGATTTTTTAAATTATAATTTTAACTAAAAACTTTTTACGTTAGTTTATTAAATTATAGATATTTAGTAAAATTAACTATTATGCTAATTGGTAAATAAAAAAATAACCTAAAGAACATGTAATTATAACAAAAATCATTAGTTTTAATTTTTAAGATAATTTTTTATACTTATTATTTTTGTTTAAATATTAAATATTTACTAATGTTAAATAATATAATGTTAAAAATAACGTTTTTTTTATAATTACACGTTCTTAGTTTGTTTTTTTACAAAGGCTACATGTTCGTAGTTATAAATCAGCACTAAGTTATGATATTAAAATAATAAACATATAGTATTAAAATAAAATTTTAATGAAATAAATATATAACCCAAAGATAACTAATGTAATAGGTTGTGCTCCGGGCAATAACTTTATGAAATCTCCTACGATTCAAAAGGATAGAGACAAAAATTGTTTCGGGACAAACAAGTATCGCAATTTGTTAAATTGATTGAAGAGGGTCAGATAGAGATTAGTAGTGAATTAAATCAATAATCATCTATTACTAAAGCGGGTGACACTCGTTGGGGTTCCCACTTTAGGACTTTCACTAGTTTGATGACTATATATGGTGCCATTATTGAGGTACTCGAAGAAGTCGGAAAAGATACGTCATTTGAAAAATATGGTGAAACTATGCTTTTGCTAGATGTGCTTCAATCCTTTAATTTTATTTTCATGTTATACCTGATGGTTGGGATTTTAGGATTTACAAATGATTTAAGTGTAGCGCTACAAAAGCGTGATCAAGATCTTTTGAATGCTTTATCACTTGTCAAAGCCACCAAAGAAGAATTACAAGAAATGAGGAATGATGGATGGAAAGAACTTATATCTAAGGTTATGGAAATTTGCAATAAGCATGATATTGATGTGCCTGATTTGGATGCACTGTATGTGCAAGGGAAGAAACCTAGACGACATGCTATCACTTCTAGTGTTTCTAATTTGCATCATTTTAAGCATGATTATTTATTTAGTGTTTTAGATTTGTAGTTGCATGAGCTCAATGCTAGGTTTGATGAAGATAATATTGAACTTTTACAATGTGTTTCATGTTTGAGTCCCTCATAATCATTTGAAGCTTTTGATGTGAAAAAATTGTTGAGGATGGTTGAACTTTATCCAAATGATTTTGTAGATGTGTCAGAAGTGGTGGTGCGACATCAGCTTTAGAATTATGTCAGAAATGTTCGATGTGATCCAAAATTTGCAAAGTTAAAAGGACTTTCAGACCTTTGTGCAAAACTTGTGGAAACAAAAAAGTGCAACACATTTTATATAGTTTATAGGCTTTTAAAGTTGGCTTTAGTCTTGCCGGTAGCAACTGCAAGTGTGAAACATGTTTTTTCAGCTATAAGTTTGTGAAGAGTCAACTATGTAACAAAATGAGTGATCAATGATTAAATGATCGTCTTATAACTTTTATAGAAATAGATGCTCTTGAAACAATCAACAATAATGTTATTTTAACTCATTTTCAAAAAATGGATAATAGACGATTCTCATTGTAAATACATTTCCTTAAACAACATTATTTCTTATTTTTAATATATTTTAGTCTATAATTTTTTTTATATTTTAGTCACACTGATATTTATTGTCTGGATCCGTCCCTGGTTGGGAGACAATGAGATTTTATAATAGAATAACAATTATCACCTTAAATTAATTGTGATTATTGTATGAATTCGGCGGGAAAAAGGCTAGAGATGAATGTGATAAATCTTATGATAAAAAAAGTAAATATAAAAAGTTTTCTATATGGATTATTTTATCATATATGGTATACTTTTTTCTCCTTTCATATTTCTATATGTCATTTCCCGTTTATTATTGGCACACTTAATACCTTAGCTCATTGAAACTTTTTTTTAATAGCAATTAAGCTATATATTTAACAAACTAATCCACTATAAAAAATTATCTATCTATCTATATATATATATATATATATATATATATATATATATATATATATATATATTATCTTTAAAATTCAAATATTCTTCTATCTTGCATTTGAGAGATCATCTTATATTTTTAAAATTAACTAAATGATTTAATTTAAATTTTAATCTATTTCCATCTATAATTTTCAAAATCTTTAAATTCAAATTAAATTTTAATATTTTTAAAAATATCAGTAATTAATAATAATAATAATAATAATATACTTTATCACAATAAAAATTATTTATCATAAATTTAAAATATGTATTCATTACAAAATTTAATTATTATACAGTTTATATATTTAGAATATTTTTATCATAAAATAAATATATATCATGTCAATTCACGAGCTAAAATATTAGTTACAAGTAAAGTATCTAGTTGACCTTTAAAAAAAGTGTCATAATTAGGAATTGATCTGCCTCTAAAAAAGAAATTAATATGCATATAATTTAAAATGTTAGTAAAATTTTGTTCCACAAAACCTTATTTAAGGATGCAATTAGAAATTAATTTTTAATCAATACGTTTAAAATTTTCAACAATTAGTTAATGATACTTAATTATGTTGGGTGTACACTCATATATGAAAAAACCATTAATGATACTATTTTTTTTCATATAGACTATTAATGATACTTAATACAGCACATCGAATACCCTTTAATTAAAACCAATGTTCCACTAGGTTTTCCAGTAATAAAAAGATCTATGAATAATTTGTACGAGTTCCTCAATTTAAATTATAGAGTAAAATCGGTTTTTATTTCTCTAAAATTTGTAAAATCTAAAATAAAATCTTGTTTTGATTTTTTTTACGTGTACTATTTTTTATTCTATTGGTATCTCAACCATTTTATGTCTCTTAATAAAGTATTATCTAAAGTTTAAATCACTTGAAAAATTAAAGTGATATATTATAAAATTGCAAAAATAAAAAATAAATATTAAAAAAAAACTAAAATCAAACTTGACAAATTCTAGAGGACCAAAATGTATTTAATCCTGAATTTTGTTCCTTAAAAATATTTCTTTGCCGCGTTTCTTCCAAAAAAAAACCGCTAACGCTAATCCTTTCAAAACTATTTCTTTTTCCTCTGTCTCTCGATTCCTCCCCCAATCTTCCCGCCACCTCTCTCCAATCGATTCCGCCTCTCGCTAGCTCGCGATTTTCTGCGGCGATCGATCCCAATTTTCCCCGTCGGAGCGTGGATTCGTTTTTAGGGTTTCCTTCGGGGATCTGTTTTTCCCAACACGGGATCCGGTAAGGGAATTTTCGATTTGATTTGGGTTCTTGGTGATTACAGTACAATTATCAAATGTCTTTGAATTAAGTGTTGGAGGGTTTCAAACCAATATCGGATATTGCTTAAGCAAGGAAGATACATAATTTGTTTTTTCTCATTGAATTTGCAACTCCCACCAGAATGTGTTACACCTTCCAGTGACATTTGTTAACATAAGATGCAAAGATTATATATTACTTGTGTTTGCAACTATGGATCAAGTTCTATCTGGGCTTACAATAATTTAAAATTTTTAACATCATCTTCAGAGCCACTCTTGTCATGTTTCCTAACCACGTACTCCGAAATTAGGCTGATGAATTGTATTTTATATACTTTATGCAGTGACAATGGGGAGTGACAGTCTAAAGACATGGGTATCAGATAAGTTGATGCCTCTACTGGGATATTCTCAGCCCACAGTTGTCCAGTTCGTGATTGGACTATGTAATTCATTTAATATTGTTTTCTCGCCTTAAAAATTCTTCTATAGTCAATTTGGAAATCATGTCTGGGATTCATGTGCAGTATTTTGGTAATCTCTTTTTTGGTTTTGCAGCCAAGCAAGCTACTTCTCCAGCTCATTTGGTGGGCAAACTAGTGGAGTTTGGGATCTCGTCAATGGACGCTCATGCATTTGCGGAAGAAATTTACTCAAGAGTTCCTCGTAGATCATCTGGTATAAATGTGAGTTTTTCTATTTTATCTAACGTGCAGTGATAATATACTGCCATCTTTGTGGTGTTCATCTAGCAAATCCTTTCCTGTAGAAATATCTAATATCTGCTGTCTATTGATACTCTTGCATTCTATATCAGCAATATCAGAAACAAGAGAGAGAAGCTGCAATGTTGGCGAGGAAGCAGAAGACTTACTCAATTTTGAAGGCTGATGACGATAGTGACGATGACTATGTAGATAAATCTTCAGTAACTACTGCATCATCTAGAAGGTCTGATAACCATAAAAAACGTTTCAGGAAGAAAACTGAAGTTCAAGATGATCAAGATGATGAGGCAATGTGCTCATAACCTATTAGATTCATTTACATATTTCTTGCTCATAGTAAGCTTCTAGTCAATGGTTCTTCTAACAGCATGTGACTTGTTTTCACCAAATGCAATCCTGCAGGTAATTTTGAGAAAGGAAAAGGAGAGACAAGTTAAGAGAAGAACTTCCCCTGATGAAGTTAGTGATTCTGAGGTATTTTCCCCCTTTAAATGTATAAATAAATGTGCTTATACATGACATAGTCTGTAACTGATTATGAAATTTCTGTCATATCCACTTGTTTGATTTATGTATGTTATTGCACTGCCAGCTAGATTGTTGTTTTTCCTAAGTTGTATTTCAGTAATCTTTAATAAACATATTCAACTCTATTAATCATTGAGTTTCTGGTTTTGTTTATCGGGTAATTAGGTCTCTTACTGATATTTTGATTCATATGTGCCATGGTGGTAATGAGCTATTATTTGCCCGACTTAAATATGATTTATGTTTTCAAAAGAAAACTAGATTTTGTGCAGTCTATTTTTTGTTGATAATGTGAAAGCGGAATTTGTTAAGAAAACTTCCCTTTGTGTATATGATGTTTTATTACATCAGTTTTGTAAAAGCATTTATTATTATTATTATTATTATTATTATTATTATCCGTTTCTTGTCTTGATATGATTGCTTGCTTATTTGCAAACAGTCCGAAGAAGAAAGATTGAAAGATCAAAGAGAGAAGGAGGAATTAGAGCAGCATATGCGAGAAAGAGATGCAGCAGGGACATGGAAGGTACTTGTCAATGTTCAAATTGATTTGGTTAGGTGTACTTGGTCATTTTTCTTTAATGATTATTAGTACTATTATTGTTGTTGTTGGTTAATACCACTGCTTAAGTTAGGGTGTTAAGTAGTAGCTGCATGAATGCTTTCTTATGGATAAAAGAAGAAAGTTTATTGGAAAGAATGAGGGAAATTGTGAGCTAGATGGTTAACAATGCGAAATATTTTTATATAAAAATTAAGATTTTCATATTATTATTAACCTCTGGTGTATATTATTATTATTATTATTATTGTTTCATAATAGTATTACTTGTTTTTTATAAATGAAGAAGTTTTATTGGAGAGAAACTAGGAATAATGCAATTAGGGACTCCTTGATGACCAAAGGGCCCTCAAGAAACAAGGATATTCAAACTTTCAGTTTTAAACTAGCAACAAATTTGTCCATTCTATTCACATATAAGATTGTTTTGTCCCCCTTAACTGACCATAGCTGTAGCACCAAAGAAACAGCATACACTAAACCTGCCCCATAGCATATGTAAGGGCATAGAAACACCTTTGAAGATGTCTGCATTCTACTCCAACCTTATGCATGGTAGAACAAAAAAATTGCACTCTGCCACCAAGTTTCTGCTCTAGGCTAGAAGTATATAGACACACCCAACATTCATCAAGAACTCCCAATCAATTATTCTTTAAGAAAGTAGTCACTCCAATTCAAAATAAATAGACACTTAGTGGCTAGATAGGGTAAATCAAACTACTAACCTTGCTTGCCTATCTCATGTGGTTGTATTACTGTAATTAGTGTTATGTTGCCCAACCCTGTGAAAAATTGTTAGTGGAATTTATGCCAGTTATCTTGGCTTGGGGGATGACTTAGATACCAACTGTATCTTGGCACAGAAGATTTTCAAGACTTTGCTATTATCAGCCTTTAATGCATGTGGATCATACTTATTGCTCATAACATTATGAACTTGTTGTCCAGTTGTCCTTTTAAAGCTTGCTAGATTCTTTAATATCGTTGAAGAATATAATGATGTTTATATTAGAAGCACATTTACCAAGTTCCATGCATGCATTTGTAATATATATCTTTTTAATGTTTTATATTTTCTGTTGCCTCCTAATTGTTTTAATTCTTTCTTGATTGTCAGTTGACTGAACAAAAATTAACACGAAAGGAGGAAGGTATGTCAGTGGTTTGTTAAACTTATATATATATATATATATATATATATATATCCATGTAATTTCATGCATGTTTATATGCCTTATATTCCTATGTTGGTTAACCTGTCTTTCAACAGAAGAGGCAATTCGAAGATCTAAAGCTGCGGAGCAGGATGATATTCAATCTTTGAGGTTTGTTATTACATTTTTGTGTGTGCGTGGGGTGGGGGAATGTTCTTTTACATGAGAAATACTTTCAAGATTTTCCATTTGTGGGGTAGTATAAGGTTCAGAATAAAAAGAGTTTTTTTTGGGAATATTTAGGTGGTGGACAACTTATATTAGTTAGCTCTATCAATGAATGTTTAGGATTTGGAAGAATGGTTTGCTTGAAAACATCCCAGAAAAATCAAGAGACCAAATATTAAATTCAAACGTGTTGACTGGAGTAAATGAAGTGTTATAGCAAGTTGCCCTTATCTCTAAACTTTCTTTGTTTGGGATTGGTTTGATTTCTTGGTTGCACTTTGGCGCTCAACA
Source organism: Glycine soja (assembly GCF_004193775.1). Taxonomy (NCBI): domain Eukaryota; kingdom Viridiplantae; phylum Streptophyta; class Magnoliopsida; order Fabales; family Fabaceae; genus Glycine; species Glycine soja. The sequence continues at coordinate 44,986,248 of NC_041015.1, forward strand.
CATGGTTTCTTTAAGGGCATTTTGTGTGGTAAATATGCATAGAGGATTGAAGAGCTATCTTGTATTATTGAATGGAAGATATTTTGAGTAAAATGGATAGGGGAAGACTAAATAAAGTTTCAGGAGAAACAATGGAAAATGACTTTGGTCTAAATTGGCTATTGAAATTTTGGTTTTTGATTGCCAATGGTGTTGTTTGCCAAGTAGCCAATCACACTTAATGAGATAAGGCTTAGTTATCGTTGTTTGTCTTTTCCCTTGTCTTGTTTAAGGACAAATTGCTATTAATTGAGAAACAATGGAAAATGACTTTGGTCTAAATTGGCTATTGAAATTTTGGTTTTTGATTGCCAATGGTGTTGTTTGGCAAGTAGCCAATCACACTTAATGAGATAAGGCTTAGTTATCGTTGTTTGTCTTTTCCCTTGTCTTGTTTAAGAACAAATTGCTATTAATTGCTTTGGTAATGGCTTAAAGTTGAGCACAATATGCAAGTGTCACTTACTGTCCTACCATGTCATTGCAGAAAGGTTTCAAGGCAAGAATACTTGAAGAAAAGGGAGGAAAAGAAATTAGAAGAACTGAGGTACGATTAGTTTGTTTTCTTAGGTTCTTTGTTAGATCTGATTTTCTGTCAGTGAAACAAATTATAGTTTGATCCTATTACTATGCTATTATACATGCTAGTTCTTTATTTTAGGTTAAATTATTTAGTAGGTTCCTGTACTATTTGGAAATTTTTAAGTAGGTCCCTAAATTAAAAAGGTGGCTTTAATCTGCCAGATTACAATTTGTGTTGGTTTTAAAAATCCTAGGGACCCAATTACCAAAGTTTTACAAGATTGAGGACTCAATTACAATTTTTTTTTTAAGAATGGAGACTTCATTAAAATTATCTAAATAGTTCTGGAACCTACTTATTATAAGACCTTTATTTTATTGTTGAATTTTAATAATTTTGCATTGTTACTGCAGAGATGATATAGAAGATGAGCAATATCTATTTGAAGGTGTGAAGCTTTCAGAAGCAGAATATCGCGAACTGAGGTAATCTATCTGTTTACTGCTTTCTTAAGTTCCCCTTCTTCAATTTGTCTTTTTTTACTATATGAGACCTTTAATATTTTTAACTTTAATTTATCTAATAAAGATAGTAGTGACTGAATCATGTGAAGGAAATGCTATTTTCAAACTTTTAATTTAGTTTTTTGTTTTTTTATCATGTTCAATCTGTATGTTTTGGAAGTATATTTGTGTATTCTGTATTTGCACATGGGAACCACAGCCTTTTTACCATTTTGCATTGTGTAGATTCCATTCACAAATATCAAAGATATAGCTTCTGTGTACCTAGGAAAAGTTTTATCTGTTTCGTTTATTGTCCCCAGGTACAAGAAAGAGATATATGAACTTGTGAAAAAGCAGTCAGAGGAGGCTGACAATGCGAATGAGGTATGGTAATCGATAAGTTTGTATTCCATGAGTGTGAGATCCCAGCTGGTTTATTTATTAACTGTTGATTATTGTTGAAATATAGTTTTTTATTCATTTAAATTAAGCTGCTTACATTTATTTCTGCTTTACTTTCTATTGATGATTACTAATGTATGTATGCTTCTATATTCTATAATAGAACACATTCCTACTCATTTGTACTGGAAATTGGTGTAAAGATATTTTATCCGACAGTATTTAATCCTTTTGGGATCTGGGCATATGATAAGTAAAATTGACAAATCTATATGTTTCTTTGCCAAACGCTCATATGTTCTCCTGAAATTGCAGTATAGAATGCCAGAAGCTTATGATCCGGAAGGTGGTGTTAATCAGGAGAAGAGATTTTCTGTGGCTATGCAGCGTTACAGGTATTTCACTAACAACATGATCTCCATTCCAGTTGAAAAAATATAATAAAAAGAAAAAAGAAAGTGGAATCACTTACACTATTAGTCTATTCTCATAATACTAGTTATCATGTGTTTCGTCAAGCTTTTATCTTGTGATTGTGCATGAATTTTCAAAAGAACTTTTTAGTTGCTTAATTAAACATCTTGTGGCTTTTTATTTTATTTTATTGATAGGGATCTAAATGCTGAGGATAAGATGAATCCATTTGCTGAACAAGAGGCTTGGGAAGAACATCAAATTGGTAAATATATCCGTATTATTATACTTGTATAAAATCTGTCATTTTTAAGAAAGAAGTGCTTATTCTTTAACTGTATTATTATACTTCTGGGTTCTGAATTATATATATCTTTCAGGAAAGGCAACACTGAAGTTTGGTTCAAAAAATAAAAAACAAGTCTCTGATGATTATCAGTGAGTTTGTTCATCTCGAAACAATTGTTGCTCAACATTATACTGTAATCTGATTTTGTATTACTTGCTGCTATGCGATGAAAGTCTAGCAATTGGATGGCATTGAAGTCTTAAGTTCGGATATTTTTATTAGGCTAAATTGCTCAGAAGATCCCTCAACTATTCAGGAGTTTTTTTATTAGATCCCTCAACATTTTTTGTTTTCCAATGGGATTGTTGATCTTGTATTTGTTTTTTAATTGGTTTCCTGTGGTGTAGTTCCGTCTCACTACCATTTGTTTTGCTGTGGAATAATTAAGGTTAAATTAGTTTGTGTCCTCTAATTTATTTTTTAGATTTAGTTTGGACCTTTAGTTTTTTTTGGGTTCAATTTGTCCTCTAATTTTCTAAATCGATTCAGTTTGGTCCTTCGATCTAAATTGTAAGAAATCGCACTTGTGGTGGTTCAAAACCGTCACTAAGTAGTTTTAAACCGCCACAAAATGCAAAATTTCCCAAAAAAATGAATCGGTTTTAAAAATTGGAGGATCAAATTGAACAAAAAAATAGAGGACCTAATTGGATAAAAAAAAATTAGAGAAATAAATTGAACCTAAATAAATTAGAGTACCAAAAAACTAATTTAACCCATAATTAAACACATGGGCCCATTTAAAAATCAAATACAAGATCAATGACCCAATTAAAAAAAATTGTTTAGTGACCTAATTAACAATTCCCAAATGGTTCAAGGTCCTATTGAACAATTTTAAATTTTTGAAGGTCCCTAAACAATTTTTTTCCTTCTAATTGGGTTTCTCTGGTTAATTAACTGCGAACAAAACAAACATTAGTTAGATAGAACTATATCACGAGGACCCAATTAGAAAACAAATACAAAAGATCAATAACCCAATTGTAAAAAAATGTTTAGGGCCTAAATTAAAAATTCCTAAATAATTTAGGGTTCTATTGAGTAATTTAACCTTTTTATTGTTTAGATTTAGTATGGGGTGTTATTTATCACCTATATTTCTTTGAACATACAAATAATTTATTTTAAACTTGCTAACTATTTTAGGTATGTGTTTGAGGACCAGATTGATTTTATCAAGACATCCGTAATGGAGGGAGATAAGGTATCTGGATTACACAGCTTGACTCATGGTATTCAATGGTGATATTCTTTTGTTTGAGTCAGTCTCTCTTTGCAGTTTGATTATGAAGAGATGGAAGATTCACATGAAAAATCCAAAGCGAAGTCAGCTTTCGAGGCACTTCAGGTAGCATTTCATTATTTCGTTGATGGATTTATTAGGTGCTAGCAGATTGACAGGCACTAACTTCCCAATAAAAAAAAATTACATCTATATTTTACTTGTTTAAATATTTAATATTAAGTTATAATAAATGAAATTAAAATATTTAAAACATTTGCTTAATTTTAAAAGAAATGCTAACAGTACAATGTCTAACATACTCTTTTACATAACACTCTGCATTATAAGGTGAAATTCTTGTGGGATCCATTAATGATGTGGGTCATGCCCCCTATTTAATGAGTTTCTTTTGTCATTTAGTGGAACCTATAGGAATTTAATCAAACAGTGGAGTGTTGGATATGTTTTTTTTTTGCTCAGCAAAAATAGATATGATTTATTAATAATGAGTACCAGTGGTACTAAAATTACAGTATTTTAGGGGCCAGCGGGTTCCTATGGTTACTAGTAGGACCCGACCCAGCACCACAGCACCCTGCTACATAATACCCTGCTACAAAAATCCATCCACCATATTAAGAAGGACAATAAATCGGTGTAGTAGTTTTCAATCAAATAAGAAGCAATTTTTAGTTACTCAAGTGGGAGTGTGGAACCATCTATAACTAGGATTATATTAGGAAGTAGTGCGGAGGATTTTATTGCACTGGGAGGGAATGATTAATGTGTAGATTGCTAGAGGCACTGAAGGGGGATTGGGATCTAAAGGAAGTGGTTAATTTAATAGATTGCCAGTGGGATAATTAAAGGCATTTGGGAGGAAAAGTTTGACATGTATGGATATAGAATGGAAAAGGGAGACAAAAGGGGGATAAGGAAAATATAGAGAAGAGTGAGGGAGGGTGCAAGGTATTTGTTACCCCGTTTAGTGTAATTTCTATTTCAATTCACTGTAATCCATTCATTCCTGATTTCCAGTGTAAAATCCACCGCAGGTACCGATATCACACTAATATCAGCATATCATGGTGGAGTCATCATTTTTTTATGAGCAAAAATACTAATATATTAGATATAAACAGCAGTACAAGAGGTACTATACAAAATACACATCAGCACCAAGATATGCAGAAATATGGTATCCTAATACAAGTTAATTAACAAGAATTAGGCTACCATACATCTTTTTTTTTTTTATCAGCAAGGGTAAATTTATATATATATATATATATATATATATATATATATATAATTTGGAGTATCAGAGGTACTAAGATTACATAGTTAGGAAATACCATACAAATGGTTCCTCAATCAGACGAACACAGTCTGAATAGGAACCAGACTATGGCTACATTTGAAATCTACATCTGTTACTATCCTATTTGTTCTATCCTCTGCTAAGACAGGAAACCTTGTCTAAGGTTACTTGACCATTGATTAAAATTGATTGTGAAATCTTTCTCCAAGCTTCTAAGCCAAGTCCAAAGTAGGAATGTTGCATCTTCAAACAGTTTGTTAGCATTGAAAGTTGCATTGAAAAACAGTATTCTATTTCATGGTGTTTTAATTAACACCCGAGCCCTATCTAGCCACTAAAGTTCGTCAACCTCGTCATCCACCTCCACTCTTCCCCTACCACCGACACAATCTTCTTGATGTTCTCCTTGTCCCATGCGCGTAATGGGATTCCCCAACACTAAATCCACACCAGCCTATATTCGGTCCGCATGCTCGAGTTCCATTTCTCCAGACAGTAGAATAAGGTCATTCCATTCACAGCTCCCTCTCTGCACATTTCTTCAGCTCTTGTATCAGTGAGTTCCATCAGTAATACCATATCATAATCTAGGTATTTTGGCATGATGTCTTCTCCTCCAACCCACATGATTTCATCTTCCATTTTATCGAATAGCACCAGGTTCCTTAATCTTCCAACCCATGCATTACTGTACCATTTAGTTTCCTCTATGGGTATATTCAATGTTTGCCCATTTCTTAAATTCAAACCAAAGATCCTTCTCACCCATCTCCTCTAGAAATCCTTTGAAATAGAAGGAGCAAGCATCCGGTGCATCCCTCCAATTTGTCCTTCCGCTTTCCTGTCGTTGTGCTGCCAGTGTCACTGCTGATTGTTGGCCATACCTATTCTCGGCGCAGTTACGTCGGGATCCCTCTGTCACCCTCACTTTGTTTCTCTCTCTCACCCACTCTCTGTTTCTCTCTCATCTCTCGACAAATGTTTTAGCTAATTACAAACTTATGGTGGAGTTATCATAACTGGGTGTTTTGATTCAGTTTCTATCATATTGTTATTTTATTGGTAAATTAAAGTGGGCAGACCCCTTTACTTAGTAGTCTAGATGAAAACAAAGGTTTGACCATTCTTAAATTTAGTGCCACTCAACCATATTCTTCTAGTCTTAACTAATGATTGAGGCTACAAAAAATACGAGTGAAAAGGGTAGGAAGTTATTATTCAGAGTATTAGATAGCAACTGGAAAAGATAACTTGAGGCTGTTATTATATTGGTTAATGGGATAATTACATTAATCATATTATTGATATTTTAATTCTTTGAGAAAGAAACTAAGCTTTGAGGTTGACTATTAGTCATCCATTTAAAACTTGAGGGTTAAGAAATAAAAATCTCAATCTTCTGGCAAGATTAATTTATAAAAGGCGACCAGTGTTATTGACTTTCTCTGTTGTCTTTTTTTTATAGGAGGATAGAAAAATGTTACCAATGTTCCCTTATCGGGATGAATTGCTCGAAGCTGTTCATAAACATCAGGCATGGTCCCCCCCTCTTACCCCTCTATTCCTTTCTTTCCTTTTCCCATATTTTTTTATTCTATTATTTTTTATATTTTGGTGTTGACAATGAATGAATTTCTTCTCTGTTGTCAGTGAACTGTTCTATATTTGTATTCATTTGATTTCATTACCTTTTTATTAGTATTTTCTTGCATACAGTTGTATATTCATTCAAATTAACTTTGAATAATCTCTGTATATAGGTACTTGTAATTGTTGGAGAAACTGGTTCCGGAAAGACGACACAGATCCCCCAATATCTTCATGAAGCTGGCTACACAAAGCGTGGAATGGTACAATTTTATTTATTTTTATGTGATTACAATAAACCTTACTTAATGCCCCCATTATATTGACTTTTATTTTACAACGTGCAAATATTGACGAGGCAGTGCTACTTTGTCGATGTTTCATTTTTCTCTATTCCTGTGCTGTATGCCTTGTCGACTATTATTTAGAAAATGTGGAACAAGTAGCTATTTGTTTGTTTTTCCATGTATGTTACTGTATTTCCTAAAAAACATTTCAAGAACAGTGGCCGTGATTTAAGAATTAATTTTGATTGGGTCGTTCAACTGTGAATGCTTGAAACTTTTCACATCTTGTAAGTTTATTATGCTCTCTGAAGGAAACAAGCAAGCATAAGGTGGTTATATTTTTGTGCAGATTGCATGTACTCAGCCACGACGTGTTGGGCTATGAGTGTTGCCGCTCGAGTTTCTCAAGAAATGGGTGTTAAATTAGGACATGAGGTAGGCTGCCTCCATTATTAAATATATTAACACAGATTCTATGTTGGTTATTATTATAAATTTTATTTGCTGTTAAGATTTCCTATTTCTTAGAAAATGGATATGTTTATGTACATAAGTGGTAAATTTTAACTTCTCTTTAATATGTAATTTGATTACATACGTATCTCTCTTTCACGTGTCCTAGTCTTTCAAATGTGTAATTCAAATTTTTTAATTGTAGGTTGGTTACTCCATCCGTTTTGAAGATTGTACATCAGAGAAGACTATTCTGAAATACATGACAGATGGAATGTTACTGAGGGAATTTCTTGGTGAGCCGGATTTGGCAAGTTATAGGTGGGCTTATATTGGATTCATATTTGGGGTTTAGTTGGATGCATTATGATTGTTCTCTTATTTTATGTTTGCAAATGTTGCAGTGTTGTGATGGTGGATGAGGCTCATGAAAGAACACTCTCAACTGATATTCTGTTCGGATTAGTGAAGGTGGGCAGAAAATTCTTGTGACGAGCTAAATTTGCATGCCTTATTTATAATTCTAGCAGATTGAGAGTTGAGATAATTAAATTCTATTCCTTGAACAATTAGCAGTTTGATTGTGATATTCAAGACAAGACACTTTGGGCATATATTAGATTGACTCTGGTGCAAGTGTTTTTCTATACATGTAAGAAATCTGACATGGTGTTGATTGCATTGATTTCTTTTCTATATTGTTGTGCGATTATTTTATTTGGTTACTGGTCAATCTGTAACTCATCAATGCATGGTCTTTGCTCATCATATTTGAATTTATTTGATGAGCATGTTCAGGTTAAATGAATAAATAATCTTATTTGTAGTTGTTCATTATAATATCCTCCTGTGTACTTACTCACACACTCTGTTTTTGGAGTAAATAATCATTTTGGTCCTTGGAAGTATATAGTGTTGTCACATTAGTTCCTGAACTACAAAAATTTCAAATAAGTCCCATAAATTTCTAGTTGATTAAGTCCTTAAACTTAACCACATACTATCATTTTTGTCCCTAAACATATGTTAATATCATCACTTGAGTTGCACATTTTTTTTTGAATTTTGGATTAATGTGTTTGATGAATTAAACTTTCAGTGACTTATTTTAGTTTCCTTAGTTTTAAGGTAAAATGTGACAGTGGAATATATATTCCGGGATTAAAATGGTTGCTTACTCTATTTTTGTTACAGGATATTGCTCGTTTCCGGCCTGATCTCAAGCTGCTGATATCAAGTGCTACACTTGATGCAGAGAAATTCAGTGATTACTTTGATTCTGCGCCAATATTCAGAATTCCAGGGAGACGATATCCTGTTGAAATAAGCTATACCAAAGCTCCAGAAGCTGACTACTTAGATGCAGCTATTGTCACATCACTTCAAATCCATGTCACTCAACCTCCCGGAGATATATTGGTATTCCTTACTGGTCAAGAAGAAATTGAAACGGCAGAAGAAATCTTGAAGCATCGAACTAGAGGCTTGGGGACTAAAATTTCTGAGTTAATAGTATGCCCTATATATGCCAACCTTCCAACTGAACTACAAGCTAAAATATTTGAACCCACTCCCGAAGGGGCACGAAAGGTTGTCCTTGCTACTAATATTGCAGAAACGTCATTGACAATTGATGGGATCAAGTATGTTATTGATCCAGGATTCTGTAAGATGAAAAGTTATAATCCAAGAACAGGAATGGAGTCTTTGCTAGTAACTCCCATCTCAAAAGCTTCAGCAAATCAAAGAGCTGGTCGTTCTGGAAGAACGGGTCCTGGAAATTGCTTCCGACTGTATACTGCATACAATTATCACAATGATTTGGATGATAACACTGTACCAGAAATACAGAGGACTAACCTTGCAAATGTAGTTTTGACTTTAAAAAGTCTTGGTATTCATGACTTATTGAACTTTGATTTTATGGATCCTCCACCTGCTGAGGCCTTATTGAAAGCTTTGGAGCTTCTATTTGCATTAAGTGCGTTAAATAAGCTTGGTGAATTAACTAAGGTGGGCAGACGGATGGCAGAGTTCCCACTTGATCCAATGTTGTCAAAAATGATAGTGGCTTCAGAAAATTACAAGTGTTCAGATGATATCATTTCTATTGCTGCTATGCTTTCGGTTGGAAACTCAATATTTTACCGTCCAAAAGATAAACAAGTACATGCAGACAATGCAAGGCTGAATTTTCACACTGGAAATGTGGGAGACCATATGGCGCTGCTAAAGGTTCTGTTTCTTCTGACTTTTTTTTTCTTCTGTATTTTGTTGGTTATCATCTTATCTATATCCATATTTCCTTTCTGTGAAATGTTAGACTCTATTGTTGATCTAATTATAGATTGAATATTTATTTTGTGCTTGTTGTGTATTTACTTTTTCACCTGGGTAGGACATGGCCAGATTATCATTGGATTGCATATTTGTTTATAATTGATAATTGGTGTTTCTTCAGTCTAGATTTTTACTGAACCTTATTATTATTATTCAGGTCTACAATTCATGGAAGGAGACCAATTATTCAACGCAATGGTGTTATGAGAATTATATACAGGTATGGGTCTTTGTCTAACAAACTACAAACCCAGTATTTGGTGCGTCCATATTTAGTGAAAATGCTGGAAGAAATTAGTACACACGTCTGTACATGGTTAAGTACAATAAGTAGTGATAATTTAGAAATGTTACTCTAGTTAACTATTTCTAAATTTAATTTTGTTTAATTGTTAGTTCATTTAGAAATCATTTGAGTTTAAATATAATAATCTTGGAAAATTTTGGACAATCTGAAGACTGTAAAATTTATTAAAAACTTCGTACCCCATTGCCCGGAGGCTCTTCGCTATGCAAAGGTATGGGGGAGGGATGTTGTACGCAGCCTTACCCTTGCATATGCAAAGAGGCTGTTTCCGGATTCGAACCCATGACCAACAAGTCACCAAGGCACAACTTTACCGCTGCACCAGGGCTCGTCCTCAAGACTGTAAAATTTATTATTACCATAAAAAAAAAACTATCTCCATCTTCTCCTTATTGACCGCGGAGATGTGTGATGCTTTTGTGGTAAATTTTTGTGGTGTTAGGTTGATAGCTACTTTAGTGGTTGGTGGAGATAGCCCCCCACTATTACCAGCTTAAGGATGTTGAAGACTGTATGATCTTTCTTTCTATCTCTTCATCTTTATATTGCCATTATATTTTTGCAAGGAGTCAACAACATTTCCCTTTGAGCTTTACAGATAATTGACCTTTTAATCAAGTTTTTTAATTAATATAGATCATAAAGAATCAGGTTGTAGATTGCAGCAAACAAAGGTTCTTGTCATTAGTTTGTGAAGTATAATCCCTCATTTTTTAATATGGCCCATTCTAGTTTATAGGATGACATGCTGTTAATTTATTTTTCGGCCGTTTATTGTAACTATTGTTGTATCTCCCTTTTTATTTAACACTTAATAATATAAAAGAGATTAATAGGAGAATATTACAAGAGAATATAATGTTGCTCTTTTCATTTAACTTGTGTAACTTAATGGATAGTTAATTAGATAATTTGTTACATATCCCTTGTTTTATATAATTAGACTGCTTGCAAAGATATACTACTGACTGTTGGCAAGAATTATTGTTATGCCATGAGTTAATTCATTGAACATTTAAATAAATTCAAATTTAACCTATAAGTGCCAAAAAAAGGTAATTGTAATAGTGAGCTAGGGGAGATATTTTGGACAATCAGCGTATAGCATAGTAATCAATTTTGAATTTGTTGATTGTTATAACAAAAATAATTTGTTGCTTTATGCCATATGCCATAAACTTTTATTCTCGTTAGATATTGAGTTGTTGAATCAAATCTTGTGGCAGCATATTCGAAGAAAATGCCTCGTGGAGCAGGACTTGCATCGTAGGACAGATTGTTGACATCTTTACATATGCTTTGGGAGGAGAAAGTACTTTTATCAAGTCATTTTGGGGGATAAAAAAGTGTCACTCTTAAACATGGGAGACGTATTGTAAATATTTTTTGGCCCTAATTTATAATATAGCATGCATATTATATCTTGTTGAAATTAGCTTAGACTGTAGTTACCTTCACTTGCTATAGTAGCTCTCCCTTGGTGAGTGGTGATTTCGTTTACACAAATTTTGTCATCTGAGTCCCAATTTCATTGGGAGACGTATTGTAAATATTTTTTCGCCGTAATTTATACTATAGCATGCATATTATATCTTGTTGAAATTAGCTTAGACTGTAGTTACCCTCACTTGCTATAGTAGCTCTCCCTCGGTGAGTGGTGATTTCGTTTACACAAATTTTGTCATCTAAGTTTCAGTTTCATTTTTTTGTAACAAGTGCCATCTATAATTCAATTTGTTAGTATTCAGAGGCATGTATTTATTTCTGATGATTGTACAGATTTCATTTGATCTGGTAAATGTCTTTTCAATATTGTTTCCTATCATTTTAATTTTATTTATAAAGCGTGACTTGTTCTGCCAATGTTGTACTTCAGATTTTATTTTTCCTTATTGTTAATGCTCCACTTTATAATGTAGTTTTAAAATCTGATTTAGCTGCATAGATTCATCCTTGACAAGAGGCAGAATGTCTTACGCACTGAAACATCCGTCATTTAGCTTAGTTCGTTTGGTCAATCAACAACTGAAACATTTTTATTTTTGCTTGATTACTTATTTAGTCCAAGAATTTAGATTTTTTATTTTAGTCCTTAAAATTTAAAAATATTTTTTTTATTTTCTGAATTTTGACATTATTTTTTTTACTTCTAACAATAAATTAATAAATTGATACTTTATGATGAGTTTTAATATTTTGTAGCGGACTTTATAGTACTTGCATTTTTAAAGTGTAAATTTAAGTGATTAAAAAAATTAATTTGAGTTAAAAATTGTCAAATTATTAATTTATTATGTTAGAGACTAAAAAAATAATTTGCAAAAATCATAAAAAATGATGTTAAATTTTAGGAATTAAAAGTAATACGCCTTTCAAATCTAGAGACTAAAACAATAATTAAGCATTGTTGAAAACTAATTTTGATATTAAACACTAATTTTTATACTTATTTTAAAAGTTCTTGAAATTAATTTGACAAAAAAATGGATTGATTTTCTATATTAAATCATAATGGTAATTTATTTTGAAGGCAAAATTGTATTTATGGTCTCCTTAGTTGTTTTCAATTTCGATTTTGGTTTTCTTAGTTGTTTTCAATTTTGATTTTGGTCTCTCTAATTGTTTTTAATTTTGATTTTGGTTCTCCTTTAAAATTATTGACAAATTTTATCTTTGTATTTTATCCCATTATGCAATCTTGGCTCTCTAGTCCAAAATTGGACTTATAAATGAATGTTGATTGTCACGTGTCACATTCTTATTGGATGATGATTGTCACATGTCATGATCTGATTGGATGTCAACTTTATGGAAGATGAGATTTATTGTTATTGTCATTGGTCAATTAGAGAACACATGGTTGTCATAATTCAATAAGAACAAGACACATGACAATCAACATTTCTTTGTCACAGTCAACGTCCATTTATGAACTAGAGGACTAGGGATGGAAATGAGCCGAGCAGTTTGTCAAAGGTCTTTGGCTCGACCTATTTAAAGCTCAGCTCAACTTGTTTATTATACAGAGGCAAAGCTCAAGCTTTCTAAAAAACCTTTTTAGATAAAAAAAGACCAAATTCAAACTATAAAAAAACTTTGTTAAACTCGACAAACCGGCATATTTAAGTAGTAATAATAATAATAATAATAATAATTATTATTATTAAATAATTTTTTTTTAAATAATCAAATATGCGAGGTAACCTAACATTAGTTGATGAGTAGAGAGATTACTACAGTTATATAGCCCAAATGTAATCTATTACAAAGTTTTTAATTTTCAAGAAAATTTTCCAACATAATTTTGATACCAAAGTCAAACATAATAATGTTAGGAAGTCTTACATTACCGACCTCAGTTCTCGAGGTGCAATTTATATATCTATTGGGTAATTTCATTTGATGTCAATTGATTTTATGATGAAATTTAACATGGTATCGGAGTCTATAGCTCATCTTGGTTCTCGCCTATTCTATTAGGCTCTCTTGTTCTTGTAGGCATTTTGGCAAACATTTCTAGTGGGGTGTGTTTGATTTCTTGACAACATATTGTAGTCCTAAGTCCTAACACAACCACTTATTTTGGTAGTGGTTTGTGCTTGATTCCTTGACACGCAAACAAAGGAACAATTGTAGCTAATGTTGATGGGAGTATTCTTGCAGCTTTGAAAGGTCTAACTTTGGGAACTTTATTATGGATTGATAAGGATTATTTTTTGTTTGGGTTCTATAAGAACATGAGTGATTCATCTATCTTGTATGTGGAGATCAAGGGCGGATCGACATATATATGAGGAAGACCATGAGCCCCCCGTGACTTTTTTTTTTTTTAATTTCAAAACTAATGTATAAGTGTGGTGCAGATAGCTCTGTAACATTTATTAGCTTTGTTGTGTGCGTAAAATGTTTATGAGAAAGTAAATGCTCCAATCATACTCAAGGCCTTCACTTTTGGGATTAGTCTTTTATCTTCATGTGTGAGGCTATCTGTCACTATACACCTAGTGTAGTATAGTTGTTTGGATTTTGTTTTGTTATTTCCTTACTTTATTAAAAAAAAATCACTCCAAATTCTATTGGTGCGTGAAGTGAAATAGTGATCAATCTATAATTTTGAATTCCTTACTTGCATGTGATTGCAATGTATATATTTTGCAATTTAAATTATGATGACTTTGTTGACTTATTATACAAGTTGAAAAATATTTTCAAAGTGTATCAGCATAACTTTCAATCCCGTGGAAGTGAAGACAAATGATCTCAATATTTAGATCCATATTTTATGTAAGATCCTTTGAAATGATTACAAACATCGAGAAGGTCAACTACTACTCGTATCATTAAGATACTTTTTTATTTAATTTTAAAAAAATTAAAATTCAATAACATTATTAAAATATTATCTTAATTTTAAATATATTAAATAAAATAATATTAATAAAATATAATATATTTTAAATAAAAAACATTAAAAAATATATAACACATTAAATAAAATCATAAAAATATAATAAATATCAAATAAAAATAATAATAAGTAAATTTAAAAAAATATTAATTTAATAGTTAAATAAATAAAATTATTTACAATTTTTAGAAAATTTAAAACAAAAGAAAATAAAATACAATAAAATGCAGAAAAAATTACGACTTCAAAAGTCAAAATCTAAAAAAAGTTACTTTATGAATTCAAAATCATAAAATAAAATAAAAACTAATAATAACTCGTAAATAAAAAAATTAAACTATCATAAAATATCACTCCAGTTTTCTTTTGAAAAATAGTTTAAAAACTATCCATATCAAAAAATTTGAAAACAAAACCGTGAAAGTCCCCCATATCAACTGTTACATGCCTCATATCAACCGTTAGATACAATTGACAACCCTGATGACTACAGAGAGCTGTAGAGAATTATTTGCTGCTGACAATCCAAACACTTTCTCTCTTATTGTCTTTGTTTGTCTTTCGTCGTCTCTTTCCTACCTCCGACCTCAAACGTGTCTTTCTCTCTCTTTGGCGTCTCCTTCTCTCTCTGTTGGCATTCTCGAGTAAATTTTCATCCCCTTTGATGGCTTCTTTGAGTTTTTTTTTATGCAGCCTCTACTTATCTCACCTTTTTTCCTGTCTATTCTATTGCTTCTAAGAGGCCAAACTCTTCTAATGGGGAATATTAGGTGATTTGGGTATTCACTTTTTTTTTCCTCTTTACTTCAACATTCTCTTTATGAAGAATTTCTATGTTTCTGGGCCACCGATGTATTTACTCATTTCATTTTGTTGTAACCTCTCTTATTCAGTACTCTTTGCACTTGAAACAATGGTAAAACCAAAAAACTCATAAAGTGGCATAAACATGTGAAATGAATTTTCAAGGACTAGAAACAGAAGCTTGGACTGTTGCATTAACATTTGATCCATTTTGTTCTACTATGGTTAACCTAATTTCAAAAGGGAGTGAGGTGTCAGTGAAAAAAACACCACACCATATACATTTTAATTTCCAGAGCATTGTTCATTGACACACGAGAATCTTTATTTTTAGGATGATAAATAAACCACTCAGCTCATCAAAGTATCAATTCTCCAATATGTAGTATCTAAGCAAGGAAGATAGATAATTTTTTTTTTTCTCATTGAATTTGCAACTCCCACCAAAATAAGTGTTACACCTTCCAGTGGCATTTCTTAACATTAGATGCAAATATTATATATTACTTGTGTTTGCAACTATGGATCAAGTTCTATCTGGGCTTACAAGAATTTTAAATTTTTAACATCATCTTCAGAGCCACTCTTCTCATGTTTCCTAACCACGTACTCCGAAATTAGGCTGATATATTGTATTTTATATTACTTTATCCAGTGACAATGGGGAGTGATGACAGTCTAAAGACATATGTTGGTTCTTTGTATAATTTCTGCTACTCTTAAAGCTGCACAAGATCAAAAAACCAGAAAAAATAGAAAACAAGCACAGCAGAGCAAGACCCAAAGATTTACGTAGTTTGGCAATGTGCCTACATCCACAGGAAAATGCAGCTCCTCATCATCAAATTGATCATGAAATTACAAGTTCAATACAAGCAGCAGCTAGCTTTGATCTCTCTTGGTTTCTCTTTTCAAACCTCTCTCAATCACCTAGCTCACTACCTCCTTTAAGAACTCTCTGAATTTCCTGCAACTCCTATGTTTTGCAGCCTCTAAAAAAACTTTCTTTCTGCATTACATGATCAAGAGTATATATACACTCTAAAAGCTAGTCCTAGGAACAAAGGCTATACTTTGGTGCCAAAACCAATTCAGTTATAATAACTTAATATAGTTATGATGACACCACTTTAAAGCCTTCTCACTTGTGCCAATTGTGATTTTGAGTCACACACCACAAATCTCCACCTTGACTCCAAATCAGCAAGTTTCTACCTTGTGATTCAAGGCTGCACTCCTACCAATCTGCTTTAGGCATCTTCGAAATTGATCAAGTCCAGGCAGTGCTTGAACTTGACACTAGAGAGGGACTTTGTGAATATATCAGCCGGGTTTTCTTCTGTTGAAACCTTCTCCACCTTCACCTTCTCAGATTCAATCACATCTCTGATGAAGTGTAGTTTCACATCTATGTACTTTGTCCTCTCATGGTACATTTGGTGATCGGCTAAGTGAATGGCACTTTGACTGTCACAGTGAATCATGACACAAGCTTGTGCTATTCCAAGTTCATTAATCATACCTTTAAGCCAGATTGCTTCCTTCACTCCTTCAGCTAGGGCCATGTATTATGCTTCAGTTGTTGAAAGAGCAACAACTGATTGTTGATTTGCTTTCCAACTTATTGTTGTACCAAACAAAGTAAACACATATCCTGTTAAAGATTTCCTTGTGTCTACATTTCCTGCAAAATCTGCATCTACATAGCCTGTGATTGTTGCCTCGTGTGTTGTCTTCTTGTACCTTAATCCAGCTTTCAATGATCTATTTAGATACCTTAGTGTCCACTTCACAGCTTCCCAGTGTGCGCTGCCAGGATCTCCCATGAATCTGCTTATAATACTTACAGCATGAGCCAAGTCAGGTCTGCTGCAAACCGTTCCATACATTATGCTTCCAACACCACTGGTGTAACACCCTAATATATATATATATATATATATATATATATATATATATATATATATATATATATATATATATATATATATTATTAGTAATTATGTTTGATGTTTGATTATATTTATTGTGTTATTTTTATCCGTAATTATTTTCAAGGAGGTGAATTTAGTTATTAGAAGGGTGTTAGTAGTTAAAGTGTTAGCTTCTCAAAGAAGCCTCTTGAGAAAGCTTCTCAAAGAAGCCACGAGGAAGCTTCTTGAGGAAGCTACATGAGCTACCTCGGTAAAAATACTGCCCAGCCTTCATTAACCGTTGGATCTTCTTGAAATTTTGTTTGCAGCTTTACAAGATACTTTTCCAAGATCTGACCGTTGGGATCTTTGAAAAGATGTCTGGAGTGTGCGCGACGTTTCCGTGTCCGAGACCATTTCTCACTTGAGCGTTTTCAGCTTTGCTTTCGTGTAGCTTAGGAAAAACACCATTTTTTCTTCTTTCTTTATTCCAAAGTCATTTCTAACGTTCCAAGCACTTTCTCCATCACCCACAACCACCATTAGCCACCACAAACCACCGTTGTTCTTCGTTGAAACCCCACATCGAGAGGAACCCTTCAACCAAAGCAGAATCTTCCAACTTGGCTCGCGATTTTGGTAGAGAACGAAACCCTAATCTGACTTTTCGTTTTCCTTCGAGAGGCTTGCGTGGAATCAACAAGCAAGAATGAAAAGGAATCTTCAAGTGATGCGACGAGGAATCTGCGGGGTAGCTCACAATAGGTGAGGGGAGTTTATTATAAAATTTACCGTTTTAACACCATAGTTAGGGTCAAGGAACCTAGCTATAAGGATATTTGCCTGTCCCTGTTGCATGCTGATTTTTCTTTCAAGAAAATTATGTTTTTAACTAATGGGATGCGATAAAATTGTTACTGATATGCATGCTGGTTTTTCAGGAGAAATTACGGTTTGACGAATGGGAAGCGATATATACATGTATTGTGATAAATGATATTGTTGTGTTTGTCCATGAGTGTGAATCTCAGGCATGAAAGATATATGTGTGTGTGTGTGTGTGTGTGTGTGTGTGTGTGTGTTGCTATTGAGGATTTTAATTGATATGTGATGATTGTGATGATATTGATTTGAGATGATGTTGTTAATAAAGACCATGTCAACATGAATTGTTATTATTGATGAATATGTGAATATAAAATGAGGTTGTTGTTGTTGTTGATAACATCATAGAGACGAGATGATATTTATGTTGAGAATGACATGGAAATGGAATGTTGATTGATGTTGGAAATGCATTCGCATGTGCATGTTGTGTATGTTCGTGGGGGGCACTGTGCACTGACCTTCCAGGGTCTTTGACACTAGCTTTTGGTCACGTTCATATGTGGGATGTTATGTATGGTCGTGGGGGGCACTGTGCATTGACCTTCCAGGGTCTTTGACACTAGCTTTTGGTCACGTTCATATGTGGGATGTTATGTATGGTCGTGGGGGGCACTGTGCATTGACCTTCCAGGGTCTTTGGCACTAGCTTTTGGCCACGATCATACATCGTATGGAGTGTATGTCATGGTGGGTAGAGTGCACTGACCTTGTCGAATGACCCAGACGTGGGTAACTAACATGGTTAGAGAATCTAAGCATTTTTTAGGGGATGCTTAGGCATTTTAATTGGTCCATGGTCTTTGGCACTTACTTTTGGCCAAGTGTACTTTGTACTAGGGGGCTTGTCATCTGGTAGGGAACACCTTTGGGCTCCCAGGCTGATCACCTATGGGAGGGGGGCTGTTACTTGCACACCCGGGTGGTCTCGACAAACTCAACACAGTTCCCTAAGTGAGAGTGTCATATGGACACGCTTAGGCTATTTCCTGAGATTTGGTTGTTGTTGGTAGTACTACATTGCATCTGAGTGTTGAGTCAGGTGCATGCATCATTCTGTGCAGTCTTGATTGGGTCCATGGATGGATGATGAGTAATTGTTGGATGTGGATGATGAATATTTTTTGGATATGAGTGTTGAATAATGAATGTTGTGTATGCTCATCATGTTTGCCTATGTTTCTTGCTAATTGTGGTTATTTGGTTTTGGTATTGGTTCTTTTTATAATGAACTCACCCTTGCAATTTTGTATCGTGTGGTTAATACCTGTGATGATCACAAACCCTGTTCGTGAGAGCATAATGACATTGGCAGGGTGCAGGGAGTAAGATTCTGGTGAGGAGCCGTCGAGCCGACGTGATGACGTTGGCGTTATTTCGGGAGATAGTTGTGTGTTGTAATCAACTCCTCCGTAGTTGGATTTTAAGTTTTATTTTGTTGAGTTAAAGATGTAAAACTGGGATTTTAATTATATCTATGAACAGATTTAATTTTCGTTTATGTGTATGACGTGTACCGAGTTACTGTTTCTATATAATTATGTATATTCATTTAAGTAATGGCGTGTTGTTGGATGAATGCATGTTGTGACAAAATTACTTCGGTTTTCATAAGCAAAATTAAGGGAGTTCTTTTTATAAAAATTGAAATTAGCGTATATTAGAGTGTGGATATCGTAGCGACGAGGCAGGTCGTTACAACTGGCATATGGTGTTTGATCCATTTTAGACCTTTCTTCAGCTGTTTCTGGTGGTTGAATAACATATAGCTTTGTATGATGACCAAGTGGTGTGCTAACAGGTTTGCTTAGATGCATCCTAAACCTTTCCACCACTTTCTTGAGGTAATTGCTTTGGGACAAGAATAGTTCAACCTTTACCCTATCCCTATGAATATCAATCCCGAGTATCCTTCTAGCTGACCCTAGATCTTTCATCTCAAATTCTGTATTCAAGCTTTCTTTGAGTTTCCTAATCTCTTCCTTATTAGCACTTGCTATGAGGATATCATCCACATACAAGAGAAGGTAAAGAACACATACTTTCCCATTTTTTAGGATATATACACAACTGTCATATCTGTTTCTAATGAAGCCATATCTAATCAAGAACTCATCAAATTTCAGGTACCACATTCAAGGACTTTGCTTCAGTCCATACAAAGATTTTTTCAGCAAGCACACCTTGTTCTCCCCTTCTTCAAAACCTTCAGGCTGGTTCATGTAAATGGTTTCCTTCATATTTCCATGGAGAAAAGTTGTTTTAACATCCAGCTGTTCAAGTTCCAAATCATACTGATTTACCAGACCAAGTATGATTCTAATTGAGCAATGCTTCACAACTGGTGAAAAGATCTCATTGTAATCAATTCCTTCAACCTATGTAAAGCCTTTTGCTACCAATCTTGCCTTGAATCTAGGCATTTATACTCCTGGAATGCCTTCTTTCTTCTTGAAAATCCACTTACATCCAACATCCTTCTGCTTCTTGGGTTGATCCACAAGTATCCAGGTCTTGTTCTTTCTCAAAGATTCCATTTCTTCACTCATTGCCTGAAGCCACAACTGGCTGTCTTCACTTTCAATTGCTTCCCTCCAGGTCTTTGGTTCTGAATTTTGAATCTCCTCCGCAACACTCAAGGCATAGCAGATAATATCAGCATGACCATACCTCTTTGGAGGCTTTATCACCCTTTTTTCTCTATCTCTAGTCAATTGATAATTGGACAAGTCATGCTGAGTAAGCAGCTCTTCATTATCTCCAGCTTCTGCTTGATCAGAGTGATCAATAACATTTCCACTGTCATGATATGAAATTTCAGAATGCTCCACCTCAAAATTGGTATTCTCACTACTTGAGTTGTTATCCTTCTGCTTCTTACTTAGCATTGTCATTCTGCTCTAATCAAAGGTTACATCCCTGCTGATGATGCATCTTGTCTCACTCGGTTCCAATTTTCACAGCTTGTACCCTTTAACTCCTTCAGGATAGCCAATGAACACACACTTTATCGCCCTTGCATCCAACTTTCCTTGTTTAACATGAGCAAAGGCCAGTGATCCAAACACCTTTAATTTTGAGTAATCAGGTGGTTCACCACTCCAAGCTTCCATTGGTGTCTTGAAATCTAAGGCTGATGAAGGACATCTATTAATCAAATATGTTGTTGTGTTTGTAGCTTCTCCCCAAAAGGTCTTTGGCAGTCCTACACTTAGAAGCATGCACCTCACTCTTTCCAAAATGGTCTTATTCATTCTTTCTGCCAAACCATTCTGTTGTGGAGTGTGAGGGACTGTTTTATGCCTTTTGATGCCTATTTTCCTGTAAAACTCATTGAACTGCTTTGAAAAAAACTTCAGGCCATTGTCAGTTCTTAAAACTTTTAATTTTGTACCAAGTTGATTTCCAACAAGAGTATGCCATTCTCTGAATTTTTGAAAAACTTCTGACTTATTTTTCAAAACATACAACCATACTCTTCTTGAGAAATCATCTATGATGGTGAAAAAGTATGAGCTTGCACCATGAGTTTTCACTCTAGATGATCCCCATAAATATGAATGCACATACTCAAAAGGCCTAGATGAAACATGAATACTCGTGCCAAAGCTTATTCTATGTGATTTACCAAGCACACAATGATCACAAAATTCAAGTTTATCTAGTTTATCACCACCTAGCAGATTTTGTTTCTCAAGTTCATGTAACCCTCTTTCACTAACATGACCTAATCTCAAATGCCAAAGTTTTGTTTTATCAATCAATTTATTACTAGCTACCGATGCATGCCCAACAATAGTGGAACCTTCAAGAATAAACAAGCCATTACTTTTATTATTGTTACCCTTAGCTATGATTAAAGATTCATTTGAAATCTTAAGAACACCATTTAAAATTCTAGTTGAATATCCTAGATCGTCAAACATGTTAATGGAAATAAGATTTCTTTTGAGTTCTGGAATGTACCTTACATTTTTCAGTAGATACTCTCTGTTATCAAACATCTTCAATCTCACAGTTCCAATGCCTTGTACCTTGCAAGGGTAGTTGTCTCCTAGCAGTACAACTCTTGCTGGTTTCAGTTCCAAGGTTTCAAAATAGTCCTTTCTCGGGCTGCTCTGATATGAGCATCCAAAATCCATAATCCATTCTGTTTGTGTTTTGGTATTAGAAGCTACTAAAACACATGCACTCTCATAACCTTCAGAGGCTTCAACTATGTCAGCAGAGTCCAAAGATCCTTTCTTGATCTTGTTTGGGCAGTCTTTCTTGAAATGACCAGTTTTGTGACAATTAAAGCATTTGAACTTTGTTTTCTGGCCATTCTTTGAATCCCTTGACCTTGATCTAGACTTCTTTCCTCTTGTTCCCTTCTTTTCACTCATTTCCCTTAAAATATTCAGGCTTTCACCATTTTCCTCAGATTTGGAGTCTTGCTGTTTTTGCATCTCCTTGGTCATTATTGAGGTCTGGACTTCTTCTAGGGTAATGTCTTGATCTTTGCCATAAAGAATTGCATCCTTGAAATGTTCAAAGGATTTTGGTAAGGAATTCAGAAGCAAGAGAGCTTTATCCTCCTCTTCAAGCTTTACTTCAATATTTTCCAAATCATCATGAATCTTTGTTGAAATCAGCCAATTGTTCAGTGGTTGTTCTTGACTCTGTCATCTTGAAGGTGTACAGTTGTTGCTTCAAGCATAGCCGATTTGCAAGGGACTTTGTCATATACAATGACTCCAGTTTCAACCACATTGAGGCTGTTGTCTTTTCTCTTGCAACTTCTCTTAAAGCTTTATCTCCAAGGCATAGAATGATTGCCCTTTTGGCTCTATCAATCATCTCTGATTTCTCCTTTGAGCTTAGAGATTCAGACATCCTTTCTTCTCCTTTAAGAGCTTCTGCACAGCCATGTTGAATCAAGATTGCTTCCATCTTGATTCTCCATAACCCGAAGTCATTTTCCCCTAAAAACTTCTCAATATTGTACTTTGTTGTTCCCATCTTTCTTGTTCTTGATTCTTGTCCCCACAGACGGCGCCACTTGTTGGTTCTTTGTATAATTTCTGCTACTCTTAAAGTTGCACAAGATCAAAAAACCAGAAAAAACAGAGAACAAGCACAGTAGAGCAAGACCCAAAGATTTACGTAGTTTGGTAATGTGCCTACATCCACGGGAAGGTGCAGCTCCTCATCATCACATTGATCATGAAATTACAAGTTCAATACAAGCAGCAGCTAGCTTTGATCTCTCTTGGTTTCTCTTTTCAAACCTCTCTCAATCACCTAGCTCACTACCTCCTTTAAGAACTCTCTGAATTTCCTGCAACTCCTCTATTTTGCAGCCTCTAAAAAAAATCTCTTTCTGCATTACATGATCAAGAATATATATATACACTCTAAAAGCTAGTCCTAGGAACAAAGGCTATACTTTAGTGCCAAAACCAATTCAGTTATAATAACTGAAAATAGTTATGACAGCACCACTTTAAAGCCTTCTCACTTGTGCCAATTGTGATTTTGAGTCACACACCACAACATGCGTATCAGATAAGTTGATGTCTCTATTGGGATATTCTCATCCCACAGTTGTCCAGTTTTCTTGTGACAATTATTACTATAAATTTACAAACTTGATCACTTTTTGCACAAAAAACTTAAATGATGTTAAAATTTCAATTATTCACATAAAAAAGAAAAAATATGAGAGAAAAATTAATAATTCCTATACAATTTAATCCCAAAATATACCTATATATAACAGTTATCAGATAACAAACTAACATGCATTTGAGTTGATGTTGAGCTTAGTACACCCATCAAAACTTTCAACCAGGTAAGATTTGGATTTTTTTCAACACATAGCCTTGGTGTCTCCGACTTATTCTTCACCAGCTGTAAAACATGCATCAAAACTTTCAACAAGCTATTTTTCTGTCATGCTTTACGACTATGATACTCCTTTCATGTAAGCTACCCTTTGCAATATTCAGTAGCCTAATGTTTACTAGCATGATGCATTGAATGATTGTACATCCATTAATGAGACAACTTTACTATTATACTATTCATGAATGTGCAATGCTTCACGAGACAATTAAGTTGTTGCATTTTTTCTACACTTTGATTCAACAATTCACTACATGCAAAATGCCAAAATGGTGTATTTTTTTTGAATTTTTTTTTTCACTTTGACTCACCTATTCACTGCATGCAAATGACCAAAATAATTCTAGCAGATTGAGAGTTGAGACAATTAAATTCTATTCCTTGAACAATTAGCAGTTTGATTGTGATATTCAAGACACTTTGGGCATATATTTGATTGAGTCTGGTGCAAGTGTTTTTCTATACATGTAAGAAATCTGACATGGTGTTGATTGCATGGATTTCTTTTCTATATTGTTGTGTCATTATTTTATTTGGTTACTGGTCAATCTGTAACTCATCAATGCATGGTCTTTGCTCATTATATTTGAATTTATTTTATGAGCATGCTCAGGTTAAATGAATAAATAATCTTATTTGTTGTTGTTCATTATAATATCCTCCTATGTACTTACTCACACACTGTTTTTGGAGTAAATAATCATTTTGGTACTTGGAATTATATAGTGTTGTCACATTAGATCTTGAACTACAAAAATTTCAAATAAGTCCCATAAATTTCTAGTTGTTTAAGTCCTTAAACTTAACCACATACTATCATTTTTGTCCCTAAACATATGTTAATATCAATAATTGAGTTGAACATTTTTTTTGAATTTTAGATTAATGTGTTTGATGAATTAAACTTTCAGGGACTTATTTGAATTTCCGTAGTTTTAAGGTAAAATGTGACAGTGGAATATATATTTAGGGATTAAAATGGTTGCTTACTCTATTTTTGTTACAGGATATTGCTCGTTTCCGGCCTGATCTCAAGCTGCTGATATCAAGTGCTACACTTGATGCAGAGAAATTCAGTGATTACTTTGATTCTGCGCCAATATTCAGAATTCCAGGGAGATGATATCCTGTTGAAATAAGCTATACCAAATTCAGAATTCTCACCCACTCTCTGTTTCTCTCTCATCTCTCGACAAATGTTTTAGCTAATTACAAACTTATGGTGGAGTCATCATAACAGGGTGTTTTATTCAGTTTCTATCATATTGTTATTTTATTTCAGTTTCTATCATATTGTTATTTTATTAGTAAATTAAAGTGAGCAAACCTCTTTACTAAGTAGTCTAGATGAAAACAAAAGTTTGGTCATTCTTAAATTTAGTGTCACTCAACCATATTCTTCTAGTCTTAACTAATGATTGAGGCTAAAAAAATACAAGTGAAAAGTGTAGGAAGTTATTTTTTAGAGTATTTGATAGCAACTGGAAAAGATAGCTTGAGGTTGTTATTATATTGGTTAATGGGATAATTACATTAATCATATTATTGATATTTTAATTTTTTTGAGAAAGAAACAAAGCTTTGAGGTTGACTATTAGTCATCCATTTAAAACTTGAGGGTTAAGAAATAAAAATCTCAATCTTATTAATTGATAAAAGACCATCACTGTTATTCATTCTTTCTATTTTTTTTATAGAATGAGAGGAAAAGGAAAGAAAGAAATAGAGGTGGATCATGGCCGAGGGAACATAGATAATTTTTTCCTCTCCTCCTATAATATGATTAATGTAATTATTCCATTAACCAATATAATAACAGCCTCAAATTATTTTTTCCAGTTGCTATCTAATACTCTGAATAATAACTTCCTACCCTTTTGAATTTAAAATTATCTATGTTCCCTCGGGATGAATTGTTCAAAGCGGTTCATAATTACCAGACACCTCTATTTCTTTCTTTCCTTCTCCTATATAAAATATATGTGAAAAGGAAAGCAAGGAATAGAGGGGGACCATGCCCGGCGATTATGAACAGCTTCGATCAATTCATTCCGATAAGGGAACATAGGTAATTTTTTCCTCTCATTCTATAAAAAAAAAATAGAAAGAATGAATAACAATGATAGCCTTTTATAAATTAATAAGATTGAGATTTTTATTTCTTAACCCTCAAGTTTTAAATGGATGACTAATAGTCAACCTCAAAACTTAATTTCTTTCTTGAAATTAAAATATCAATAATATGATTAATGTAATTATTCCATTAACCAATATAATAACAGCCTCAAATTATTTTTTCCAGTTGCTATCTAATACTCTGAATAATAACTTCCTACCCTTTTCACTTGAATTTTTTGTAGCCTCGGTCATTAATTAAGACTAAAAGAATATGGTTGAGTGACACTAAATTTATGAATGACCAAACCTTTGTTTTCATCTAGACTACTTAGTAAGGGAGTCTGTCCACTTTAATTTACCAATAAAATAACAATATGATAGAAACTGAATCAAAACACCCTATTATGATGACTCCACCAGAAGTTTGTAATTAGCTAAAACATTTGTCGAGAGAAACAAAGAGTGGGTGAAAGAGAGAAACAAAGTGTGGGTGGCAGAGGGATCCCAACGTAGCTAGGCCGAGAATAGGTATGGCCAACAATCAACAATGACACTGGCAACACAACGACGGGAAAGCAGAAGGATAAATTGGAAGGATGCACTGGACGTTTGCTCCTTCTATTTCAAAGGATTTCTAGAGATGGGTGAGAAGGATCTGTGGTTTGAATCTAAGAAATGGGCAGACGTTGAATATACCCATAGAGGAAACTAAATGGTACAATAATGCATGGGTTGAAAGATTAAGAAACCTGGTGCTATTCGATAAAATGGAAGATGAAATCATGTGGATTGGAGGAGAAGATATCATGCCAAAATACCTAGATTATGATATGGTATTATCTCCCTCACTTTTCTCTATATTTTTCTTATCCCCTTTTGTCTCCCTTTTCCATTCTATATCCATACATGTCAAACTTTTCCTCCCAAATGCCTCTAATTATCCCACTGGCAATCTATTAAATTAACCACTTCCTTGAGATCCCAATCCCCCATCAGTTCCTCTTTGGCATTCTGTCACATTAATCATTCCCTCCCTGGGCAATAAAATCCTCTGCACTACTTCCTAATATAATCCTAGTTATAGATGGTTCCACACTCCCACTTGAGTAACTAAAAATTGCTTCTGATTTGATTGAAAACTACTGCACCTATCTACTCTCCATCTTTATTGTCCTTTTTAAGTTTAAATATGAGGAATGTTAACAACACATAGTATCCAACACACCACTGTTTGATTAAATTCATATAGGTTCCACTAAATGACAAAAGAAACTCATTAAATAGGGGGCATGACCCACATCATTAATGGATCCCACAGGAATTTCACCTTATAATGCAGAGTGTTATGTAAAAGAGTATGTTAGACATTGTACTCTTAAAATTAAGTAAATGTTTTAAATATTTTAATTTCATTTATTATAACTTAATATTAAATATTTAAACAAGTAAAATATAGATGTAATTTTTTTTTATTGGAAAGTTAGTGCCTGTCAATCTGCTAGCACCTAATAAATCCATCAATGAAATAATGAAATCCATCATTATAGTTAAGCCAGTCGTTTTTTTTAAGATGCCAACGAACTAATTTATTAAAGATAAACCAGTCATAATTATTATTATTATTATTTTGTAAGAATCCCTACTTCAGAAGACAAATTTGTTTGAAACATAATACTATATACAAATCCAGTTTATAAATCTTTTATCACTCACTAGCAAATTGATTGAGATCTCTTTACATATATGTATGTATATATGAACATTTTAAAAAGAAATGTTGAAGATAAAATTTATTTACTGATTTGAGTTTTGACATTTCATAATATTGATATATTAGCATGATGAAATTTTACATTGAAAGGTACTTACACCAGTAAAAAAAATGTAGTGAAAAACCTACATAGGTAATTTACGTAATTCATAAAATCTAATTATATTTTTTTGAATTATATTATTTTTTAATTCAGGTATCTTTTGATCAAATGCCAAGAACTTATCTCTCAAGGATCACATGTTTAAAGAATAATATTTTTTTTACTAAGCTTAAAAGATAATATTATCTACTAATTATACCACACAATAATTACATTACCAATATTTAGTTGATTTATATCATTAAATCATTTAAGAAAAAATACACATAAAAAATCATTTAAAAAATATTAGCTATAGTAACTAATACATGAGAATTTTTAAATATTTGTAATAATATATAAAAATTATTAAATGATGGAGTATAGTAACACATCAGCACACCAATTAAAAAACTACGACAATAAATTACATTTAAAGTAACACTTTTTTTTAATGTGTACCAAAAGAAATAATATAATTAATTGGTCAACAGTCTTCCCACGTTACCCACCCATGCAAAGACAACAAGCAAATGCACAATTTAATAATAGCAACAAAAAAGTTGGTAGTTATATGATCATACTCTTTCCCTTCATCGTAGGCCTTAAATCATGGTTTTTTCATCTCATAATATAATACTGCTCGCTTGTAAAAATACTGCCCGCACTGTGAAGAACTTTTTCTCAAATCATGGTCATCTCATATCCTATGACAAAAGATAAAATAATGAATAATAAATATAATGAAAATGTAAAAAAGCAAATAGTTGTGTAAAAAATTAAAGTGATCTTAGTTATATGCATCTTCATATACAGTAACTAATAAAAAATAATATTGTTGATGGTAAAAAAAAAAAAACTAGTTATCCATTTTTAACAAAAAAAAGTTGTTACTCACATTCAACCATCCAACAAAAATAGTCATTATCCATCTTTTACCTTCCCGCTTCAAAAATAATAAAATAATAATAACAAACATTTTTTTAAAAAATTTAATAAGGTTAAACAATTATGCTACACAAACACTCATCCATTTGCAACAACATTGGTAGTTGTCTCACAAGCATGTTGCTTCCATTGATACCTGCTTTTCAAACCATGCTTTTCAAACCATGCAATGTTGATGCTCTTACTACACCTTGAGTTCAATTAAAAATTTTGATTTATCACATTTTAATTAGGAGAGTTAACAAATCAATCAAATCTAAAAAAATCCTACGAAATTGAAAACTAAATAATTGAGTGAACAAATAAAAAATTGTATTAAATTGAATTGGATTTTAAAAATGAATTCAACTCAATTCAAATAAAAAAAAACTGTTACAAGAGTGGAAAAATGTAAAAGCAAGTAGAAAAGAAAATCGAAAAATATAAGAAAAAAATGTAGTTTATTCCTAATGATCATTATCATTTAATTCAAACATATATCTAAATGGCACAACCCAACACTTGTGTTACCACCCAAATTTGCCACACAAAAAAAAAAATTCAACACTGTGATTATCCTTCTTTAGTGTATGGTGAATACTACAATTTTAATCCTTAGATTAGAGGCTATTGATTTTGAAAATCCAATAACGTGTGATAAGCCTTAATCTCATTCATTATAAATTATAAATTTAACAACTAAATCACAATCTGATAATATAAAAGTTTTTCTTATGACTAGCTTCCAAGCTAAGCTTGAATCTATAATAAATAATCGCAATCTCTACCAAGGGTGGACCTAAACTAAAATGACAGGGAAGTCAACAATAAAAAAATAAAATTTATTTCACAAATATATATATATATATATATATATATATATATCATAAAAAATATTCTTAAATTCATTATCAAAAACGTTAATCGCTTATTAATCCATCAAAATATGAAACATGTTTCATGCATGTCATGAAAATTATCTATATTGAATCTATACTAAATTTTCAACATTTTTTTTCAATATATACTAACAAATTTATATTTTAATGTCTTTCAACCTTTATCTCTTATTGATGTTTTGACTCGTTATAAAATCTTGTGTTGATGTGCGCTTTCAAAATTTAAAAATTATAACAATTTTATGACAATCTAACAATACTTTGATAAACAAAAACTCATTCTATTGTAAGAAAAATAAAGTTTAACAATTTTATATTAACAAAGGTTGAGAAAAAGATGATTATATAATAACTAGAATTATTCAAATATAATATTCAAATAAGAATTCTTTAAAAAAAAGAGATAAAATAACTAGGGATTTTATATTTAAAATGTTAGGAGTTAAGAATTAATTGCATAATAACTAAAATTTGACAAAATATAATACACACACACACATATATATATATATATATATATATATATATATATATATATATATATATATATATATATATATATATATATATATATATGTTTGCTATTGATTATAGTTACAGAAAAAAAGTCAAGAGATAAAAATAATTATACAATAACTAAAAATAATAAAATATAATCTTAAGATAAGATTTCTCTTAAAAAATATATAAAATTACTATGGTTTTATAATTTATAAAACCAAAGATAAAAATTTATTATATAATAAGTAATAACTAAAATTTAATAAGATAAAATATTTAAATAAGATTTTCTAAAAAAAATATAAAGTTGCTATTGATTTGATACTTTGAATAAAAATAAAGTCAAGAAATAAAAATATATTATAATATCAATAACTAAAATTTAGTCAAATATAACTTCTTTTAGATGAATTTTTCTTTAAAAAAATTATAAATTGGTCACTATTTCACTTCACGCACCAATAGAATTTGGAGTGATTTTTTCTAATAAAATAAGGAAATAACAAAACAATATACAACACTAGGTATATAGTGATAGATAGCCTCACACATGAAGATAAAAGATTAATTCCAAAAGTGAAGGCCTTGAATATGATTGGAGCATTTACTTTCTCATAAACATTTTACGCACACAACAAAGCTAATAAATTTTAGAGAGCTAGATGCACCACACTTATACATTAGTTTTGAAATTAAAAAAAAAAGTCACGGGGGGCTCATGGTCTCCCTCATATATATGTCAATCCACCCTTGATCTCCACATACAAGATGGAGGAATCACTCATGTTCTTATAGAACCCAAACAAAAAATAATCCTTATCAATCCATAAGAAAGTTCCCAAAGTTAGACCTTTCAAAGCTGCGAGAATACTCCCATCAACATTAGCTACAATTGTTCCTTTGTTTGCGTGCCAAGAAATCAAGCACAGACCACTACCAAAATAAGTGGTTGTGTTAGGACTTAGGACTACAATATGTTGTCAAGAAATCAAACACACCCCACCAGAGATGTTTGCCAAAATGCGTACAAGAACAAGAGAGCCTAATAGAATAGGCGAGAACCAAGATGAGTTATAGGCTCCGATACCATGTTAAATTTTATCATAAAATCAATTAACATCAAGTGAAGTTACCCAATAGATATATAAACTGCACTCCGAGAGCTGATACCGATGATGTAGGACTTCCTAACATTATTATGTTTGACTTTGGTATCAAAATTATGTTGAAAATTTTTCTTGAAAATTAAAAACTTTGTAATAGATTACGTTTGGGCTATATAACTGTAGTAATTTCTATGTAATAGATTACTCATCAACTAATGTTAGGTTACCTCAAATATTTGATTATGTAGAAGTTTTTTTATTTAATAATAATAATAATAATAATTATTATTATTATTATTACTTAAACATAAAGCTTAACAAACTATTTTTATAATTATCATTACTTAAACATGTTGGTATCAAAATTATGTTGGAAAATTTTCTTGAAAATTTAAAACTTTGTAATAGATTACGTTTGGGCTATAGTGTAATAATCTCTATGTAATAGAGTACTCATCAACTAATGTTAGGTTACCTCGAATATTTGATTATTTAAAAGTTTTTTATTTAATAATAATAATTATTATTTACTTAAACATGTTGTTTGTCAATTCATTTTTTGTCAAATTAATTTCAAGAACTTTTAAATTAAGTATAAAAAATAGTCTTTAATATCAAAATTAGTTTTCCATGCTTAACTACTGTTTTAGTCTCTAGATTTGAAAGGTGTATTACTTTTAATTCCTAAAATTTAAAATCATTTTTTATGATTTTTGAAAATTATTTTTTTTAGTCTCTAACATAATAAATTAATCATTTATGACAATTTTTAACTCAAACTAATTTTTTTAATCACTTAAATTTACATTTTAAAAATGCAAGTACTATAAAGCGTGCTATAAAATATTAAAACTCATCATAAAGTATCAATTTATTGTTAGAAATAAAAATAATAATTTGTCAAAATTCAGAAAATAAAAAAAAAATTTAAATTTTAGGGACTAAAAAAACAAATCTAAATTCTTGAACTAAATAAGTAATCAAGCAAAAATAAAAATGTTTCAGTTGTTGATAGACCAAACGAACTAAGTTAAATGACGGAGTGCGTAAGACATTCTGCCTCTTGTCAAGGATGAATCTATGTAGCTAAATCAGATTTTAAAACTACATTATAAAGTGGAGCATTAACAATAAGGAAAAATAAAATCTGAAGTACAACACTGGCAGAACAAGTCACGCGTTATAAATAAAATTAAAATGATAGGGAACAATATTGAAAAGACATTTGTCATATCAAATGAAATCTGTACAATCATCAGAAGTAAATAGATGCCTCTGAATATTTCTGGGTTAAAACAGTGCCCTTTAAGAAATGTATACAATATTAAACTAGCAATACTAGCAAATTGAATTATAGGTGGCACTTGTTATAAAAAAATGAAACTGAAACTTAGATGACAAAATTTGTGTAAACGAAATCACCACTCACCAAGGGAGAGCTACTATAACAAGTGAGGGTGCCTCCTTAATTTGTATAATTTATTTTATATTAATATATTATGTTTTTAATTTAATAACTAATTTTATTATAAAATTATTAGATGTTTTTAATAGTGAATTCTTTTACACAAAATAAATAATATTATTTCATAAATTACAAGTTAATATCAGTAACAAAATAATATAATATGTGACTTAAAATTTAAATATTTAAAATAAAAAAATAAAATTCAATAAAATTATTAAAATATTATCTTAATTTTAAAAATATAAAATATATTAAATAAAATAAAATTAAAAAAATGTAAAATATTTTAAATAAAAAACATTAAAAAATATATAACACATTAAATAAAATCATAAAAATAAGAAAAATATCAAATAAAAATAATAATAAGTAAAATTAAAAATATTTATTTAATAATTAAATAAATAAAATTATTTACAATTTTTAGAAAATTTAAAACAAAAGAAAATAAAATACAATAAAATGCAGAAAAAATTACGACTTCAAAAGTCATAAAATCTAAAAAAGAGTTACTTTATGAATTCAAAATCATAAAATAAAATAAAAACTAATAAATTTTAAATCGTAAATAAAAAGTTTAAACTATCATTAAATATCACTTCAGTTTCCTTTTCAAAAATAGTTTAAAAACTATCCATATCAAAAAATCTGAAAATAAAACAATGAAAATCCCCCTCCCCATTTGTCCCTGCAAGCATGTTAAATATTTACATGCCTCATATCAAGCGATAGATTATGGAAGCAGAGCGCTGCAGAGAAT
Source organism: Glycine soja (assembly GCF_004193775.1). Classification (NCBI taxonomy): domain Eukaryota; kingdom Viridiplantae; phylum Streptophyta; class Magnoliopsida; order Fabales; family Fabaceae; genus Glycine; species Glycine soja. The sequence goes on from NC_041015.1 coordinate 45,019,532, forward strand.
TATTTGGACAAATTTTCTCATTTGGGGTTGTTTTAAAAACTTTTTTCTCAGATGGGTGGTTTTGAAACAATTTACTCAAGGGGGCTGTTTTCGACGTAAACGCATGCATGGTGCAAACAAACCGTCAGTGGGACTGGCGAGTTTGCTGCTAGTGACTGAACTCGTCACTGACAGTAGCGATATGCACATACAGATGAAGGACTCGCCACTCAGAGTGGCGATATGCACATGGAGTGGGAACCGCCAGTCAAACTGGCGAGTTCCAGGCTGCTTTAACGTAGGGTTGCTTTTTCAGCCTTTTTTAGGTGATAGGGGGCTTAAGCTTTTTCAGCCAAAAGGCAAGTTGCAACTGCCATTGGCGAGTTAAGGGCAAGTTGCAACTGCCATTGGCGATTTAGGGCCAAAGAAATAGCCATTGGAGATAGCGATTCAGTGACTTTATAAACTTGAAAAAAAACCTCAGTCATGCTGTGTGTTGAAAACTGCAAGTTCTCAGTGTTGGTGTTTTTTCCCAAAGCGAGTTCGCTGTGTATTCAAAACTGCAAGTGGTTAGTGTTGGTGCTGTGCGTTCAAAGTTACATTTCAGTTTTCAAAAATTGTAAGCGTTTCTTGAGATTTAAATTTGTGCGTATAAGGTTTGAAATTTATTTGTTGAGGCATAAATTTTTGAATCAGGTTAGTAATTTTGAGTCAAATAATTTGTATTATAAAATATTTTTTAAGTAATTTTTTAGAGCATTTTGAATGTTTTGTTTTTAATAATTTTTTAATTAAATTAGTCTTATATTTGATATGCTTCTTTGTGTGTATAAAATAGAATTTTTTTTATGATATTTATCTAAAGAAAATATTTGAGTCCCGAAAAAAATTGGTAAATATAAAATTTTTAGTATATTTTTAATTAGATTATGTTGGTATTAATACTTTGTTAGTGTTAAAAATTGATCGAACGTGTATTGTGAAAAGTGTCTGAAAGTAAAAAAATTTGTAACATCATAATTATTCAAAATAAGTATTTTTAGTGTGGAAATTTATTTTAATATAAAGTTATAGTAAATTTATTTTATGAGCATTTAACTTGAACGGTATTTAAAATTAATTTTTTTCCATTATATTTATTTGTAGTACGTAAGTTGAAGTTATTATTATGAAAATGAATTATTTATAAATAATACTAACTTTATTTATGGTTTATTTGGGCTTTAAAATTAGTACCTAGGAATCGTTTATTTTTTTAAGTTTTTACCATGAAAAATATTTAAAGTTAATAAATTTTTTATAGAATCATGTTTTAATGTAAAATTGTGTTAAAGAGACTTTTTGTGATTATATTTTACTATTTTGAATTTATTATGATTAATTAATTAAAATATTTTTTTTGTAGGTACACGATGAATTCGGTTATAACAGTGTTGTATTTCAATGGAAGGGTATATGAAGATAATGATGGTGTAATATTTGAAGGCAGTAAAAAAGTGATTCAGATTAAACGTGGAATTAGTTTCAGTGCTTTGAAGAAAAAAATTGGAGACAAGGTAAAGTTACAAAATAATGAAATTATTTCTGCTATTAGATGTAGATTTTTAGTGTCAGGAAAATATATTGCCTTGCAAATCTGCGATGACGAAGACGTTGAAACGATGCTGGAAAGTTTTAAACAACAACAAGAAATGTCAGTTCTAGAATTGTACATAGAAAAGGATGTGGCTGGTGATTCAATGTTTCATTCTGCAAATTCGCTTACGTCATGTGGAAATTATTTATCTAATGATGAGATACAACCGCCAACAAATATGAGCAATTTACATCTTCACGAAGATGATGATGATGATTATGATTATTATTTTGTGTCTAACTCATACGTTGAAGAGTCTTTAGACGAAGATGACAGTGTTGACGGTATATCTAATACAGACAATGAAGTCACCGAGATGATTCCACCAGTAAGAATTGTTCACCCAGCAGAAGGTATAATTTCCTCTTAAAAAATACGTCAATACATTTATTATTTCACGACAATTGTATTTAATGCCAAATAAGTATGATTTGAATTTATTTTTGGACTATAAGGTGTACAAGGAATTCAGAATCCATTTTGGAATGATGTTTTGCATTATAATAATATCAACTGGAGTCATCCTGATGAGGAGGACATTTGCGGTTTGGAGATGCCATCCACTTTTAATGTTGGCCAAGAATTATATGTTGGCATGGAATTTGATAGTAAAGATGCGATCAAGAATGCGGTCAAACAATATGTTATGAAGGTGCATCAAAGTTTCAAAGTGGTTGAAAGCAAATGGGACAAATATGTGGTTTATTGCTTGAATAGAAATGCAGATTGTCCTTGCCCTTTCTACATGAGGGCAATTTTATCTAAAAAAACTGATTCATGGAAAGTCACTCAATGGGGGTGGACCACACACATGTCTCAATATGACCATGACCCAAGATCACGAGAAACTTGATTCAGATTTAATTGCCACTTGTGTAGTAGGTACGCATGTTATGTTCATATTATGTTATTGTTTAGCCTTAATTGTCATTTATATTTTGTTATTCTATTGACAGGCATGATCAGAGAAGATCCATCGATAAAAAATTCATTGATTCAAGAGAGGATTAACAGTCAATTTGCGTACAAGGTGTCGTACAAAAAAGCTTGGTTGGCGAAACAGAAAGCCATTGCTATTGAATATGGCGATTGGGATGAGTCATATGCGAAACTTTCGTCGTAGCTAACACACATGCAAAATCATTCTCCTGGATCGTATTTTCAAATACTACATGACGATTTTATCGTTGGAAATACGGTTAGTCACGAACACCGCCAATTTCATAGAGTTTTTTGGACTTTTGGCCAATGTAAAGAGGCTTTCAAGTACTGTAAGCCAATCATACAAGTTGACGACACACATTTGTACGGCAAATACTGTGGGACCCTCTTAATGGCCACATCACAAGATGGAAATGGTGGTGTCCTTCCTCTAGCATTCGCGGTGGTCGAAGGTTAGACGTTGACAGCGTGGTCATGGTTTTTGGCACACTTGCGTGAACATGTCACAGATAAAAATGGTATTTGTCTGATATCTGATCGACACGCGAGTATAAAGTCCGCTGTCGCTAACGAAGCACTTGGCTGGCAACCTCCCCACGGTTATCATGTCTACTGCGTGCGACACATAGCAAGCAACTTCAATCGAAAATTCAATAATGCCAAACAAAAAGAAATGTTGAAGAAATTGGGTAAGATTTCATATTTGATGGTCACGTTTATTTTACTTTCATTTATACTTAAAATTGTTATTCATAACTAATTTTATGCAGCCTACACTTCTTGCAAACACATTTTTGATCAAAATTTAGAAAAATTTCGTGAACTGAGTCCAGCCATAGCAACATGGATTGATCGCATCTCAAAGGAAAAATGGACGATGTCTTACGATAGAGAAGGACGTCGATATGGCCACATGACAACGAACCTCTCAGAATGTATCAATAAGGTTTTAAAGGATTGTCGCAACATTCCCATAACAACATTGGTGAAATCAACGTACAGTAGGTGTCGAAAGTAATTTGTTGAGCGTGGCCGCCAAGCCCAAAGACAGTTAAATGAAGGCCAAGTATATTGTTCAAAGTTTGTTAAAGAACTGAGGAAAAATCAAGAACAAGCTTGTACGCACATCGTTCGCGTGTATGATATCCACTCCACAAGGTTTGAAGTAGAGGAAAGCTTCAACCCTATAACGCAACGTGGCGGACAAAAGTGGGCAGTTAACTTGAATGGTCATCATTGTCAATGCAGAAGATATTCTGCGCTTCACTATCCATGTTCACACATTATTGCAGCTTGTGGTTACGTGAGCATGAACTACTATCAATATATAGATGTTGTTTATACAAACGAGCACATCTTAAAAGCTTACTCCGCACAATGGTGGCCTCTTGGGAATGAAGCGGTTATTCCTCCTTCTGATGACGCATGGACACTTATCCCTGACCCAACTACAATTCGTGCGAAAGGTCGGCCAAAATCAACAAGGATAAGAAATGAGATGGATTGGGTCGAACCATCTGAGCACCGATCTAAATGTAGTAGATGTGGAGCCGAAGGGCATAACAGGCGTCGCTGTCCAATGCAATATGAGCGTGGGAGTTGTTCAAATCGTTGATTTATGTATGTTAGTCGAGTGACTTGTACTTGTTTACGTTCTGTTCAATGTATTGAATTTCTGGGATTCAATGAATTCGGTAGTTCAAAACATTTTGCCTTTTGTACATTACTTATTTGTGGGGTTCAATGAATTCATTAAACCCTAACCACCAACCCTAAACATAAACCACTAACCCTAAACCAATAAACCTAAACCCTTTCCACTAACCCTAAACCTTAACCACTAACCCTAAACCCTAACCCTAACCCTTACCACATACCCTTTCCACTAAACCTAAACCATTTCCACTAACCCTAAACATTAACCACTAACCCTAAACCCTAACCCTTACCAAATACCCTAACCCTTACCAAATACCCTTTCCACTAAACCTAAACCCTTTCCACTAACCCTAACCACTAACACTAACCCTGACCACAAACCCTATCCCTTACCACAAACCCTTTCCACTAACCCTACACCCTTTCCACTAACCCTAACCACTAACCCTAAACCCTAACCACCAAGTCTAAACATAAACCACTAACCACTAAACCCTAACCCTTACCATAAACCTAAATCACTAACCCTAAACCCTAAACCCTAAACATAAACACTAACCAGTAACCCTAACCACTAACCCTAAACCTAACCCACTAACCACTAACCCTAAACCCTAACAACTAACCCTAAATCCTAACCCCTAACCCTAAACCTTAACACTAACCACTAACCCTAAACCCTAACAACTAACCCTAAACCCTAACCACTAACCATAAACCTCAACCACTAACCCTAAACCCTAACCCCTAACCCTAAACCTTAACACTAACCACTAACCCTAAACCCTAACAACTAACCATAAACCTAAACCCCTAACCCTAAACCTTAACACTAACCACTAACCCTAAACCCTTACAACAAACCCTAAACCCTAACCACTAACCCTAAAACCACTAACCCTAAACCCTAACCCTAAACCTTAACACTAACCCTAAACCCTAACTACTAACCCTAAACCTAACCCACTAACCCTAAACCCTAACCACTAACCCTTCACCTAAACCACTAACCCTAAACCCTAAACCCTAATCACTAACCCTTCACCTAAACCACTAACCCTAAACCCTAACCACTAACCCTAAACCTAAACCATATACTTAGTTTGATGCGCGACATAAAAATAATCATTATGATTACTAGCATTACTTAATTTGATTTGTCTACTTTAATTTTTCTTTATGACTTTATTTATTATTCTAGTTTGATGCGCGACATAAAAATAGTCATTATGGTGTCCGCGATGGTGATTCCATAACAAATGGTTATTGAAAACGCAATTCCATAACAAATTTCATAACAAGTAGTATGAGATACCATAAATTAAGTCTGAAATTCAAATTACAAAGATACAACACAAATTTCAAATAGAGACATCAAAATTAGTCATTATGGTGTCCGTGATGGCGCGAGGATGTGCCACATGGTCGATCCCACCTTCGGGCTTGACGATCCGGATTTCTTCTTGCGCGTTGTCTCCGCCCTTGTTGTTCAGCCTCTGCAGAAAACTCGTGACGCAAATCAACACCTAATAAGTCGCCCGTATCAGGTATTGCTCCGGGTACATCCCATTGCGGACCTAATGGGGCATTAAGTGTTGCCATTGGGGCATCATGTTGCTGCGAAGGGGTCATGGTAGGCCATGAAAAATGAGGATGTGTTTTCGCAACATCACCAAATGAATGTTCGCTTGCAGACATATCAGTGTCATGACCCTCGAAAGGATACTGATACATCTGCGAAGGATACTGAGAAAATGTTGGTGCCGTGTAATACATTCCATGGCCATGCTGGTCCATTTGCTGGGAAAAATCTTCCGCTTGAACAATCTCCCTTCGTCTGTCAAAACCTCGAGTTTCAACACTTGACTGAAGCATGTGAAACTGTTGTGGGGGAAATGGACGCTCTGATGCTGGACCATGTGCCACAGGCTCAGTGATCCTCTCTTGCTCTTGGGATAAAATCGTTAACTTTTCCACATATGGCACGAGATCATCAACTGCCCATGTATTTCGCCCTTGTGGTGACACCATATACTGCAATGTCTCGACAACTTTACCCTGCAATTATTAGGGTAAGCAAATTAATGTCGATGATTTAAAAAATAAATTGAAGTTAAATAATTAAAAAGAAATAAATACCAATGTAGCCGTGTTTGCATTGTTTGGGTCGACAAACATTTTTGTTTTTCGCCTATACCAGACCATGTAATCCGAGTTAAAACTCAATAGGCCCTCTTGTCAAGGATAAATGTCGACCCTAAACTCAACTCGATTATTCCACTGACTGATAAACGAGGCCAACAGTTGGAACCAATTTTCATCTTGTTTGCCTTTCAGCGTTAGCCCATGGATATTCTGTGGTTGCGAAGGAGACTCCGAAATAGGTTGTTGCATTCCAAATTGTCGCAACACTCTATCCGATTGGTGCCACTCTACAACATGGAAACAAATGAGTGGCACCACTGCGCACCATGCCACACTGCCAACCAAACAAATGGGAGGCAACATCGACGTAACAGTTGCTGTGTAAGGCTCTCACAGAAACTGCATACAATAACACAATTGTTAATTTTTCTTAAACCATGACATTTTATTTATTATTTAACAAATACATAATGATCTTGTTACCTCATGTTGTTTCATGATATCTAATTTGCGACGGAAAACTATTAGATCATCATTGCCAATATGTTGGTTTCCACGTCGCAGCCACCTACAAAAAAAATATGAAATAATTAGTGCCAACGCGTTACATTATTGATTATTTTCAAATGAATTTTTTTAAACAACTAACCTGTGTCCGAGTGGTTTGTTTTTTATTATAGGAGGAGTTCTCTTTGGAGCCAAAGTCGTGCAGCGTTCCCATGCCCACATTTGGATTAAGATGCACATACCTCCGATTGATTTTATTTTGTAATCGGTGGCGCTGCACATCTCTCTGTATAAATAAGCAAGCACGGCATGTCCCCATGCATACGTGCTGCATTGTTCAAAGTCCCGTAAAAATTGGAGGTATCTTAGGGAAACTTTACTGCTGCTTTTGTCAACAAATAGAACTCCTCCTATGAATCTGAGAATCCATGCACGGGTAAACCTTTGTAATTGCTCTACGTTACCGTCATGGATATTTATTTCAGAAAAATGGTGAGCCAGCCAACTTAATTTGACCACACTGCCTTGAAGTTCACCTTCCTGTGGTCTGACTCCCAATAATTCTTCACACAATTCAGCCCAATCAAGATTAGTCTGGCCAATTAATGGTGTCCCCTCAGTATGAAGACCTAACAAGACTGACACATCTTGAAGAGTAATCATAGCCTCTCCGCATCTCAAGTGAAACGTGTGTGTCTCGGGCCTCCATCTTTCAATCAAGGCTGTAATTAATGAAGAATTAATTTTTAGGTACCCCATTTTCATTATCCAATAAAATCCAGATTGGCGAAGCAGAGGAATAATTTCCTCTGGTATTTCTTCTTGTCCTTGATAGATGGGTACATCTCGTCTGATATGTAACTTCCTGTCTGGTTCCCCATTCCAAACATGTTCGGAAACATGTTTAGGTTGCAGCCATAAAACGTCTCCATCTATTGGACCAGACTTAATGTGTATACTAGATGAAAATGACGACGAAGATGCCATTGATACTGTAAAGTAAAATACAATACAAAAAATTCACAACAAAAATTGTACATTAAAAAAATTAACTACATTTACAAAAAATCAATTAAATATACATACCACATAATTAAAATCTGAATAAATAAAAAAATACATCAATTTTAACAAATAACAAAATTAAAAATAACAATACGTACACAAATTTAAATAAATGTTCTAAAATACTCTACAAATAACAAAATTATAAATTTAATAGTTACACAAATTTAAATAAATGACTAAATTAAAATACATAAATTTGTTACACGTACAAAAATTTAACACAAAAAAACTTAAAATACTACCTAAAATACTCTACAAATAACAAAATTAAAAATTACATACCTACACAAATTTAAATAAATTACCAAATTAAAATACATAACAAAATTAAAAATTTAAACACGTACATAAATTTTACACAAATAAACTTAAAATACTACCTAAAATAGTCTACAAATAACAAAATTAAAAATTAAATAACTACAAAAATTTAAATAAATGACCAAATTAAAATACATAACAAAATTAAAAATTTAAACATGTACATAAATTGTACACAAATAAACTTAAAATAATGCCTAAAATAGTGTACAAATAACAAAATTAAAAATTAAATAGCTACAAAAATTTAAATAAATAACCAAATTAAAATACATAATAAAATTAAAAATTGTTAGACGTACATAAATTTTACACAAAAAACTTAAAATACTACTTAAAATACTCTACAAATAACATAATTAAAAATTAACATAGCAACATAAATTGAAATAAATGACCAAATTAAAATATGTACTTAATAAAATTATAAAATAAAACACGTACATAAATTTAACACAACAAAACTTAATTTACTAACTAAAATACTCTATACATAACAAAATTAAATATTAAAATACCTACATTAATTTAATTAAATGACCATATTTTTTTTCCAATTATTAAAATTTAAATTATATAACAAATATTATACACAAAAAAATGGTATTAAATCAAAAAAATTTCATGGAATAAAAAATTTAAAGAACGTATATATAAAATTAATAAAGTATCATATATTTCAATAAAAACTATAATTCAATAAACTAAATAATATTCACATTCTAACTAAACCTAAAATACCATATATATAATACAAATAATATCATACAAACCTAATAAATCTAAACCAAATAATAATAATATAACAACTAAAATTAACGTACAAATAATTTTATCACAAATAATAACATACAAATTTTAAAAATCTTAACAAAATTATATTAATAAATCAACTATAACTAATGTACAAATAATAATATACCAACTAAATCATATTTAAACATACTACTTAAAATTTAAAAGTTTCACCTAACATCAACAAACTTAGCATATCTATATATAAAACAATTAATACTATACTAATTTACAAAATTTTAAAAAAATAATATTATCAAATTAACTAAAACTAACCTAACAATATATATATATATATATATATATATATATATATATATATATATATATATATATATAACTATATATAACAAACTAATAATATATAATTTAAAAAATCTAACTTAAATAATATTGACATATTAACTAAAATTACCAAGCCAAGTTAACAAACACTTACCAAATAGAAAAACCACGTAATAGCTTGCAGGAGAAGAAACCACGTAATAGTAACAGGAACAAGCACAGTCCTACAACAAGAACAACCACGTAAATAATTTTCACTAAAATTATGTTTCAAAATATATATATATAATACAACATATATTTACCAGTATAAAATACTTACCAGAAACAAAACAAGAAGAACAACAATGTAGTGCAGTAATATGAAGAACTGGAGTAATATGAAGAAGAAGAAGAAAACGTAGCAAGCGTAGCTGAGTTCTTGCTTTTATAATGGACAAGTTTGAAACAAAGAAAATCGCCAGCCAGCTTGGCGATTCCGGTGAAGCGCATCCCGCCATCCTCATTGGCGAATCCACCCTGCTGCAGCTGCAACCCTGCATGGCCTGTTGCATGGCCTATGCCACTGACGCCTAGCCCTGAGGCCTACATGCTGGGAACTCGCCAGTCAAACTGGTGGTTTCCCTTGTTGTCGCATGTCGCCACTTCGAATGGCGAGTTCCAGTCAAACATGTGCATATCGCCACTGTCATTGGCGAGTCCAGTCACCAGCAGCAAACCCGCCAGTCCCACTGGCGGTTTGCTTGCACCATGCATGCATTTACGTCGAAAACAGCCCCCTTGGGTAAATTGTTTCAAAACCACCCCATCTGGGGAAAAAGTTTTTAAAACAACCCCAAATGGGAAAATTTGCCGAATTATTTGTTGCTGACAATCCAAACACTTTCTCTCTCATTATCTTTGTTTGCCCTTCGTTGTCTCTTTCCTGCCTCCGACCTTGAATGTGCCTTTTTCTCTCTCTTGTCTCCTTCTCTCTCTCTTTTGGTATTCTCAGGTAAATTTTCATCCCCTTTGACGACTTCTTTGAGTTATTTTTTTTTATGCAGCCTCTACTTATCTCACCTTCTTTCCTGTCTATTCTATTGCTTCTAAGAATATTATCTGAATAACATTATTAAAATATTAATAGAAAATTAAAATTCAATAACATTATTAAAATATTATCTGAATTATATATATCTTTCAGGAAAGGCAACACTAAAGTTTGGCTCAAAAAATAAAAAACAAGTCTCTGATGATTTTCAGTGAGTTAGTTCATCTTGAAACAACTGTTGCTCAACATTATATTGTAATATGATTTTGCATTACTTGCTCCTATGCGATGAAAGTTTAGCAATTGGATGACATTGAAGTCTTAAGTTCGTATGTTTTTGTTAGGCTAAATTGCTCAGAATGTCCCTCAATTATTCTGGAGTTTTTTATTAGATCCCTCAACATTTTTTGTTTTCCAATTGGATTGTTGATCTTGTATTTGTTTTTTAATTGGTTTCCTGTGGTGTAGTTCCGTCTCACTACCATTTGTTTTGCTGTGGAATAATTAAGGTTAAATTTGTTTTTGTGTCCTCTAATTTATTTTTTAGATTCAGTTTGACCCTTTAGTTTTTTTTTGGGTTCAATTTGTCCTCTAATTTTCTAAGACAATTCAATTTGGTCCTTTGATCTAAATTGTAAGAAATCGCACTTGTGGTGGTTAAAAATCGTCACTAAGTAGTTTTAAACCGTCACAAAATACAATATTTCCCAAAAAAATGAATCGATTTTAAAAATTGGAGGATCAAATTGAACAAAAAAAATGAGGACCTAATTGGATAAAAAAAATTAGAGAACCAAATTGAACCTAAATATATTAGAGGACCAAAATAAAATGAGCAAATATAGAGCCTAACATGATCTTGTGATATGAGAAAAGTTGTACAAGTGTGAATACCATTTATTTTCTTCAACTCTCACCTCTTGCGTATTTTATTGAATGATACTCTCGCTCTCTAATAACATCCGTTACCATATTGATTACACATGACAACATACTTGTCACTCTTGTTCTCTGTCACATCAAAATTAAATGAATGCACAAAATGAAATTGTTTAATGGCATTCATAATTGCTTCTGTTGATTCAAATATCAAACTTCACAAAGGTCATTTGTACTCACACTCCCTTTGTTCTGATAAGGATTTGAGTACTCTTAATTTTCTGAAAATTGACTACTAATAGTTTCAAAATATGAAGATGACTCATTTTGATTTCTTGGTTCTTCATGTTTATGAACATCGTGTTGTTGCTCGTCATCAAAAGTCGCTAGCATTATCTCTTATTATGGGTTCTTCACTAGTCATCTTAAAAAATACAAAAATAACTTATTAGTAAAAATGTAAATAATTTAGTGCATCCAACGTTAAATATAAAAACCCCATACTAGGAAAAATTGAAAGAAAAAAAATCTTCTAGTAAAACTCCCCAATTTAGTGTATTTAACATTAAAGAAACAATATACCACAAAGACTATAAGAAAAATATGAAAATAAAAGACCTTTTTGTATTCTGAAAAATATATAAGATTGTTACTTTGTAAAATGCAGTGTGAACCATACCTTCCTTTTATAATAAACATAAATAATGAATAATGAATAGTGTAGCATAAGTCTGTATCAATGAAAATAATAGTATTTTTATACTAAGACTAAACCCTAAAATAATAATAACTTAAATATTATAATACTATAATATTATAACATATAATAACGTATAATATTTGTTAGTGCTTAGCTCTACTGAGTGTTTAAAAGATTGGCTAAGATTTTGTTAAAACATAAGCACTTAGACAATGAAGGAAAGCTGGAGTTGCTGCACATGATGTCCAACGTTATGTCAAGGAATCAGATCGGGCTGCACAATGCACAAGGCAAGATAAAATGTCAAATGAAGAATTGAAGCTGCAGGATCCACGATGTCGGATACAATGTCCAGGACATCCTGCCCGAAAATACTGGACACACAAATCTGTTATATCTTTAACAGAGTGTGCAGGATCCACGATGTCGGACACGATGTCCTGACATCCGGCCCGAAAATACTGGACACATAAATCTGTTATCTCTTTAACAGATTATTGTGCAGTTAGCAACATATTAGACGATCTATCTCTTGGAACGAATTAAAAGATAATTAAAGTTCGAATTACAAACTTGAATAGTTCGTTCAGGGATTAAAGATTAAAGATAAAAACTAAAAGATCAAACTTGATCTTTTAGATCTTTAAGTGCAGATTTTCAGGAAAATGATAGATCTCATCCAGCGCAAGATTGTTGCAGCCCAGATACGCACACTGCTATATAAACATGGAGGCTGCACGAGTTCTGTACCAAGTCCGGGATTGAAGAGTTATTTTGTGAGTTTTGGGACTTGAGTGTTTTGTGAGCCACCTTGATGTTATCCTAACATCAAGTGTTGGACCTGAGTGTGTAGAGTTGATCTCTATAGTGTGTAGAGTTGATCTCTATAGTTTGTGTGGAGTTGATCTCTATTGTTCAGAGAGCAATCTCTGGTGTGTATTTGATTTAATTGTAAACACGGGAGTGTGATTGAGAGGGAGTGAGAGGGGTTCTCATATCTAAGAGTGGCTCTTAGGTAGAGGTTGCACGGGTAGTGGTTAGGTGAGAAGGTTGTAAACAGTGGCTGTTAGATCTTCGAACTAACACTATTTTAGTGGATTTCCTCCCTGGCTTGGTAGCCCCCAGATGTAGGTGAGGTTGCACCGAACTGGGTTAACAATTCTCTTGTGTTATTTACTTGTTTAAACTGTTCACACTGTCAAATATAATCTGCATGTTCTGAAGCGTGATGTCGTGACATCCTGTACGACATCTGTCCCCAGTATCAGAATTTCAATATTTTAAAATTACAATACAACATTTGAAAAGCAAATAATGATGTCGTGACATTTCACAACTTTGAAGCCCTCCATCCACCATCCATCATCCATTTTGCATGAAATTGAATCCAAGTCGTAAGAATGTGTTTTCATGTGCTGCATTAAGGAATGTATTTATTTTCAAAGGTCAGGATACAGAGAACGTTTTTTTAAAAGGCTTCAATAAGCAGGGAGAGCATTTTTTATGTTATGGAGTACATATAGCAGTATTGTTATGCTGGGATTTATTGTTATATGAGGATTTTGAATTTCTGTATTTCACTTTTTTGGCTTGGCCTTTAGCATTACTTGTGCTGAATTGAGCATCATTAATAATACTATCTTAGCTTCTAAAAAAAAACTTTTGAATTAAAATGAGTGATAAATTATAATTTTTGAATTATTGACCATTACTTAGGTGGACCATCATCATTATCTATTTTGTACCACTATTGACAGTCAGTCATTAGATTAGTGTGTATATTTTTATTATGTACCATCTTCATCAAAATATTTTTATCTACAAATGGATTGCGAAGTCGTGTGAGCGACAACAAACCTATTGCAGAATGGAATAGAAAAAAAAGGATTGGAGAAAGAAGAAAAATCTAGTGCAGAGGGTGCAACAAAACAGTGTGTGGATGAGATGAATCCAACAGTGTTCAGAAAGGGTCCATATTAGACCATATGGGAGACTTGTCTATGCTAGAATTGGCCTTTATTACTTTCAACTTTCAAGTATTAAAGTTACACTTTGACCAAATTGTCTGTTTACCCAAATTAATAACCACTCATAACTTCAGCAAACGTGTCCTAGTGATTGTTTGGATAAATTATTTTAAAAGCACTTTTAAGATAATAAAATAATGAGATATGTTTTTTTATAAGTTAAAATATCTCTTCATCACTTAATCCTTAATTAATTTGTAATTTTTTTTCCATTTAATTTCTCTAAGAGATGGGCGAACATCTACAATTAACTAATGATTAATTAATGAAGAGTCCACCATTTTACTCATCTCATTATTTTTGTCTCCTAGAAGTATTCATAGAGAATCTTAACCAAACAAATTCTTACTTTTATTTTTTGTCCAGTGTAGTGTGTATTACTCATTCTTAACTCCTCACATCTCATAAGGGCCGTGGCTTACTCTGGTTTTTCTATGCCACTGCAGCTTATACTTCCTGCACCTCCCTTTTCGACCACCCAACATCACCGTTGACAACTCTAACCTAGGGAAGAAGGCGCGGACGGAGTTGAAGACAAAAGAGAAGTTAAGAATGCGATCATATTCCAGAAAAGCTTGTTCGGAAGTCACTAATCTAGTATTTGGATGTAAGTTTTTTTAGAAGTATTTAAAAAAAAAAAGAGCTTCTCTACTAATTTAAATGAGTTTTTCATTAATTAATTTATAGATGGCATCTCATCTTTTAAAAAAATTATATTAATAAACTTTTAAAAATTAATTCATAAAAAATTTATTTTTATTTATAAAAAATCTCATCTTATTTTTTTTTTTCATATTTTCTTTTTTATGAGTGATTCTAAAAAAACTTATCCACCTAATTCTTTTATACAAATAAAAAGTAAAAGTAAAATAAAATGGGTAAGTAAGGAGTGACCGACCGACTGACTAGTCATTCTGTGCATCTCACACGTGCCCACAAGAACGCCTCGCTGGCGCCTCCGAAACGCCGCCAGCTGGCACTGAACTTGAACGAAAGTTGGAATAAACAACTGACATCATCACCAATTCACAAATCGTGGATTCAGAGCTAGAAATGAAGCAGCACGGTGTTGTTCGATTTCATTTCGAAGATCCACTCAAGAGAACAAGAGAAAAAAAAAAAAAAGAGAGAGATAATTAATAATTAACAAATATTTAGTGTTGGTGTTAGTGAGAGTGGAGATGAAGGCGGAGACGGTGACGCTGTTGCTGGTGAACCTGGCGGGGATAATGGAGAGGGCCGACGAGTCGCTGCTTCCGGGAGTGTACAAGGAAGTTGGCACGGCGCTCCACACCGACCCCACCGGTTTGGGTTACCTCACTCTCTTCCGATCCATCGTACAGTCCTCCTGCTACCCCGTCGCCGCCTACCTCGCCGTGCGCCACAACCGCGCCCACGTCATCGCCGTCGGGGCCTTCCTCTGGGCCGCCGCCACCTTCCTCGTCGCGTTCTCCTCCACTTTCTTCCAGGTCACCGCCGTTTCTTACCGTATTATTCATTACTCTTTAATTGTGAGTGAATGTCTTTGTTTGCTTAACTATATAGCTATAGGATTGAGGAGAGTGTTTCTAAATTTCAAAACCTTATAGCTTTGCAATTTCTCTCGCATAGTGTGGTTTTTAATTAGGGATGGTGAGGGTAAAATTGGGTAATATAAGTCGTTGCACGTGTATAGCACATCATGAATGGATATGTTGAAATATCAACTGTTGCTTTTCTTATCACCAATTGTTATTACTTATTTCATAGGAGCCTAGTTTAGGTATGTGATTCTTGCGAATCGCGAAGTAGATTAATCCTGTTTGGATAAACTTGTGCATGAGGACTTATAGGAAAAGTGTGCAGGTAAGATGAATTGAGTTTCTTGTATAAGCTAGAATCAACTTATGCCATGACCATATATAAGAAAAGTAAATAGGAAGGTAAAATGAATTGAATTGAGTTATCGCATAAACTAAAATCAACTTATGCCATTAGCTAAGCACTTGTAGGAAAAGGAAGAGAAAATATGAAAGTAAATTGAACAGTTTCTTGAATAAGCAAAAATCAAATTATGTTGATAACTTTTTATTAGAAACTCTCTCATTTAACTTCTCCAAAAGATAGGTGATTCTGTGATTGTTTTATTCCACTAAAGTGTGCTTAAAAATGTATAAGAAATTAATGAAACTGTATTGGTTCATGATGAAGAAAGAAGAAGAAAGCTTTGCAGAGAAGAAAGTATACACATAGTTCAGAGAAGTGCTTGATCTTAGATTGATAAAATGCTTTCTAACAAAAAGGTGTTATTCCTTGCATGTATTTATAAAGCTAAAATAACTAACTAATTATAACTAAATGCAACTAACTAAACAATTAATGACAGCTCAGCTATAACTAACAAAACTAACACTCTAACTTATTCTGTCAACATCCCCCTGCAAGCTGAGGAATGGATATCAAACATTTCCAGCTTGGAATGAAAAGTCTGAAAAACACCAGGAGGGAGGGCTTTAGTGTAGATATCAGCAAGTTGATGAGTAGAGGAAATAGGTAGTAACTTCGAGAGGCCAGAATTAAGTTTCTCCCAAACAATGTGGCAATCAATCTCGATATGTTTCGTATGTTCTTGAAAAAATATTCATGTAATTAAGACCATCCATTTGCCCTTGTAATGTTCAATAGAACCACCAGCTTTGTGCTTAATTTTATACACCCAATGACAGCCAATAGCATTTTTATGCGAAGACTAGATCAGTTAAAACCCATGTATGATTCAGCTCTAAAGCAGTGAGCTCTTGTTGCATAGCTTTTACCCAACAATCATATTTGACAACCTTAGTATAAGATTTGGGTTCAACATTAGAGAAAATGGACACGACAAAACTATGATGTGATGAAGAAAGTCTATCATAAAAAATGACTGAAGAGAGAGGATAGCGAATACTTGAAGTATGAGTGGTAACAACAGATGTGAAAGTTGTATGAAAGTTATTGTACTTTGCTGGCCTTTGTTTCTGTTGATCAGAACAACAAGGAAGAGGTTCAGGGGATTGGGAAGGTGAACTTGAGGGAGAAATGGAAGTAGGTGAGTAATTGGTTTCTGATTCAGAAGTTGGGTCTGGTTGATGAATGCCATTTTGGCAAATATCTTCAGTAGATAAATCATCATATGTGGTTTTGGAAGATGGCAATATGGAGGAAGAAAAGGGTGAGGAATTAGCAGATTGTGTTTTTGAATAAGGAAAGCAATCCTCATAGAAGATCAAATTGCAAGAAACTTCTATGGCTTGAGTTTGAAGATTAGAATTAACATATCCTTTGGTATGAGGTTTAAACCCAAGAAAATGACAAGGAACAATTCTAGAATCAAGTTTCCTCTATGAGCAGTTAAAGTGCCTACATAACACAGACAACCATAAATTCTAAGATGAGAAATATCATAAGGTATATCATAGAGTTTTTGATATGGTAAAATGTTATTTAGAAAAGGAGTTGGCAAACAATTTATTAAATGTGAAGCATGCATTGCTGCAAAAGACTAGAATATGGGAGGCAAATGTGATTGAAATAACAAAGCATGAGTAACATTTAAAAGATGTTGATGCTTTCTTTCAGCAATCGCATTTTGTTGAGGTGTCTCAACACAAGATGGTTGGTGAATAATACCTATTTGAAGCATAAAATTCATGCATGAGAAACTCTGCACCATTGTCAGAACGAATGGTTTTTACTTTGGTATCAACTGTTTTTCAACTTGAGTAATACAACTTTTCAAAAGAGATTGCATTTCAGCTTTTGTTTTCCTGAGAAAGACCCAAACATATCTGGTGTGATCATCAACAACAGTTAAGAAATATCGATGACCACATTCATGGAAGGATTGGCACATGGTCCCCAAATATCAACATGTATCAAATCAAAAGAATGAACGGCATACTATTGGGAAAAGGTAACATTATATGCTTAGCACGAAGACATGTATCACATACAAATGATTTATCATTGAAGATAATGGGATAAGATTGTTTCATAACATGTAATCTATCATGAGATGCATGTCCTAAATGAAAATGCCATAAATCCATTGGCACTTTATTACAGAAAAATGTCATAGCAACATCATTGGTGGTTCTGGTTGTTATCATATCGAAGGCTGAAGGCATGACTAGCTTGTACAATCCATCATTCGCATCAACTGTACCAATCATCTTCAGGCTGCTGGCGTCCTTTATGTGAAATTTATTTGAGAGGAAAGTCAGTTTGTAATTCAGAGATGAAACCAACTTGGAAATAAAAATAAGATTAAAATAGAAACATGGTAGATAAAGAACATCAACAAGGGATAAGGACTCAGACAATTTTACTGTTCCTGAGTGTGTGGATAACACTTGTTGTCCTGTAGGTAATCTGACTATAATGGGTTTAATTTGTTTATATGTATTGTATGAAGACAAGGATGAAGAAACGTGATCTCGCTCCTGAATCCGATATCCAGGTTGCAAAATTTTCATTGTGTGTAGTGCAAATGAAAGGAAGAACATTCCCTACAGCAGATACATTGTGCTGTGGAAAAGTACCAATTTGGTTAACATGAGGTGTAGAGGATGAATCCCCAAGGTTAGATTGCTGAATTAGAGCCACCAAGGCCTTATAATGTTGCTGTGTAATTGTAAAACGAATATCACCATTTTCTTGTTTTAGCTGATCACTGTCATTATCGTTTTCTGCTTCTCCTGTTACAGTATTGTTCACTACAGCTTTGTTATTTTAAAACTTATGTCCTGGAGGTAACCATGCTTTTTGTAGCATTCCTCAACAGTGTGTCCACTTTTACCACAATGACTGCACATTTTGGTTCCTCTACCATATGAACCTCTACCTCTTTTACCTCCTCTGGAAAAAGGAAAGTCATGCTTTAGATAGCATACATGTACAATGTGCCCAACTCTGCCACAATAACTACATGTTGGTGCTGATCCTGAACTAGCAGCATTAATTGTGCTTCCTTTAACCTCAATTTCAGATTTCCAATTAAGATAGAATTAAGCACTTGTCGTTCTTGTTGAACAGCATATGAGAAAACTTTAGCTATTGGAGGTAGAGAATCCATCATCAAAATATTTGATCTAACATTACCATATTGATCATTCAGACCACTCAAAAGTTGCTTAACTTGATCCTGTGTTTTTCTTTCCATTACCACTAGCAAGTGCATCACATGAACATTTTATTGCACACGTGGAGATTGAATCTGGTCTATAACTTTCTAATTCATCCCAAATCATGCGTAATTTTGTAAAGTAATCAGTAATTGAAGAATCACCTTGTTTGATAGCTGGAACTTCTTGCTGCAGATCCGAAATGCACAATAAATCTCCTTGTGAATATCATGACTTCAAGTCTTTCCAAATGTCTATTGCTTTGTCCATCCATAAGATACTTTGTCTGATTGAAGCTGAAACTGAATGAACAAGCCATGAAATTACCATATTGTTGCATCTCTTCCATGCAAGATGTAGGGGATTGGTAATCAAAGGTTGCGGAAGGGTTCCATCACGAACTCAAGTGCAAATATAGGGGATCTACTCCATGAATTGTAATTTGTTGGATCGAGAACAGGTGAAACAAGTGCAATTGTTGGATTCTCACTTGGATGTAGATAATAGGAACTATGAACATTTAGGGATTGATCAATTTCAGAGATGGTGAATCAAGGTTTAGGAATATCAAAATCGAAGAGCAAAGAACAATGGATAAAGGAATCAGAGTAAAGCAGCAGAGCTCTTCTAATACCATAATGAAACTGTATTGATTCATGATGAAGAAAGAAGAAGAAAGCTTTGCAGAGAAGAAAGTATACACAGAGTTCAGAGAGGTGTTTGATCTTAGATTGATAAAATGCTTTCTTACAAAAGGTGTTATTCTTTACATGTATTTATAAAGCTAAAATATAACTAACTAATTATAATTAACTGTAACTAACTAAACAATTAATGACAGCTCAGCTATAACTAACAAAACTAACACTCTAACTGAAAACTATAACTGAAAAATGATTATTCTGTCAACAGAAATTAGTACTCAAGAGTTAAGACTACTCTAATTTCCAAAAGCATGTTTTTGTACGTTGGCTTTTTTCTTTTTGCACTAGGCAATAAGCACATATATGGGGTTCTTAAAGCCATGTCAGTATAACTGTTATACTATTGTAGATATTTGGCTGATTGTATTCACTTTGAACTTTGAAGTCATTGTATTATAGGTAGCTTTATCGCGAGCATTTAATGGGATTGGCCTTGCACTTGTAACACCTGCAATTCAGTCCCTTGTTGCCGACTCAACTGATGATAGCAATCGTGGCATGGCTTTTGGATGGCTTCAACTAACAGGAAATGTTGGATCAATTATTGGAGGCCTCTTCTCAGTGTTGATAGCTCCAATAACAGTCTTTGGTATCCCTGGTTGGAGAATTTCCTTTCATATTGTGGGATTAATAAGCATTATAGTAGGTGCTTTAGTATACCTCTTTGCCAATGATCCACACTTCTCAGATAATGGTACAAACAGTAGAAGGCAAGCTCCAAATAAAACATTTTGGTCTGAAGTGAAAGATCTGGTTCAGGAATCCAAGTCAGTTTTGAAGATTTCATCTTTTCAGATTATTGTTGCCCAGGGTGTCACTGGCTCCTTTCCCTGGTCTGCTTTATCATTTGCACCAATGTGGTTAGAGCTGACTGGCTTCTCCCATGAGAAAACTGCTTTCCTCATGGGTTTGTTTGTGGTTGCCAGTTCTATTGGGGGATTGTTTGGAGGAAAGATGGGAGATATCCTATCCAAGCGCTATCCAAATTCTGGGAGGATAATTCTGGCACAGATAAGCTCTGGATCAGCAATCCCCCTAGCAGCACTTCTTTTGATCGGTTTGCCAGATGATCCATCCACGATAATATCTCATGGTTTGGTTCTAATCATTATGGGGCTCTTGATATCTTGGAATGGTCCAGCTACGAATAAGTACATATCTCAAACTAACCATTTTTCCCTCGGTTTGCTTAATCATTTTTCCAATCAATTATCCTTATTTGGTACAGCATTTGCTACAAACATCCTAGTATTATCTTTCACACCATCCAACTTTGTTAAGATGATTAGTTAAGCTTATATGTTGTTCTATTATGTTACAATACATTGGTGATTGGTTAAACACATGTAGGTACCAATATAAAGTCCTCTCTGCTTTCTAGACCAGTGGCACTTCACTTGAACTTGAAATGTCTTCCATCTTAAACTTGCTTACAAAATGCAAAAGAGTTTAAGTTAGAGCAAACCAATTTGTAGTGTTTTAATAGGTACCTTAAATAAATTCATCTTTTTCGAATTTTCTTTTCAATTCACTTTCTAAATTATTATTAAATTCTTTTGGATTATGGATAAAAAAATTAAATTCTTTTGGTATTGTACATCTTTATTAGTAGTTTTTGTTTACTTTAGTGCAAACAATTCTGCATGTGCCCATGGCAGAGAAATAGAATGGTAAACATAGCATAATTTATTGCTTTTGTTGTGATCTAGATTCTAGAACTGAAAGACAGCTCTGTGTGATTGTAGAAAAGCTTGTTAAAGTTATATGTTTATTCATAGGTTAACTTGTCTGCTGCATGGACATTAGTCCAATTTTTGCAGAGATAGTTCCAGAGAGATCCCGCACAAGTGTATATGCCATGGACCGATCTTTTGAATCTATACTATCATCTTTTGCTCCCCCTGCAGTGGGGATTTTGGCCCAGCATGTTTATGGGTATAAGCCCATTCCTGAAGGGTCTAGTGAATCTCAAGAGATTTTAACAGACAGAGAGAATGCTGCATCATTGGCGAAGTCTCTTTACACTGCAATAGGAATTCCAATGGCTCTATGCTGTATAATCTACACATTTCTTTATAGGACCTATCCGAGAGACAGGGAACGTGCTAAGATGGAGGCTTTAATAGAATCAGAGATGCAGCTAATCGAATCAGGTGGTTTAGCTATGGATAGAGAGTTTGAGTCAGAGGAATTGTCTATTGTGGATTATGATGATGGTGATATTGATGATGATGAGAACACATTACTCTACAGGCAGTTGACACTTTCCAAAGAATAGTTAAAAAGACATCATAAAAATTTAGCAGGTCTGCATTGCGGCCAAATGAGTTTGTGTGTCCCAAGAGAGAGTTTTCAGGTATACTAAATGGTGGACGATTTTTCAGAACTATATTTTGATCAATTTTTGTGCATGAATCATACACGGACAGTTATAGATGAAATGAAACTGTATACGCCTTCATAGTTTTATTTTCCACTATTTTTAGGGAAGATTTTCCTTTTGTTGTATGCAATTTAACCGTGTACAAACTGCAATAGGTTGGAAAACTATGGATATAGAATTGTTTGCTTTGGCTAATGTAATTGACAGACACTCTAATTTCTTAAATGTCAAGTGTGGTGTGAATTCCCTTGGCAAGTCAAATACTGAGGCAAATGTTCTATATATCAACTTTAAATGTTTGGGCTTGTGTATATTGGCCTAATAATGGAAATTTATATGAGTTTAAATATGTTTTTAATCCTTTAAATTAGAGTTATTTTTTTAGTTCACCAAATTTATAATTTTTCTTTTTAGTTCTTAAAATTTGTAAAATGTAATTTTTAGTTATTATGCTAAATGTGAGTCAAACAAAGAATAAGATATTTGTAATTTGTGGTAATATTTTATCGTCAGAAATTTTTTATTTTATAGTTCTTCTAGCTATTTAACATTGTGAGAATCAAGATAATAAAAAAATCAAAATGGATTTTAAACCTATTAAATCAGTTTTTTAATTTGTTTACTAACTTGAATTTAAACAATTTTAACAGTCAAAAAATTATATTTTAAAATATGAAATAGAAAATTAATCTTTTGATTGTCAAAAGTTATAAATTATAAATTTTTTATTTCTTGTTTCACTTTAAAACAAATATTTTATGGATTTTAGGAATTAAAAAATTCTCTATGCCAGGCAAAAAAAAAATGTTTAGAGGATAAGAAATATAAAAATAAAAAAAGGACATGTATAGAGGACAGGGCAAACCGGCAGGGAGAACCAGAAATTAGGCTATTGTTTCCTGTGGTCCTTTTTTAGCTTTCGGATTAATCTGGAATGCAAAACTCTATTTTAGATTGATTGCAAATTTGACTTTCGGAATGATCAATTCGAAAGGTAAAAAAACATTTCGAAAAGGATGCAGGAAACATTTTGGAGGTGTAGAAAGCAACAGCCTAAAAATTTAACTCGGGGTTATAACAATGGTTATGGAAAAATCCAACAACCGACATTCCCACCATAGATATCTTAAAATTCCCATAATTCTTTAATTCAGATAGAATTATTAATATTGACTATCCCTGGCTAATTTTATGTTCAATTCCCTGACGCATGCTAATGAGACCTAAGTCTGTCAGATTTTTGTTCATTTTTTTCAATTTGTTTCGCCTCTTTCTCGGAGAAAGACGATCAAAAAATTCTCAATCATGGTCCTTACGGATCGGATCATTCATATAATATACAAAAAGAAACTTGAGATATTTGATATCTTTCTCTTTGAATGAGATCTCAATTCCAGCAATGGTTTCATTAGATATCTTACAACTAGAATCGCTCTTAATTTTGAAATCAATTCAATTTAGTCATATTATCTAAATTGAATCAACACTATTAAAAAGTTGTACTTTGTGGTGATTAAAAATTGTCGTTAAATAGTTTTAAATCACAATAAAATATATTCTTTAGCATCGTCAATTTAAGTTAAATAACATACTAAATTAAATTGATTCTAAAAATTAGAAAATTAAATTAAATAAAAGAATTAGAGAATGAAATTAAATCTAAATAATAAACTAAAGAGAAAATTGATTTAGCATATAAACAATTAACTTACATTATATTTTTTCATTTATTTTAAAAAAAGTTGTTTTAAAATTAAAGTTTAAAATGAGAATTTTGAATCTTACAATCCTTTTACCATATTGAAGTAGCTCTCAAGAACTTGCTTAGTCAACCCAGGGTATAAGTATCATCATGAGGGTGTGATTCACTTACTCAGAATTGCTGGTCAATATCGTGAACTATGGATTGGGGACCACGATAATCGAAGACGATGAGTTCTTATATGCACAGGTAATAAAATATCTAATTTGTCTTATAGATGATGAACAACAATATGTATCAGCTTCTTATTTGTCTTATAGATGATGAGCAACAATATGTATTAGGTTGTGTTTGGTTTGATAGATGAAAATAATATTGGAAGGATAAAAATAATATTTGGGAGTTTTGTGGACCTGATTGTATTATTTTTCTTCTTCTTATTTTTATTTTTTTATCATCTCTTTTCTATTTTTTTAAACCAAACAATTCAACTTGTTATTTTATTTTTTTTTTACCTATTTTAATTCTCTTTTTCTTATTTTCATCTATATTTTTTTTCTTTATTCCAAACACATTTTTAGTAAAAATAATTTCAGAGAAAAAAGTTAGAATATCTTTAATGAGAGATCTTGAGTTGAATTTTTGAGTTCAAAATTTTTTCTTTATTATATCTAGAGTAAATTTTTTCTCAAGAACTATCTCATTTCAATTTTTTATTTTGAATGTTTCTTTCATTAATAGATTGATAAAATATATTATGAAATCCACAAAAATAATTCAAGAACCCAAATGAAATCTTCCACTAAAATAAAACAAAAGAAAAAGTTTTTACATTTCATATGATATCATAAGAGAAAAAAAATGATTCAAGAATTTAAAATTGATTCTACTACTAAAAAATACTCTTAAAAATCACCTATGAATGTTTACTCTTTTACCAATCAAAAGTATTATATTTTTTCATTTATTTATTACAAATTATTAAAACGTATACAAAAAATTCAAATAAAAAAGAAAATATAAATACGTCAAATCAAGGTCATTTGAGATCAATGCCCTCTATCCATACGGATTAATAATTTAGCTAAGTGTGAACCTACGTTAAACTAATGAAATAGGGTATTTAAAATATACCTATAAGTGCCCGTCTAGCTCAGTTGGTAGAGCGCAAGGCCAATTTTAGATATTTTTTCTTTATAATACTTTAATACCAATGAAGAAAACAAAAGGAAAACTGAAGTTGTGTATTCGGAAAAATAATGCGAAATTAACACAGAAATTATATATCAGGCATGGACTGAATTTTAAAATGTTTGGTATACCTTAAAAAATATTTTAATAATTATAATAATTTATAAAATAAATTATTTTACGTAAAAAGAAGTTGTGAGTAATTGGTTTCTTTCAAATAATTTTTTTTAGCTTATAAAAAAATTATACAATTGATGTGATAGACTATGCACAAATTAATTAGTTTTTTTTAAGGCTATGCATAAATTAATTGGTTAACTACACAAGTTCATTGTGAAAGTTTTAAGTTGTTATGTATTCAGTTCGAGTTGTATTGCAAGCTTGTCTTGTGTATAAATAGAAATATGGTAATATCTCAGTGAATCAGAATCACATTTCAGTTTTAATAAACACTCTTGTTAATTTTCATTCCAATACTCCGTTTCCTATATCAAATTATCCCAGATGTTTTGATTTTAAATAGAGTTAGCTGAGTTAAGTTCAAAGATTCAATTATACCATGATAACCTATAACAATTATTTAATTACAATAAATATATCCATTATTTATATTATTATTTTAATTTTTTTTTATCTTTTTATACATTTAATTTTTTTTTATGAATATTTGGACAGAAAATGATTAAATAATAATATGTAAGAAAAATAATTAATCCGTCTAAAAGAAATTCTTATAAAAAAGAACAAGTAAATGTCTGAAAATGATCTTATTAACTATTAAATATTTACATAAACTGAATCTAACTTTTAAAAGAAAATTTGAAAACCCAAAATCTAACATGTTTCGTATCAACAAATCATTAGCATCATTTTCTTATTCATAAACATCTACCATTATTTGCTTGTAATTGACTTTTTGTTCAGACTAATTACAATTATTTCTCTTTCTGTAGTTTCTAACATACACCCCAACCCCATTAGTAGTATTCACTGTTCCATTGATTCCATATGATTGAACCATTTTTAAGTCAGAAAACAACAATAGCAGAACGTAACAAACAAAGAAAGAAACAAGCACAATATCTCTCGAATTGCACAAAAGAGAAGAAAGAAATTAAGAAAGAAGCAGCACCTGTTATGCTCCCTGCTACACCCACCCTGGTTTCAGAAAGTGGCCTTTTTTGCTGAAAAAAACGGTAACCCAAACCTCTTCTCTGTATTATCCCACAATTTCTCCCAAAATGTGGGAGAAATCCTCTCCCAACTGATTCAAACAGTTACCCTATCCAACCAACATTGCCATCTGTTCACAAAAACACTATCATTTCATTTCCCATTCTTTTCTATTCATATTCCTATGTTTCCACTTCTATCTATTCCCCTGTTTCTTCTCATTCAAAACCGTGTGGCTCAAATTTGAATCCTCTTTCTCTTCCTTCCTCTTTGTCTTTTTACTTCGTCCTTCTTTCTTCTTCTTCTTTTTTTTTTTTTTTTTGGGTTTGATCAAAATATATCCGAGAAAAACGCCATGAGAAATGAAGAACTAGGAACTTGGTTGAACGGGTTTTCTAACAACAACAGCATCCTTCACCGTGGCCACGTCACCTCACCACCACAACCTCAACCTTCTTCGAGTGTTTTCTCCATGATCCATGATGATGGTGTTGATATTGATGCGATGCTGTGTAGTGATTTTGCTAGAATGAGTGTTTTTCACGAACTAGGGAATGTTGGTGCCAAAACCAGAGGATATGGTGCTAATGTTATGGATTCATCATACCCACATGCATTCTTAAACTCACACTCACCTTGTTCTTTTGATGCACATGCACATGTTCATGAAGAAATGGGTACCCCATTACCTACTTGGGGTGTTTCAGTTCCTTCTGATGTGAAGGGACACACTTTTGGACCCCCAATGGAGTCTTCTTCTCATACCCAAAGGAGCAACACTTGCTATGGGCACGTTCCACTGCAAAACCCATTTCATGCTACAAGGCCTTTTGTAGTGGATTGTGATGTGAAAAAACCCATTGTGTTCTCTCAAAGTCAAACCATGATGCAACCAAAGATTGCTATGAATGTAAACACGCCATCATCACATTGTTTCCCTGCAGCAAAAGAAAGAGGAACAACAAGTGTAGCTGTAACCACCAATGGTGATTTTTCTCACTCTAGAGGGAACCCTTTGGGGTTTCAATTTGACGGTGGTTTTGTCCTACAAGAGAAGAATGTAAAATGCTATGCTGGTAGAGGGTGTCATTCTTTGTGGGGTTGCAAAGAGAGTTTACCTTTACTAGTTCAACAAGCAGTGGGAGAGGAACTTCCTCAACTCATTCCTCCTCGTGTTGCTCCCACTAGACATGAAAAGAATGGCATTCTCGCCAGCGATGTTTCGCTTTCTCTGCGGCCATTGTTGTACAATTTTAGTCCTTTGTCTAAGTTCCATGGCTACATTTACTACCTGGCTAAGCACCAGAACGGTTGCCGCTTCCTGCAGAGGATGATTGATGAGGGCACCTCTGAACATGTGCTAATAGTGTTCAATGGAGTCATAGATGATGTTGTTGAGCTTATGGTGGACCCTTTTGGCAACTACCTTGTGCAGAAGTTGCTTGATGTGGGCGGAGATGATGAAAGGTTGCAGGTTGTGTCAATGTTGACTAAAGAACCAGGGCAGCTAATCAAAACCTCTTTGAATATACACGGGTATATGCATCCTTCTGTTGAACTGAAAGATTGTTCTTTTTTTCTTTTTCTATATCATAATGAACATGTTTTCTTTTTCTTTTTGACATGCTGAATTTGATAGTGTTGCTGTATCAGGACTCGGGTGGTTCAGAAGCTGATCACGACTGTCGACTCTAGAAAACAAATTGCAATGCTTATGTCTGCTATTCAATCTGGTTTTCTTGCTCTTATTAAGGATCTAAATGGGAATCATGTCATACAGCGTTGCTTGCAATACTTTAGCTGTAAAGATAATGAGGTATAACACTTATCTCTTTTGCTTGCAATTTTATTGTAGGTTTATTTTCCCATTATTCACTAACTTCAACAGTACATAGCCATATAGTTATTCCATACTATTCAGTTAAATTTATAAGAGAACAAGAACAACCATTAGCTGTCCACTTTACAATTTTGTTCTAAGCTGTATGAAGGTATCATTACACATGATGACACAAAATGGTCTTTAGTCAACACTGCTTAGAGCAGAGGGCATTCCTGTTTTATTAATGTTTCATAAATTGGTTTATTCATGGTTTTGTGAAGCGTTGGCTTCTTATAGTGTGAGCTCTCCTGCCTCTTTTGGTCATTTGGTGTCAACCAGATGAAATATATTTCACAAAAGGGTCTTAAATCTTACACCTTGTTGAAACTTTTTTAATTGCATGGTAATCTCCCAGTCTATTTTATGCACACTACTTCAGAATATCCTGACTTTTCAAACTAATTTCATTATTCAGCAGTTTCTAAATTTGCTGGATACTTCATCTCTGGGATTTTCATATTTTCAAGCCTATGTTTATCTCTGGTCACTTCAGAAATTTCTAAAAGGTAAGCCAACTGTGGAAGGAACAAAATTCACCATCTATTGAGGGATACTATCTTATGACCATAATGGTGAAGCATTCTATATTTGGCCAGTTAGCCTGAATATGTTCCTTATTTTCTTTCCCAATTAGGAATTCTTAAAAGGCTAACTCTCTACTATATAAGAAGCAATGGAAATAAATGTTCTGGTTGAGAATGTAATGATTATTGACCATTGACATGGGACTGAAAAAGTTAGTAATAAATTCGGGTGATCCTTTTCATTTTGTGCCAGCCTCTAATAAATTAAATTATTTGACTCATTGCCACTAAAATTTCTCTGTTTCATTTATTACTTACCACGATAAATATTAAATATAACGTAGGTACTGCAGAGTGTGACTCCTTATGGTTTTTAGTTTTTAGGTGATGGTAGAGAACCAAACTTAATGTACTCTGAAATCCTCAATGATAAAGAATTTTGAGAAGATATTCTGAAATCTTTATCGAGTTCAAATGGATATAATTATCGTAGTCTTGCATATCTTGAATTTGGTAGCCTTCTGTACTCTGGGTAACAACCTTGTTAAAAGCTACAAACAGTGAGTTTTAACAATTTCTTTATGAATGAAATTGAGTGAAGTCATTTTCTTTGAAGTAGCTAAGTGAGATAGAAACATCATTGAAATTATACTGGTGAAAGTTAGAATGTAGAGAAAAATAGAGAATCTAAAGGAAATGTGTAGTTGCTAATTCAATTGATTCAAAGAGAGCATTTTGTTGTAAACTATTATGCTTATGGTTATGATCATGGTTATTTATAAATCATAATATAAATATTATTTAGATCTTTCTAGAAATGTTTTTAATGGTGGATTTCCAAATTTCACAAGCTTGTGGACGTGCATTAACATCTGATTCATCATTTGCTTTTCCTTGAACCTACTGATTTGATTGAAACTAATTATGAAGGTTTCTCCATACTTGTTTCCCTCTATCATTTATTGCAGTTTATTTTTTATGCTGCTACAAAGTTTTGTGTGGAGATAGCTACTCATCAACATGGGTGTTGTGTATTACAACGTTGCATTGATTATTCCACCGGAAAATACCAAGATAAACTGGTAAAGGAAATATGCAGACATGGGCTTCTACTTGCTCAAGATCCATTTGGGTAATTAGCCTTTGGAATATTTGGATTTCATAATTCTTTTTCACTGCTTAATCTGAGATAACACGTAGTACTTTTGAGCAGTATCTATAATTGTTTGGAAATATACATATAATTGTTTATTATATAATGCTTCTTTTACTTGTTTGTCATAGGATTTTTTTTTTTTTAAATTTATGTGAGGAAGAGATTTAGTGCATATCCTTAAATTGAATGTTTGTAGAAGTTTAATGGTGTGGGTTGGTTTGAGGTTAAAGTTAGGCTCCAAAGGAAAAGTATGTACGTGATTTGTTAAGGAGTAGGGACCTTTGGAAAGGTAGATAGGTCATGCCAGGCTTAGAATCAACTAAAAGATATAAGACTAAAATTTCTTCCGTAGATATCTCACTTCCAAAAAAGATGTAGATTAGCAGGGTTGTTTATTTTTATTTTCAAACCAAAAAATTATAAACTCGTGCAATTACATGTAGAGGTTCTTCAAATTTGTAGAACATAGGGGTACTTAAAAGCCAAGAGAGAGAGAGAGAGAGAGAGAGAATAAAAAGCCATGTGTGTGAGGAGAGACAGATCAACCAAAATATTTCGCTCATATGTATCAGTGAAACTAACAGAATTTTATTTGTTTCAGTGAAACTTTGCTAAAACATCCCTAAAAATCAAAATTAGAGAATATTCCACTCAAATGTGATACATCTTGGTTAATTAATTTTTAAAATGATTTGAGATTATTAAAATTGGAGTATATTGGATTTTTCCTTTGAAACATGCCAAAATGTTAAATTTTTTTGTTCTGCTATTTGGTGCTTAGACTAGTGTTTTTCCATAAATGATGTGTGGAATTAAATTCTTCCTGCTGATAAAGAGGTATTTCAGCTTCATTTCCTTTCCATTTGTATTCATCTGTGACAACACGAATCATACAAAAGACATTTGGAGGTTAACTCTAGTGTACAGATTCTGAACCAGGATTCTTGAAACACAGATTGCACTTGGTTATCTTTACATCTTGGGTTTATTGTTTATTTATCTCTAAAAATGTAACCTTTCAATCTCTCAATGCATTGCAGAAATTATGTTGTTCAGTATATTATAGAGATGGAGAACCCAACTGCCTCATTCAAACTGCATTCTCAGTTCAAAGGGAACTACACCAACCTCTCAATGCAAAAATATAGCAGTCATGTGGTTGAAAAATGCCTCGTGCATCTTGCAGAGATCAAGTCAAGGATAGTCCAAGAACTGTTATCTTTTCCTCACTTTGAGCAGTTGCTACAAGACCTATATGGCAACTATGTTGTTCAACGTGCTCTCGGAGTGACCAAGGTTTGAAACTAAATATACAATGAAATTCTTGCAATACATTATATAACATACTCTTTCCTAACACTCTATAATTTTTAGTTGAAAATTTATACGAGAATCACTACATAAAGAATTCTTGTATCTTTTTTTCTGATGCAGGGCTTTCTGCATGCATCTCTAGCTGAAGCAGTTCGCCCCTACAAAATGTTGCGCACCAGCCCTTATTGCAAAAGGGTTTTCTCGAGGAACCTGCTTAACAAGTGATGTGTGACTGGCAGCTAGCCAATAAATAAGATATGTTGTTGTGCTCACTTCATTTACTAACTACTTTTTTCCTAATTAAGAACCTCCTAGTTTTATACTTTAATGTCTTGGCCACGAGTATATGTTGTATGCATGCCTACTTGATTGTCCAAGAATCTGTGAGCCAATTCTACTAGAAACAAGTTTGTCCAAGCCTCTAATCATCCTCTGTGATCTAGGGGTCTAAAAGTTCCAATGCAAAGGCAAGTTCCAAAGCCAAATCTTGCATTATTTTGTTGATCTATGGATCTGTGATGCATGGTACATCCTAGATATGATATTACCTTTCTAGTTTCTGCATAGATATCATGTGAACATTTTCCTGCAAGTTCTATTTTGATAATATTTTGTTTCGAGTTTGGGTACTGCCTTGGAGATTTTATGGCCTTGTTGTTGGGACGAAGATGGTTTAAATTATGATTAATTTCTTCCTTTAAGTGCTGATAGTCCAAAACAAATTTATGACAATTAGATGTTTCAAATGAGAATTTTTTTTAAAATGAGAAATGAAACTATTAATAACAACCTTTAATTTAGATTACAGTTAAAAATAATAAACGGCTGATATTGCATATGGGTTAATAACAATTCAATTTTGCACCCCTATTTTTTCTTCACACCCTCCATTTTTTTAAAATTCTTCTGTCAAAATTATTCTACCCGAAAACTAATTTTGAAAAAATATTATTTTGACAGACAAATATTCTAAAAGTTGATAGATGTTCCGAAGATTAATTTCCGGAACTTATTTAACATGTTTCCATAAAATAAATTCCAAAAATATTAAATTCTAATACTTTCAAAATCTTAAGACTCATTTACTTTGAGAAAACACTTTATTTTCGTTTCCTGTTTTCACTTTTAACTACAAAATTGTCATATTTTTTTTTTCACTTTTTCAGTCTATTTCTTAATTTTAAAGATTTGTATAGAAAATAGAATAACATAATAGTCATATATTTTCCCGATCTTTGTGGGTTATGTCATATGTTTAAGAGCCAAACCAACCTTTTATATATATATATATATATATATATATATATATATATATATATATATATATATTTTATTTTTATTTTTATATTTGATTCTTAATAAATTTTTGTTTTGTATCGAGTCTTTAATAAAATAATAATTTTATTTTTAGTTATCGATATTTTTATTTTTTGATAAATTAATAAATTTTATATTTATTTCTGATGAATTGTTTTCATTTATAATTAGTCCGGATGAAAACAAAATTAACTAAGAACTAAAATAAAATATGA
The DNA here is from genome assembly GCF_004193775.1 of Glycine soja. Taxonomy (NCBI): domain Eukaryota; kingdom Viridiplantae; phylum Streptophyta; class Magnoliopsida; order Fabales; family Fabaceae; genus Glycine; species Glycine soja. The sequence continues at coordinate 45,052,210 of NC_041015.1, forward strand.
AAGATAAAAAATAACACTAAACTCACTAATGATTTTCAAATTCTGAACCACATATATATTGCAGGATTCCATGTATGTTTGGCACACAATCAATTCTAGGGGCTTCAACAACCCACCAAAGTGAGCCAAAGTGGTCCATTTTATTCAACATAAGAAGACAATAATTGCCAGAAAACACAACAACATTGAACCACAAAGCAGCACACTGCACACTATGTAGTACCTCTGCCACAAGTAGACACAGATACACTAAGGAATATGTCAAGCATCATCATGTCCTAAAAGCGCCACAAGCATTTTCTCATAGTCACCAGTTGTGTCCTTAACAATGGCACGTTCAAGAGGGACACTGTTCCTCATTTGATACTCATCTGCTATGATTTTCAAATCAACCTCAGCCCTTGTGGCCACCACTCTTGTAAGGGCTCCTTCATCGGTTCCTCGCTTGTTGATAGCTAACCGAACAACCTTCTCAAAGTACTTCTCCGGACGAATCAAGCACTTCACAGTTGCTCTTAGTAAAGACAGGAACTTGTCCTTTGGATCAGCCTTCAGGTTCTGCAACATTGGTTCAAAAATTGCAATTCAATCTTATCAGTTTCCATGAAACAAAGAGGGGTGGTGTCAAAACCCCAAGGCTATATACAATGTTTCATTTTGACATATTTGAAGTTTCCTAATGTAACTATTTGAAAGCGATATAAGGATGAATCATGAACTACATTACCTTGTTGATGTCTTTTCCAAATGCATCTTTGTAGTGGTTCAAAGTAGCATTAATCTGTGCTCTGCTCCTTGTGGCCAAGATCCTGATGAAGTCGTCATCATTATAAGCCTTGTTTGAAATCTTCTCATGTAGCAATTTTGCCTCAGTTTTTGCCAGGTTCAAGTTGACCTCGTCTCCTTCATAACGATAAGAACTAACCAGAGGTAGTATGAGCTAGAGAAAAAAAATGTTAGCTAACCATTTGAAGTGAGAAAAAAGAGAAAAACTAAGATAGACTAAAGAAAACCACAAATATAGTTAAAAAAAATTCTCCATGGTCTAAATACAAACTAAAATTTCAGTAATATTGAAAAATTATGATTCTAGATTCTACGTCTGGTCAGTTTTGTTTCTGACAGAAGGAAGATCTAAATTATTTGACCAACAAAAGGCTTAATTGTTCCAATGAAGTTGAGGCTATTCTGCAGCCCACAGTCATTGAGATACAATTTAGTTCTCATTAGTTCTGTTCAATCCTTAATTTTTCATTGCATCACTAACACAAACAGAAAATATACTTTCAAAAAACAAACAAACTGAACATAAAACTTTTATGTGAATTTTTGTAAAATTGTAATAATTTTAAAGATTTTTTTAAAAGACTTTTATGATTTAGATTTTAATGAATTTATAAAACAGGAATTCAAAAGATTTGGAAAAACTTTATGAATTTACAATATAAATTTTTAAAAAACATTCAAAATTACAAGAGTTTGTAAAAAAATAATTAATAATCTATATATTTTTCTTTTCCTCATAAAAATTCAACAAATCTTCCATTAAAAATAAATGAGTTATGCATACGTTCCTTCTTTTTGTATCATATTCAATTCAACTCGTGAGCACAGCAAATGTTATTCAATTGACAATTAAAACTAATAAATTAAGTTTTTGTTACTTACTACAAGTTTTTTCCCCTCACAAGAAATGATTGTATTTGTATTAATAAAGAAAAGTTGCATATGCCACAAGAAATATCATAAATAACCTTAGATAGAAAAGGATAGAATCCTCATGGATCAAAACATCTACATGACCACAATACATAGCAAATGTTTATATTTTAATAATAAAAAGTTGTTAAAAAAAAGAGAGAGAAACAACCCATAAGTTATTTGTGAGATTATTTGGTGTATATTTTTCATCGAAAAATTTCATGAAATCCATAATAAAAAAATAATTCATCCAAATATTTATATTTTTGAATACCAAAAACTTTTTTTAAGTGATAAATTTTTTTAATTAAATATCATTTAATTTTGTTATATTCCTTAAAAATTATAATAATCCTGATTACATACACCAATATTTATTTATTTTATTTAAAAGTTTTGATTCAATATCGTAATATTTTTTTATAATTTTTTTAAAAAATCTTTCAAAATCCTAATCTAATACACCTCCATAATTTTAAGGAACCGAAATCTTTCTTGGCTAAATATATTTTTGAATTTCTTTTTTTAAGAATAATTTTGAATTTCTAATACATTATTTTTTATTCATTCTGTATGTTCTATTGTAAATAGTTAATTAATGAATTGTTTGGAGAACTTGCTAAGAAAATTGAAAGTTTTTACGTTTGTGTCATTGACACGGATCAATATTCTCGAGAGTTCAAAGAATAACTCCATTTGGTGCAGTTTTCAATCTCACGTCTCAAGAAATTGTTGAAATAAATTCTTGTAATAAAACTGTAGAGACGAATATCCCTATCCTATTATTTTTTTTCTCTGAATTCCCTATCCTGTTGATAGCACAAGTTCTTCTTCCTCAATTTTTTAAATAAAATTATATAATTTATAAACTAGAAATTATTTAATTTTTCGTTAATTAGTAGTTTAATTTGACTTTTAACATCTATAAAAAAATGACTTTTAACAATTAAGTCTATCATTAAGACATTTACTTACTTTACTTTTTAAATTGATTTGTCTAAATTTATATCAACGTTTAATTACTTCATAATTGTAGATAATTTGTGAATTTGAGTAGAAGTATTTAAAGTAAAAAATACATACTATAATTTGGAGAAGGAAAAATAAAGCAACAATTTTCTCAACTACAAAAGTACAGTAAAGGGAATCCACACCCCCCCCCCCCCCAATCCTATTTATTAGATCATTTAATTGCCATGCACTATGAACTTCCTTACATATATAGGAGCTAACAACTATTTGGCAGTTTTTGGTAAACACTAAACAGAGAAAGAGAGACACCAAAATGGCCGTTGGGGGATTCTCCCTTGATGCTTCTTCAGCCAACAATGGCTTCGACGGCAAGATAACACTCTCAGTTGTCATCACATGCATCGTTGCTGCATCCAGTGGTCTAATTTTTGGATATGACATCGGAATTACAGGTATCTATTCTTATAAAATCATCTTCCTATATATTTATTTGTTTTTTACCAGATTTTTTTCACCTTTCATCATTTTTTTTTGTTAATAAAGCCTCCCTCTAAGGTGCAAAATTTGGATTTTTTAAAAATTGGTACCAATCCATTCCTGATTTACTTTATAAAACCAGTTCAGTAATTGAATCGTTTTTATAAAGTGGACCGAACCATTTATATAAATAGATGGATTTGGGTTTTTTTTCCCCTCAAACAATTTGGATCTCTTAAGTTTGATTCAATTTGATTATTCATTTTTTTTATTCATATATAAATGGATTATTCTAAAGAATTGAATTAGATTGAACCAAACTACTTATTAAAAATAATTTGGTTATCCACATCATTTTTACAAAATGATAAATGATTTGGTTCAACTTTTTCTTCAGAATAATGTTTTTTTTTTAAAGAGGTTTGATCGGTTTTAGATCAATTTGCACCCTACTCTAAAGCACCCTAAATCAAGAACAAAGGAGTAAAAAATAGGTTACAATGTTAATTGTTATTTTCTATGATTGAATTGCTACCCTGAAACTGAATGATAAACGGTAGTACTGATTAAGAGGAAAAGGGGGTGGGGATTTGGATTTTCAAAGCCTATAACCTTTAGCAACCACAGCAATTAATGGACCAACTCGTAACCCTAATCGTCAAGCAGTGGTAATCACGGTACCGGTAACTGGTAAGTTACACTTTAACTTTGAGACGATACATCATTGTTGGTAATCAAAGCTTTTTCAAGCATGTCACTACTTCACTGTTCAAGCAAAGCGTGCTGGTTCATACGTTTATTGTGAGTTACTTGTTACTTTGCATGACCGAATTCTTACTCCCAAAAGAGAAAGACAAACTATTAGAGGAAAAGGGGGTGGGGGATTTGCATTTTTCAGGATTTGCATATTTTCTTTCACGCGGTGAACCGTTTTTCCTATTTGTCATTCTTCATCTAGATGTCAACTCAAGTTAATTTTAGTTGAAAGTAATAATATTTCTATTTTCTATTTTTTCCATTGTGTTTTTAAAAAAAATAATGATGTATTTTCTATTTTTTGCAAATACGTCCCGGAACTAAAGTTTGGCTCCACCTAACTTTTCTTTTATTGAATTTAATTTACAATAAATATTTCGGACTGCAAGGAGTGAAGTGTATCTAGAATCGTGCATCAAAAAATAATCAGTACTATATAATAAGGTTCCGTAACTGAGGAAAATATATTTTTTTATTGCAATTAATTTTAATTTATCTAAACATTTAAACGAATGTTTGCACCTATTTTGTAAAAGTCTTGTAAAAATAACTGTTTTAAACAAGGTTTTTATTTATTTTTAATGAAAATGGTGATATGAAATAATTTCAGGTGGTGTCACTACGATGAAACCATTTCTTGAAAAATTCTTCCCAGCAATATTGAAAAAGGCTGCTAGCGCAAAAACAAACGTGTATTGTGTATATGACAATCAGTTGTTGACATTATTTACGTCTTCCCTTCACCTGGCGGGGCTAGTTTCGTCTCTCTTGGCCAGCCGCGTCACGACGGTGTTAGGTCGGAGAAACACCATGATTTTTGGTGGTTGCATCTTTTTTGCCGGTGGTGCCATTAATGGTGCTGCTGAAAATATTGCTATGTTAATCTTGGGTCGTATCTTGCTTGGTCTTGGAGTCGGTTTCACAAATCAAGTAAGTAATGTTCAATTTATAAATTATATGTTACAAGTATGTAGTAATTTTAATTTTCATTCACCACTTGGTCACTTGATCCATCTATTAAAATTTATCAGTAAGTTTTTTTTAAGGATGTATCAGTATGTTATACTACTACTGGTTATTCAATTTTAATTAAACATATATTATTCGTATTCTTATAAATGTAATCTTATTAACTAGTGGCGAGTGTTATTATAATTATTTATGTAAAACATCGAGTTGTTAATTTTAAATAACTAGATCAGATTATAAATTTAGTATTCATATAAAAGTTAAGTTTTTTTTTTTATATATATATATATATATAACTAATGTAGCCATATATGAAAAGATGAATCGATCGAAATTAAATTATATAAGCATCCAAAATTAACCTTGTTATCTAAGGAGATGATTAAGTCACATAATATATGCCATTGATGTTACTACACTTATTTGTTTGAGAGAAAAGATATAGTGTATCGAAAAAATGTGCTTATCTTGATTTATTATCTAAAACAAGGTAACAAGGTAGTGTAAGAATGGTATAGTGAAAGTGGGGTGAACATAGTAATATTGTTTGTTTTTATTACTGCTTAGGATAGCAATATGTAGGATGATAAAGACAAGAAAGGGCATCCAATGGTAATAGCTAGTTGGGACAGTAGAGTTCAATTCCCATAACATAAATGCTCTTCATTCTAAATTCTAGCTAATAATAGTAGCTATTCCCCTACCTTCCCTAATAATAATAGTGGTGCTATGGGGTATTTTACAATTCAGTTTTGCATCACTAATGCACATAATGTTCGTTTCAGTGTGTAATTATAGGAGCTAACCTCCATTCCCCCTTTTTCCCAATATAGATTCGCGCCACAAATGTACAAATTACATAATAATGTTGCTTTAGCTGTGCAATTAGAATACCCACCCTCTCCACTCCAGCCACATTTATCCAAAATCTTAACTGTATTTACATTCTCTTTCCTCTTTAATTACTGTGTAATCAAATAAAATCAATGGCTCATATGTTGACTGTACCAAATAGAGAGCAGAAGATAATAAAAAAATACCTCGTGCAATTGAATCCGGATCCTCTGCAACGTCTCCAAACACTTGTCCTCATGCATCACATTCTCTGCCTCCTCTCCAATTATTGTGTAATAACATGAAAGACATGAGATTGGCTGTACAATTAAAAAAAATAAAGAAAAAAAAGTTAGTAAGTTCGATCTTTATGATAAAAAATTAATTAATTAATAATATTTGCTAATAAGAAAAAAAAAATAAGATACAAATATCACATTATTTTAAATATTTCACTAACATCTTTAATTTCTTTCCATTTCTTTTTCTATCATCGTAAATTTTATCCTATTGTATTTTTTTTCTCTCATTCTAGGCTATGGATAGAGATTTGGGGTCTTCAATAACCTTTTTCCAAAAAAAATTGTGGAATAACATGTACAATATGTTCTAACAAATATATGTGATTTCTTGTGTTACAATTCACAAAGGCAACGCCGGTGTACCTATCCGAAATTGCTCCTCCCAAATGGCGAGGCGCATTTAGCACTGGGTTCCAATTCTTTGTCGGCATGGGTGTGGTGGCCGCAAACTGCATAAACTATGGCACCGCACGACATCCATGGGGGTGGCGTGTGTCCCTCGGCCTCGCCACGGTCCCCGCAACCATCATCACTATTGGAGCATTCCTAATCCCTGACACCCCAAGTAGCCTAGTGGAGCGCAACCAAATACCCCAAGCCAGAAACGCTCTCCGCAAAGTGCGTGGCCCCACTGCTGATGTTGAACTCGAATTGCAACACGTGATTCAATCGTCCCAGGTTTTTTTGTTTTTATTTTTACCCATAAATGTTAATAACTAGACTGCTATTGTCGTGTCATTTACATGTAAACATTTTTTTAAAAATATTTTTATAAAATAAATTCTAAATATATATTTTTAAAACTTTTCTAGTAAGAATTACTTATAATTTTTAGTTGTTGATTCTAATCATTTAGTTATTAGTTATTATTGTCTATCATTAATAATTGTGATATATAATAGACTTTTAAAAAATACAATGAGAGAAATAATATTTGGGTTGACCGATCGCACAATCGACTCAACCCTCGTTGTTGGCCTCGGCCTTCGCCTTGTCCATGTCAACCCCTGATAGTAGCACCGTGCACGAATCCAAAGCACCCAGACCCAGAAGAGAAATCATCACACCAAAGTACTTGCACGATTACGTAACCACATAACACGTGTAGTTAGTAGTTAGCAGAATAAAACGCACGTGCAGGATATTAGTGCTGTTAGGGAGTAGTTATTCTGTTAAGAAACAGTTAGCACGGTTACGGCCGTTATACATGTAATAACTCTGTGTATATAAGCCTGCTTGAGTATGAATAATACAAGAAGGAAAAAGCTTACTCCCGTAACTAGTCCCTAGGAGGTGCCTTATCCTTGAAACTAAGGCAATCATCCCTTTCTTTTACTCTCTCTCTCTCGCGTCCTCCTCTCCCCCACTCTTGAAGCCTAACATTTGGTCCGACCTGCCGCTGCCATTGCCATGGCTGATCACGCGATCAGGAAGACGACGACGGATAGACTGGAAGACGCCATTGCTCGTCTGTCCAATAGCCAAGCCTCCCTCACCGACAAGTACATTGAGCTCTCAGGGAAAGTTGATTCGATCCTGGATCATCTTCGTCTGTGAGACGCAAACCCTAGCCACTCCAGCCCAAATGCTCAGTTCAGCCAAAGGAATCACGTCAAGCTCGATATTCCTAGGTTTGATGGACGCGACCCGCTAGGATGGATCTTCAAAATCACTCAACTGTTTGACTACCAGAACACGCCGGAAGAAGAAAGGATCACGGTGGCTTGTTTTTATCTTGACGGTGCAGCCCTAAGCTGGTATCAATGGATGTTCCACAACGGATTCATCACTTCTTGGTCCGGGTTCCTATAGGCTCTCGAATCCAGGTTTGCACCATCATTTTATGAAGATCCAAAATGAGCACTTTTCAAATTGTCACAACGTGGAACAGTTAACGAATATCTAATTGAGTTTGAACGATTAGCCAATCGAGTAATAGGGTTGCCTTCGCCGTTCATGTTAAGCTGTTTCATCTCTGGATTGTCATCGGAGATACGTCGAGAGGTTTTAGCACTTCAACCCATCTCTCTTCCCCAGGCAACTGCGCTCGCAAAACTTCAAGAAGACAAGCTGAAAGATCGACGCCATTCTTCCAATCGTCCTAACAATTTTCCTCCTCCGCCAAACCACACTAATCATCCCAGCTCAAAACCAAAACCGCCATTTGTTCAACGAACCACAGAAGAAATCGCTTTTCGCAGAGAAAAGGGACTTTGTTATAACTGCGATGAGAAATGGAGTGCTACTCATCGTTGTAAGGGTTGAGTACTTATGTTCATCGCGGATAGCCCCTCATCAGAGATTGACGACCTAAGCCCAGAAACATCCACAACCCAGGAAGCAGAGCCCAACGACATCTCGGAGCCCATAACTGATAATACATATCCTCACATCAGTTTACACGCTCTATCAGGTTTTCCTTCATCTGAAACATTCCGTCTCTTTGGAGTAATCAACCTCGCATGCCTCACCATACTCATTGATAGTGGCAGCACACACAATTTCCTCCAGCCCCGCATAGCCCAATTCCTCCACCTTCCGGTACAGTCCACCCCACCACTACGTGTACTAGTTGGTAATGGCTCCGTCCTTGATTGCAACCAGCTTTGCCCAGATACCTCGCTATCACTCCAAGGTCATCATTCAATGTCACCTTCCATCTGCTTCCGATAAGTGGAGCTGATGCCATTTTGGGTATTGAGTGGCTAAAACAATTTGGGCCAGTGATAACTGATTACACCTCCTTTATTATGAAGTTTAATCATTTGGGCCAAGCAATAGAGCTTCACACGGACGTCATGAACGGGCTAGAACCAGTTTCAGCGCCTCAAGTTAAACATCTTATTCGGACTGGGTCTACATCAGCGTTATTCCACTTAAGCCTTTTACCCACAAACCACCCTGACCCACCACAACATCATCTTCCTCACCCAGTTCCCGCTATAGAAGCCTTACTCCACCATTACCAACATATATTCCAGACACCACCCACTCTTCCCCCTCTGAGAGAAGTAACCCATCGCATTAATCTCCTTCCTTCGACTTCCCCGGTAAACGTATGGCCCTACAGATACCTGCACTTCCAGAAAACTGAGATAGAAAGGCAGGTCTCCGATCTCCTTTCCGCTGGCCTGATACGACCAAGCACGAGCCTGTACTCCTCCCCAGTTCTTCTAGTAAAGAAGAAGGACGACACTTGGCGGATGTGCGTTGACTATCGCACACTAAATGCAGTTACCATACGCGACCATTTTCTGATACCTACCATTGACGAGTTGCTGGATGAACTCGGTCAGGCGTCATGGTTTTCGAAGCTCGACCTAAGGCAAGGATTCCATCAGATCCTTATGCATGAGCCCGATATCGAGAAAACAACCTTTAGAACGCATCAAGGGCACTATGAGTATTGTGTTATGCCCTTCGGCTTGAGTAACGCGCCCTCCACCTTTCAAGCCGCCATGAACAACTTGCTTACACCATTCCTGTGACGCTTTGCCACGGTATTTTTCGATGATATTTTGGTATATAGCAAGTCCTTATCATCCCACATTCAACATCTATAAATGATCTTTCAAGCACTGTTACAAGGGCAGTTTTACCTAAAGCACACAAAGTGTATCTTCGCATGAAATCAGGTAGAATATTTGGGACACGTGGTTTCCGGCAGAGGAGTCGAACCAGAACCCTCCAAAGTTTAGGCCATGGTACAATGGCCTACACCAACCTCAGTTAAGGATCTCAGGGGTTTTTTGGGCCTTACTGGATTATATCGTAAGTTTATAAGAAACTATGCCTCCATAGCAACACCTCTTACTACACTATTGTGTAAAGATGCGTTCGAATGGACTGAAGATTCTCAGGCAGCTTTCGACCAACTGAAAATGGCAATGACTTGTGCACCCGTTCTCGCTCTTCCCAACTTCTCAGAACCATTTGTCGTCGAGACAGACGCATCACGAACCACCATGGGAGCTGTTTTGATGCAGAAGGGTCATCCAATAGCATTCTTCAGCAAAGTCTTTGGCCCTCGGTTGACTCATGCTTCAACATACATAAGAGAACTCTATGCCATCGTGGTCGTAGTGCGAAAATGGCGTCTATATCTCCTAGGGCGATCTTTCACCATATTGATAGATCACAAGAGCCTCCAGGAACTCATGACGCAAGTGATTCAAACCCCCGAGCAACACTATTACCTCTCTAAGTTACTTGGATTCGATTACACCATTCATTACAAGGCCGGCGTGTCTAATATCATCGCAGACGCACTATCTCGATTGCCTTCTACCTTAGGCCAGCTGCTCCTACTTTTAGTTCCCCACTTGGAATTCATCGAGGATCTCCAACGAATGTTACATGCTGAACCCGAATTCCAGGCTCTACTGTCCAAGGTTCAAGCCAACCCTTCATCCCATACTGACTATTAAATCCACAATGAGTTATTATTCTTTCAAGGGCGCATCTGGATACATAAGACTAATCCCTACATTCCCACTATCTTGCTCGAGAATCATGCTACACCGTTGGGCGGCCACACGGGTGTCGCAAAGACTACTCATTGACTTGAGTCGAGCTTCTTCTGGCACGGCCTCAAGGATGATGTTAAACGCTTCATTCGAGAATGCAAGGTTTGTCAACAAATAAAATCAAGCACTCGCCATCCGACAGGTCTTCTGCAGCCGTTACCAATTCCGACAGGGATATGGGAAGATATATCCATGGATTTTGTCACCAATTTGCCACCATCTCATGGATTCACCGTCATTCTCGTTATTGTTGATCGTTACTCAAAAGGTGTTCACTTGGGCGCACTACCCACGCACTTCTCCGCATTCAAGGTTGCAACTTTATTTCTGGACTTGGTCTGCAAACATCATGGCTTCCCTCGCAGCATCGTCTCCGATAGGGACCCCGTATTCTTAAGCTCATTCTGGCGAGAGCTTTTTCGACTCAGTGACACCCTCCTCTGCATGAGTACGGCCTACCATCCGTAGACCGATGACCAAACTGAGGTTATGAACCACGTTCTAGAACAATACCTACGTTCTTTCATTCATTCTCAACCGACAAATTGGTTTCGATACCTAGCCTTAGCAGAATGGTCATATAACACGTCGCTCCACACCAGTTCAGGATTCACTCCTTTTGAAGTGATTTACAGCAAACCGTCGCCGGCGTTACCACACTATATCCCTGGGACGACCAACAACGAGGCGGTTGAAACTCTGGTAAGCTCCAGCCAGGAGATCCACACCAAGCTTCAGCAAAGATTGATGAAAGCCCAGGCTGCCATGAAACAATAAGCAGACGCTAAGCGCGACGATATAACCTATGCAGCGGGACAATGGGTTTATGTCAAACTCAGGCCCTTCCGTCAACGATCAGTAGCAGGAACCACCCATCCAAAGCTTTCGAAGCGTTTCTTCAAACCTTTCCAAATCACGGCTCGCATAGGCCAAGTCGCGTATCGCCTTCAACTACCAGACAATGCACGTATCCATCCAGTCTTCCATTGTTCGCTTTTACGTGCTCACCACGACCCTCCACCTTTGTCATTGGATACTTGGCCTTTACACGTTGTCGGTCACAAGCCAGTACCACGACCCCTTTGCTTTCTGGACTCCAAAATTGATAACTCTACCTCCCCTCCAACTCGTTTGGTCCTTACTCAATGGGTGGGACAACCACTAGATGATACTACTTGGGAACCCTGGCCGGAATTACGCGACGCCTACCACCTTGAGGACAAGGTGGTGTTCGGGGATGGGAGTAATGATAGCAGCATCGTGCACAAATCTGAAGCACCCAGACCCAGAAGAGAAATCATCACACCAAAGTACTTGCACAATTACGTAACCACATAACACATGTAGTTAGTAGTTAGTAGAATAAAACGCACGTGCAAGATATTAGTGTTGTCAGGGAGTAGTTATTCTGTTAAGAAACAGTCAGCACGGTTACGACCGTTATACATGTAATAACTTTGTGTATATAAGCCTGCTTGAGTACGAATAATACAAGAAGGAAAAATCTTACTCCCGTAACTAGTCCCTAGGAGGTGCCTTATCCTCGAAACTAAGGCAATCATCCCTCTCTTTTACTCTCTCTCTCTCTCTCTCTCTCTCTCTCTCTCTCTCGCGTCCTCCTCTCCCCCACTCTCAAAGCCTAACAACCCCTCGTGCGCCGAGGAGATTGTGAACACTGTCATGGCGCTCTTCCTCGGCCTCCTACGCCACATGCACACACCTCCTCAACCCCTCCCCCCCCCCCCCCCATCGGCGGTGACCTCACCTTCGTCATCTTGTCAGACGACGACACCATTGGCAACACCTTGGAGTAAGAAGGTTGGGTCGTTATAGTATCCATGGAGCAGAAGGATTTCGTGGAGAACGTGGTGAAGACAATGTGGTGGGTGGTTGCGGTGCGAAAAATAGGCTCATGGAGCGGTGGTTGCGGCAACTCTTGACATCAGCAAAGGAAAGGAGGTGAAAAGGGGGAGAAGAAGAGAGTGAGGGACAAGGAGAAAGGGAGATGAGGAAGGAGAAGGTAAAGAATTTACTGACGAGAAAATGATTAGGCTTTCATGACTTGACACTTCGTCCGTCATATTATCATTTAACAGAATGAGACTAACGAAAAGTACTACAGTAAAACATAAAAAAAATGTCAAGTATGTAGATGAACAAAAGTGAATTTTAGGTAGTAAATTAAAAATGACCTATTTTTCATGCATGAAAAACATATTTAAGCTATATGTTTTTACTTACTAAATTACAATGAATTAGGGGATATCCATGTGATTTCTAATCCAAGGAAAAAAAATATAAACTAATATTTTACCACACTTAATAGAATTATGTATTTTACATAAAAAAATAGAATTATATATTTAACATATAAATCAATCAAATATAAATTATTATTTTTTGTTAATTTATCATCCAAATAAAAGATATTTTTATTTGTTTCTAAATTTTAAAATTTTATTCTATCGATATCAACTTCTTTTACTCAATTTAGGTATCAACTTATTTAATTATTGATTCGTATTATTTCTTCAGATTGAATTATCTTTGAAGATCCTTTATCATTTTTTATTTTCTTGACTATCTTTCATTCTCCAACTCTATTTGAATTAAAAAATATAGATATTAGATACTAATAATTTTCATTATTACATATAATGATTGTGAAATTATGCTCAATCAAAAGATACTATAAAGTTTAATTTTTTATCTCTGAATGTCATAATTGTCTTAAAATTTTTTTGTATGCAAATAATTGTGCACAAATTATTATGTGTGGAAATAAGTGTGAGACCAACACATAAACAAAAAATATTGGAGAACACCAAAGAATGTTATTATTTAGAATTAACAAAGATATTTATTCAAAAAGCTTAAATGAAATTTTGGTCACCCTATTTTGCTCAATCCATAATTTTGGTTCATACATTTTAAAATAGAAATATTTGTCCGCCTGTTTTAAAAAGATCTGTGATTTTAATTTTTTATTTTAAAATAAAGATATTTGGTCATTTTATTTTAATAAATTTAAAGTTTTAATCAAATCTTTAATTTTGCCTACGATTTATTTCTTTTATTTTGATACAGATAACATATTCATTTAAGGTATTAGAAAATGATTTAATTAATTATAATGTAAGAAATAAAAGAAATAAAACATAGATAAAATTGAAGATTAAACCAAAATTTAGATTTTTAAAAATATAAGAATCAAAATTATGAATTTTCTAAAATAGAAGATCAAATGTCTCTATTTTGAAATATGTGAACTAAAATTATTAATCTTTTTAAAATAAAGGAACTAAATGTCAATTTTAAAATTGAAAAACCAAAATTAGATAAAGAAAAATAAAAAAACCAAAAATTGCATTTATACCTATTTAGAATTGTGCATAAATATTTTAGTGATTTCAAATTCATTACTGACAATTACGTTTTTTATTACTTATATCTGTTAATAACCAATTAATTTAATAATAATAATAATAATAATAATAATAATAAGTATGCAGGAAAAAAATATAGCATGTATAATTATCATAAATAATCACTAATCATTTTCATTGTTATAATTATAATTTAAAAAAAAATATGATTGTAATTAATTATTATAATTTCATTACAATTATTATATAATTTAAAATGAATTTTCTTTTAAAAAAATCAAATAAATTTATTAATTAAAGCTCTTGAGAATGTCATATTTAAAAATTCTTATTAAAAATATTTTCTTATGTATTACTATAGATATATTACATTATAATTATCATATAATTTAAAATAAATTCTGTTAAAAATCAAATGAATTTATCACTTAAAGTTGTCGAAAATGTATGTGTAAACATTCGTATCGAATAATATTTTTGTATGTATTATTATAGATTAATATTATCTCTGGGGAAGGATACATATGAAACTCCAACTTTTATGTTTCTCCTAAATGGTGGCAGATTTCAAAAGCCGTGAAAGGGGGAGGTTTTGGGACCATTTTTGAGGAGCAGTATCGGCCTGAGTTGGTGATGGTGTTCGCGATTCCGTTGTCTCAGCAGCTGACGGGGATCAACATTGTTGCCTTTTATGCGCCAAATCTGTTTCAGTCTGTGGGATTTGGCAGTGACTCGGCTTTACTTTCGGCTGTTATATTGGGGCTTGTCAACCTTGGTTCCATTCTTGTCTCAACTGCTGTTGTTGATCGCTTTGGTCGAAGGTTCTTGTTCATTGCAGGTGGCATTCAAATGCTTCTTTGCATGGTAATTCAATTATTTAATTAAGTTTTATTGCACATACACTTGCATGTACATACATAGCTAGAGTTGAGATTGCTAAGCAGTAAGCACGTTCATTAGCTAGGTTTCTCTCTTTTTTCCTTATAAAATAAGTGAAATTATTTTTCTTATTTTAAATTAATAATTATTACGAAAAAACATACATGCTTTTCTTGAATGAACACACAAAATTTGAAATGTACTTTTGTAATGTTTGGATCAATTCTTATTTTTAAATTAAGTGTAAATCGGTAGGTGCATTGGAAGTTTAAAAAGTTTTTTTTACCTTTTCATATATATATATATATAGTTTATTAACATTTACAACATAATTACAATCAATATAATTTTTAAAATAATTATTATAAAAATCAATAAAGTTATTGTACATCAATAATATAAAAATATATCCATTGAGTATAGATTATTTTCTATACATAATAATTGTCTAAAAAGTAATCACGATTGTGCTTTCAAATTGGTTGGACTGTTGGAGTATTAAAACTTTTTAGACATGAATAAAAATTAAACTGTAAAATAAGTTATGAAAAAATATTTTTATAATAAAGGGTGTTGAAAATCAAATTAATTGATATTATATCCATGATACATAAATTACTATATGTTAGAGGGATCGCTAATGTTGAAATTGATTGCATATGTTGTGAACTATTTGGTCTAGTGCTGATATATTTGAACATTGTCTGAAGATTGCTGTGGCTGTTGTGCTAGCAGTGGTGAGTGGTGTTCATGGTACAGAACACATTTCAAAGGGCAAAGCCATATTAGTACTGGTGTTATTTTGCTTCTACGCTGCAGGTTTTGGTTGGTCGTGGGGCCCTCTTTGCTGGCTAATTCCAAGTGAGATAATTCCAATGAAAATCAGATCCACTGGACAAAGCATAGCTGTGGCTGTGCAGTTCTTAACAGTATTTGTTTTATCCCAAACATTCTTGACAATGCTATGCCACTTTAAGTTTGGAGCTTTTCTCTTCTACGCGGGTTGGATTGCACTCATCACCATCTTTGTTATACTGTTCTTGCCCGAGACCAAAGGTATTCCTTTGGATTTAATGTGTGCAATATGGGGCAAACACTGGTATTGGAGCCGGTTTACTGTTAGAGGACAAGTTAACCAAGATAATTGATCTTTTAATGAATTAGTATATACTTTATAGTACATATATATGTTTGTAGGCAAAAAAGAATATTATTTACTTCTTTTATTGTGGCTTCATGTATTATATATATATATATATATATATATATATATATATTATCGAATGCAATAAATTCTACTACAATAAACACTCATCTAATTATAAAGTATGTTTAATTTGCATGGCTGCAGTACTAGGAAATTATATATATATATATATAAAAGAGATCAGCGAACAAATAGAAAATAAGAACGAACGAGATATGAATACAGTATGTAGTATTAAGGATACAAAAGAAAACAGTAAACAAAATAAATTAAAACAGAAACGAAATCATAAAACAAATAGAAATGGCGACAGAGTCGCACAGGATCTGTGAAACACACAAATAAAAGAAACCAAGAGCCCGCACAGATCAGTCAAGAGAAAGAAGAGATGTGAAAAGAAATTTTAAATTTATTCAAATTTAAAGAAGAACTTACAAAAAAAATTTCTATGTAGAGCATCTCTCTTTGAAACCCTAAAAAAAAAAAAAATATATATATATATATATATATATATATATATATATATATATATATATATATATATATATATATATTCATCTGGTTTTCCTCACGATAAAAGAAGAACTTGTAGCTCAATGTTGACTAAATTAATATAAAAACTGTTCTTAAGTTTTTCATCACTTGCTTACATATATATTTGAAAATCTGGCTTTTGATATTGTGCAACGCTGCTTACGAAAACCTCTTTGGATGATAGTCTTAAAAAGTTTTGCAAAATTATTTTCAAAAAAACTTTTTTAAGTTTTTTTTTTAAATTAACATACTATTTAACCCATGTGTTCTAATTATTTGAGGACCTTTCTTGAAGTAGGTTTGGTGTTGAGCTAATTATTATATCTTGCGTTTTGAAGCTATATGCTCCAATTAATTATTGATTAATGCTATTGTGTGTGATATTTAACTTCCAATTAGATACAACTTTTGGTTTGAGCACTTATAAGTACATCTAATTATATATAACTTTTGGTTTGAGCTCTTGTTTGCATACGACTGGTTTTGTCTATTATTTAACGGAAAAGGAGAAATCTTTTTCTTTCTCTACTTATTCTGGATATAAATTCAAAATTTAAAATAATAGTTTAATTTCCCGTTTGACAAACAACACGGACATGGACATTTTATAAAATATAGGAACTAAAAAAAAATAATTTAGAGGTCTAAAAACAAAAATACCCAAATTTAGGAAATAAAAAATATATTTAATCCATTTTAAAGCAAGAAACCCCTGTCCAGTAGGTATAAACGTTCAAGTAATAATTTTAAAAATATAATAGTATTAATTATTCACTAAAAAACACTACGAATAATATAATAATTAAATAACTATAAAATTTAAAATAGTAATAATATAGGTAAAGATTTTATATAGGTAAAGATATAAATAATAATTATTATTATTATAAAATTATTAATTTTCATATTATTTTAGAAAAAAAAGCCTAAAAATTAATATATTATAAAAGATGTATTGTTTGGATAGATAGAAAAAAAAATTATTTATGCTTACTTCGATGAGTACAAACAAAAGTGAAAACAAATAAATTACATAAAAAATATTTTATACTAATTAAATAAATTGAATTTTTATTCTATTATGTTTTTCTTAATATTAAATTTTTTTATTTTTAAGAAATTTAAAGAAAATAAAAGAAAGATATTGTTTTCCCTCATGTCTTACTCCCTTCGTTTTATCCGTTTTATTATAATTGTCATAAGAGAATTTCTTTCGCATCGTCATTTTAATTTTTTAATAAAGTATTAATTATTTTTTGCAGTTATACCCTTAATATTTTTTAAAATATTACTATTGTCTTGCATCGTATTCAGTAAAACAAGTTAATTCCCTTAAAAATACACAATTGAAGTTAATTCCCTTTCACACCACTCCACTACTGTTGAATGCTTATTGCAGCGTTCCAAATCCCCACACTCCACTCCACTACTCCATTTATATTTCACGTAAAGCATTAGGAGTGATAAATGATGATTCACATAGAAACCAAGAGAGAGTATTTATCAGCAGAAATTAGGATTAAGGTTAATTTGATAAATTTGTTACTCTGTTTCATCTATTAAATGAGTTTTCTTGGTCTGTGGTACGGAGAGAGTATCTTATAATTTGAGAAAAGAGACTATTTCCTGATAGCCTCTACAAAAATATTTCTATTTCCAATAAATTAAGCAATTTATTACTTTTCTTTTCATTTTATTTCGATCCAAATATATCATTTATTTGCAAGAAAAAGAGAAAAGATTATTATCACATCTTTGCATCTGCTATATTAGTATTGATATATTTTCACAGAGATCTTAATCTCCATCTTTGTATGATGATATATTAACTTTTTAAATAAAAGCTAGCAAGCAAAAGTATCATTGCAGATCGAGGCTAAGATTCCAACCACGTTGACACTTGTACCTAAGACACTATCCATCATTTGTAGCATGCCAAGATATTATTAAAAAAAAATGCGCGTACAAGGAAAGAGTCAAAAGCCATCTCACCAATTAAGTAAAGCTCAGCGAAGTAATAGCGAAGTTAGCTAGTTTATCTGCGTAATAGTTGCGTTCTCTAAAGATATATATGTGAAGTGACAATTAAACTCGATCCATAGCTCTTGTAAGTTGAATACAACTATTCCAACGGTTAATTACCCAATTGCTAGGGGACAATGTGGATGGATTGAAAAGATGCTACCACCATAGAAGAGTCACATTCTAACCAAAGCTTCCTCCATCCTCTATTGAAGGTTGTCTCAATCGCAATCATGGCTTTATTGATCTCCACATATGCAAAGAGAAGGATATGCCTAAGTGCTGAGCAAAACAACTAAGTGCCACCCATCTAATCTCTAAAGACACCTCCACAGGAAACAACTCTAGGTGAACCCTTGGCAGGCCCATTAATATTGCATTTGACCTAGCCACAAAGGGGAGGGTGTCAGGTAATGAACTTGAATATATGATTTTAATTAGGTGCTTTGCTTACATGACCTACAACTGAAAGCAATTTTAATTTAGAATATTAAAGTCAGAAATACTGCTAGAGTTGCCACCAATTGACAGATCCAGATTTCCTGAGAATAATAAAAAGGATACAATCAAGGAGATAATGCTTTGGTTGTGCAATCACTTATCCTAGATTGATGTTTCTACCGTGCCAAATTCACCAGACAATATTAACTTATATATATATATATATATATATATATATATATATATATATATATATATATATATATATATATATATATATATATATATATATATATATATATATATATATATATATATAATGTGGCAAAATGCAAAAAAAAATTAACAATTTTCCAAAATTCATCGAAACAAAAACTTTAAATAGTTTCTCCATGTATAGAAACTAATAATTATAGTAAAAAAATAAAAGCTATAAATTTTATATATTAAAAGAATTATATTAATGTGAAATTTCTATTACAATATTATTCATAATAATTTAAATATGAATGTTCTTTTTAGTACCAAAAAATTTAATGTTGTTTAATTCATTTTTCTATTAATTTTAATTATATAGTCTTAACAAAATTTGACAGCAACATCTTCATTGTAAGTATAATTTAACAGTTGAATCAATGGATATTAGTGTATTATTATTTTTATATATATATTTTATTAGTATTATTATTTATATTCATTATCAGTGTTATTTTTAATTACTTTACATTTTTTAAGATTAATATATAAAATAAGGCCAATGTCCATTCTTCCGTAATTTTTTACGATTAACAATTTGCAAAAGATCATCAAGCACATAGAATAATTCGTGGGAAGTTATTTTAACTTAACTAATGATTAGAATATATTTGAAAGGAAAAAATTGTAATTTGTAATGATCTTACCCAAATAAAATTATCTAAAAGATGCATGTAGTCCCTAAAAGAACAATTTGCAGAAGAACAAAAAGAAATTAAACTCAAGAGTCTAGCTGATCAGTTATTTAAACAATGGAAATGAATTATTGTAAAAAAAAGTATACTAATATTTGATTTTTACAGATAAAGAAAATCGCCACAAGTCCCTGAGTCTATTTATCAACTCATTTAGTGTCACAATCTTTTTATTTTTTGGTATGCAAGAATCAAACACAAATAGTTTATTATAATTTAGGCATCACAATCTTATTATTATTTTTTTGGTATGTAAGAATCAAAGACAAATAATTTATAAAAATTTAGACATTCTACTATACCAATTGAATCATAGTCTTGTTTGTCACAATTTTATTATCAACATCCTTATATAGGAAGCTAATTAGCGACTATATATTTAGCAATTTTTGGTAAACAGAAAGAGCAAAGCCACCAAAATGGCCATTGAGGGATTCGCCGTTGATGCTTCTTCAGCCAATGGCTTCAACGGCAAGATAACACTCTCAGTTGTCATCACTTGCATCGTCGCAGCATCCAGTGGTCTAATTTTTGGATATGACCTCGGAATTACAGGTATTTTTTTTTAAAAAAAAAATCCTATTCATTTGTTTTAATTAGAATCTATTTAGATAAGCTTTTTATATTTATTAATCTCTCTAAAGCATATATACAAGCATAATACATTTTTCTTGGGTAAACTGGGCATTATAATTTGCTTTGGTAATAAGGGTATGTTTTTAATCCCTAAATCAAAAGCAACAAAGGAAAAGATTAACAAACTAGGTTTGCATATTCATATGTTTGTTGTGAGTTTCTTGTTAATTGTTATGAATTGCTAGACCCAAAAGAGAATGATAAACTATAAGAGGAAACGGTGGTGGGGGATTTGCATTTTCCAAGCCTTATAAGTTATAACCTTTGGTGTTTGGTAACCTCAAGTTCACAACAATTGGACCAACTGGTAAACCTCTTTTTATTTTCAATCAGTAATCATCTAAACATCAAACAGTGGTAATGATGGCAATTAGATCGCTTCTTTTCTTTCACATGCTGAAGCGTTTTTCTTGTTTGTCATTCTTCATCTAGCTAAACGTCAACTCAAGTTTTGTTTTTTCTGAATAACGTCAACTCAAATTAATTTTAGACGCAAGCAATATTTATATTTTGTTTTATATTTCCTGTTTTGGAAAATAAAGAAAAAAACACGTAAGAATAATTTTTTTTATTTTTATTTTATAAAAATGATGTATATATTTATTATTGTTGTTTCTCAACTCTCAATTCACTAATATTTCTATACGATAAAAATAATCCAATTAGTTTCCAAAAATAAAAATTAAATTATAGCAATTTTCAGTTTAATTTTCATATATTGATAGATACTTTCTACCATAAAAATAAATACATACTAAATGTTTTTAATATAAAATAAGTTACAGTAGTATAAAATAATTTATCTACTACAAAAATTATCTAATCATTCACCACCCAAATACTTGCAAAAAAAAATATGGTAAAAATATAAGATTCATATGATGATTAGGAAAGAGACTTAATAATAAAAGGGGAAAAAGAAAGGAGAGGAAGCGATGATGAGTTTAAATATCTTTCATTAACATATTTAACAGATTAATTTTAGACGCAAGCAATATTTATATTTTCTATTTTGGAAAATAAAGAAAAAACAACACGTTAGAATAATGCATTTTTATTGTTTAAAAAAATGATATATATATATATATATATATATATATATATATATATATATATATATATTATTGTTTCTCAAGTCTCAATTCACTAATATTTATATACGATGAAAATAATCCAATTAGTTTCCAGAAATAAAAATTAAATTATAACAATTTTCAGTTTAATTTTCATATATTGCTTGATACTTTCTATCATAAAACTAAATTAAATACATACTAAATATTTTTAATATAAAATAAGTTAGAAATAAAATTAAGTAGTATAAAATAATTTATGTACTACAAAACTATCTAATCATTCACCACCCAAATATTTGTCAAAATATATAATTAAAATAAAAGATTGATCTAATGATTTCCAATGATTAGGAAAGAGACCTAAGAATGAAGAAGGAAAAGAAAGGAATGGTTAGTTTAAATATCTCTGATTAACAATTTTAATAAATTAATATTTGTTGATAAGAAGAAAAAGTAGATTCTCCTCCGAAAAACTCGTCAACCAAAAATGCTTCCGTATTTGCAGCCATCGAATTTAATCTGGATGGTGAAGCTTTTTCTTGTTTGTCGTTATGGGTGTGTAGACTCAAGTGAGAAGTTATTTCCACGTATTAATCTTTATAGAAATTAATTAAAATAAAGTAAAAAGGATATTTTTAAGAAAAAAAAGTGTAATTAAAAATGTACATGCAAAAATTTCTCACCATGAACGCTTAAATAAAACATTTTCCTTTTACTGTTTTCCTCCCATGTTTCCTGACAAAAGAAACTCAATTTGGGTGAAATTTTAAAAAATTGATTTTGTAAGAAATTAATTTTATAAAATCATTTTTGAAAGAAAGTAATTAATACTTTCTTATCTTTATCCTAAATGTAATATATTTTTAACTTAATGTAAAGAATATTTTTAGTCACTTATAATCAAACCAAAATTTAGAAGCAAAATCAAATTTACGTATAAAAAACCAAAGATCTATAATTAGTTTGTTTGCTTTGGCACTGCGTCGCGGATCTACATTATTTTTTAATTAGATGTCTTCTATTTTAGCTTCTACGTCGTTTTAGCTTATCTGACGTGAACAAGTGCATATATGTGCGTTGCTAGAATATATCTAGACATGTAAAACCGCTATTATATTTGGGTAAATGTTATAAGCTCTAGAATTCCGTTTACAGAAGGAACTCGCCTCTTACTTAATTCTTAGTGCATAAAAACATAAGTTTCAGAGTACTTTGGAACGCATGTTGCAATCAGTTTGGCCGGCTATCCAAACATATACTATATCTCTTACAAAAATAATGTTTGACAAGAGACAAAACTAATTTTAATACTTCTCACTATAAAACCAAGCATACACGGTTTCCCTTGACTTTAATATGTATTTTTTTAGTCATCATAATATTGGTATTGACCAACTTTAATGATAACTTATCTTTGTTGAAAAATTTAATCATCATCTTAAATGAATTATTTTTTTTTAATTATATTTTTTATATATAAGATTTAGATATATATGAGATCTTATTCGTCAAAGAGATCTTATCCACTATTGTTTAAGTATTAGACAAACAATGTCTTGGTCCTTGTATATTATAATTATACAATTATGATTCCAGCAACTAAAGTTCGCCTCCACCTTTACAATAAATATTTCTGATATTGCAAGGAGTGTATGGAATCCTGCATATGTGCAGTTAGTACTACGTAATAGTAATAATTAATAAGGCCCCCTTTCTGTTACGAGTCACTGATATAATTTATTGCAATTAATTTTATTGAAACAATTAACCAAATGTTATCACTTATTTTTTGTAAAAAAAAAAATGCTTTAAAAAGGTTGTCTTTTTTTAATGAAAATTTGGATATGCAATTTCAGGAGGCGTGACTACGATGAAACCATTTCTTGAAAAATTCTTCCCAGCGATATTGAAAAAGGCTGCTAGCGCAAAAACAAACATGTATTGTGTGTATGACGATCAGTTGTTGACATTATTTACGTCCTCCCTTTTTCTCGCGGGGCTTGTTTCATCTCTCTTGGCCAGCCACATCACGACGGCGTTGGGTCGGAGAAACACCATGATCTTCGGTGGCTGCATCTTTTTTGCCGGTGGTGCCATTAATGCTGCTGCTGTAAATATTGCTATGCTCATATTGGGTCGTATCTTGCTTGGCATTGGGGTTGGTTTCACTAATCAAGTAAGTAACTGGATTATAATGGATACCAAAATTAGAAACTTATAATTAGACATGGCAAAGAAATTAAACTCGGATATGTGAATACCCGTCCGAATTCGTTTCGACTTTGATGGGTAATATCTGAGTTGATCGAGTTTGGATTTTCTCTGATAACTAAAAGTCGGGTAAAGACACAAGTATGAAATGATTATATCGGCCCTGATCCCGGACCCGCCCCACCACTTAAAATTTTTAGAATTTTTGCATAATTTAATCAAAAGGTTTAGAATTTTTATTACTAGTTCATTTTATTTTAAATTTTTTATATAATTTAATATTCTTTTCTTAACGATTTTTATAGACACATGCGTTATAATAAATTTATTGATATACAAGTAGTTAAAAATAAATGTTTAACAATCAATTTATTTTTTCTAAAATCAAATTTTTAATATTTTCTTTACAAAAAAATTATTTTTCTAATTTAAATAAGGTACGGGACGGGGATACCCAATAAATAAAATTTTTCTAACTTTGACGGGTAATACCCGAGTTGATCGGGTATGAGTTTGGATTTTCTCCGATAATCAAAAGTCGGGTACAGATACGGGTATGAAATTATTACATCCGCCCCGATCCCGGACCTGTCCCACCACTTAAACTTTGTAGAATTTTTAATACTAGTTAATTTTATTTTAAAATTTTTACATAATTTAATATTCTTTTCTTAAAGATTTTTGTAGACACATGCGTTATAATAAATTTATTGATATACAAGTAGTTAAAAATAAATGTTTAACAATCAATTCATTTTTTCTGAAATCAAATTTTTAATATTTTCTTTAAAAAAAATTATTTTTCTAAGTTGAATCAGATACGGGACGGGGATACCTGATACCCAACAAATATCGGGATGAGATAATTAATTTTAACCCATCACGTATCAGGTACAAGTATGAAACATGTTGGAGAGTCGGAATCGGAAACTATGAGAGATAATACTTATTCCTGCCCCGCTTCATTGTCATGTCTACTTATAATGGATCGGAGTGAAAAAAAGAAAAATAGGTGCAAGTGTGCAACTGCATTATAATAATTTTGTATGTTTATTCTTTTTAAGAAAAAATAAAAGAGAAAAGAAAAAAGGGTGAACTGCTACTTTAATTTCAGAAAGTGTAATTTATTATAACTTATATATATATTCTTGATAGTATAAAAATGTAATTTAAGTCCTTCAAAATATAATTTGTTTTTCAAGTATAATTTGTTTTTTACTTATTGTTAATTTTTTTTTGTTAAAATTAATGTTTCCTATATGTAAGTTTACATGATAGTTGATATGTATAAGTGAATGACATGTGACAATGAAATTATTTTCATTTTGACCTTAATTTATTATTACCCGTTGTCATGTATGCATAAAATTATGAGTGTTATTTACATATACTAATTTAGATCGTATTTATAAGACATATATTTAAAATGATATTTAATTTTTTTTATAAAATTTAATTCATATTATATCTTGTATTAATTATTTTGAATCTAATATATCCTTAATTAAATGAGAGGTTCTAAAGATAAACAATAAGAAAAATATTACTAAAAATGATAATTTAAAAAAATAAAAAATGAAAATATATCTACTCATATTAACTAAATTAATTACTTTACAGAATTCAGATTAATTAAGTAATTACATTGGATCTTAGGAGGATGAAATGTAGTGGGTTCTAACAAAATTTTGATGTCTTTGTCTCAATGAACACAGGCCACGCCGGTATATCTTTCTGAAATAGCCCCACCCAAATGGCGAGGTGCGTTCAACACAGGCTTCCAATTGTTCAACAACATTGGTGTGGTGGCGGCCAATTGCGTAAACTACGGCACTGCGCGGCTGCCATGGGGGTGGCGCGTGTCCCTCGGTCTTGCCATGGTCCCCGCAACCATCATGACAATGGGTGCCCTCCTAATCCCGGACACTCCAAGCAGCTTAGTAGAGCGCAACCACATAGATCAAGCCAGAAACGCCTTGCGCAAAGTGCGGGGCCCCACTGCTGATGTGGAACCCGAATTGCAACAATTGATTGAATCCTCACAGGTTTCTTTTGTATTTCTTTTTAAGATTAATTAAGTTTTTAAGACTCCTGCTTATGAAAATTTGAATTTTGGTCTCAAAATTAACTTTTTTTAAATTTAATTTTTAAAGAATTTATTGTTATTAAAAATAGTTTTTATTATTAATATTTGTTGTTAAATGATGGAAATTCATCAGATGATAAAATAAATGACACGTATATATTATATACATATATATGTCACATTTAAATTTTATTATATTTAAATAAATAATTAAAAATAATATATTATTAAAATGTATGGCGCTCAAGAATTCATCAACAGCAATCACCAATAAAAATATCTACAATATGGATTAACAATTGATTCTTCTCATTTAAAATCATTTATCATTTATTTATGATAATATTCGTAAGTAAACAATTCATTTAAACATATTTATAATAACTTTTTTTAAATGATCATTATAACTTAAAAACATTTTTATAATAAAAAAAATCTTTAAGGATGAAATTTAAAAAAAAAATTTAAAAACTAAAAATTCAAAATTTCTATAATCTGAAAACTAAAAACTTAATTAATTATTTTTTATGTTGTTTTTGTCAACTGTAGAATTCAATCCCATTATTTCTTTCTTTCCTTCACTACTAAATTAATCTCCTGACCCTGAATCGTCACAGGTTTCGAAAGCCATGGAACGGGAAAGTTTTGCAGTCATTTTTGAGCACCAGTATCGGCCCCAGTTGGTGATGGCGTTTGCGATTCCGTTGTCTCAGCAACTTTCGGGGATCAACACTGTCGCCTTTTATGCGCCAAACCTGTTTCAGTCTGTGGTAATCGGCAATAACTCGGCGTTGCTTTCGGCTGTTATACTGGGACTCGTCAACCTTGCTTCCACTCTTGTCTCAACTGCTGTTGTTGATCGATTTGGTCGAAGGCTCTTATTCATTGTGGGTGGCATTCAAATGCTACTTTGCATGGTAATTCAATTATTAATTTAATTAAGCTTTTACATTTTTTTTAAACTACTCGTCCACGTATATGTATATAGCTAGAGTAAGTTGAGATTATTAAGCACGTTCATTTAAGTGTTTTTTCTTTAAAAATAATGTTATTTTTTTTTCTTAAATTCTTTAGAAATTTAATTAATTATTTTTCTAAAAAAGCTTAAATCACTTTTTTAAATACACATAATTACTACTAGACATTTTTCAAACAATTTTTAATTTGAAACTCTATTTAGAAAGAAAAAACCATAGCACTCTATTTTCTTAGGAATGCTTAAAATATACTCTCAATCACACACTCTCTTATAGTCTAATATAATCTTTTTAATACACCCTTAATTATTGGTTAATATTAATTGAAAACTATAAAATTATAAAAGAAATTCATTAAATAAAAAGTGATAATTACAAAATTTTAAGATTCTTAATAAATTTTAATCAATAAAAGTATGTCTAAAAAAGTATGTTATTAGTATTTATCTTAAAGTATGTTACATTTTAGTTAATTTTTAAATTTTTTATTACCTTTTAGATAAATGTAATTTTTTCTCTCCAAATTCTAGCGGTTTTTGAGACTCTAGAATACTATTTTTCAAAATGCTAACTTTTGACTTTTTATATATATTTCTTTTTTTATTCTTGAACATGTTTTAGATTTAGTTTATAATCTTTTCTATATAAGATGAAATTTTATTATCCTTACCCCATTTTTTTTTTACATATATGATAGAGTTTTCTGATTTTTACATTTTTATTTTATATGATATTAACAGTGATATATAATAAATTTATATAGTTTTTGTGGATATTTTATAACTAAAAAGTTAGAGGTGTTTAAAATTAATTTAACACTAAAAATTATAAATACTACAAAATATACTTTTATTAAGAAAATCAAATTAAAATTTATATAAAAACATTACATAAATATGTCTATTTCTATACTTTTGTAATTTTTAATTAACAGATAATTTTATTAAATACTTATTATTATATGAGATAATTTTTCAAGCTAGCAGTTAATATTTTTATTTTTAATTAATTTTTTGGCTAATTTTACTAAATATAACCTTAATATAAAAAAATCCAAATGAACTTTTGCTATATTTATATGTTTGGAATGGTTATATCATTATTAAGAAAAATTATTAGATAGTTTACATGTCCATGGCCGGTCTTGGCTAATATTTATGCAATCATGTGTCTTACATAGATTAGTTAAAAACTTAAAAGACAAAAGTCAAATGTTAATCATTAATTGCTGGTTAAGAAACTTAAAATAACTTTTTTATTAAAATACAAAAAATCTTTTTTGTACTTATAATTTTATAATAAATTTATTTTTTTAATTCCTTAATCTGTTTTAGCAAGACCCAAACTTCAAATATTCATGACATATAGCTTATGTAGTAATTTCTCCGTTACACAAGTGGGATTACTTACAATATATTTGGCCATAATTAAGGTTGAAATTGATTGCATCAGTTATGTACTTGGTCATTACTAATTATAGATTTGATCATTGTGAAGATTTCGGTGGCTGTTGTGTTGGCAGTGGGGAGTGGTGTTCATGGTACAGACCAAATTTCAAAGGGCAACTCCATTGCTGTGCTGGTGCTATTGTGCTTCTACGCCGCAGGTTTTGCTTGGTCGTTGGGCCCTCTTTGCTGGCTGATTCCAAGTGAGATATTCCCAATGAAGATCAGATCCACGGGACAAAGCATAGCCATTGCTGTGCAGTTCTTGACAACATTTGTTTTATCCCAGACATTCTTGACAATGCTATGCCACTTCAAGTTTGGAGCTTTTCTCTTCTACGCTGGTTGGCTTGTACTCATCACCATCTTTGTTATACTGTTCTTGCCCGAGACCAGAGGCATTTCTTTGGATTCCATGTATGCAATATGGGGCAAACACTGGTATTGGCGCCGGTTTGTTGTTGAAGGACAAGTTATACAACCAAGATAATCTTTCAATGAACTAATTAGTAGTACATGTATATAGGGTTGGTCTTGTTTGTAAGCATGAAAAGAAAATTATCTGCATGAATTCTATCGATGCAAGAAATTCTACTAGATAAACGCTTATCTAATTGTAAAGGGCTTAAATATCTAATTGTAAAGTATGTACAATGTATTGCATGGCTGCACTATTCCAGTCAGGGAATTGCATGTCTATTTTGTAAAGTACAAGGCTAAGTAAATTTTATCATTTTAAATTATCTTAGAATTTTTTTTAGGGATTTTGTTATCTTAGTATGTTTAAGTTTGCACTATGTTTTGAATAAGATGTTAATATGCAATGTATTACAATATTTCTATTAATTGAAATTCATTCTATATATGAATACATTGAAAAAGTATAATTTGTATCATGAACATATATCCTGTTCATCCTATAAGTTAATATAGTCTTATACTATATTATTATCATTATCATCATTGAGAAGTCTTAAAAATTACCACCAACTATACTAGTTACATGGAAATTGAATCATTTGATATCATGAATTTAATTTTTATTTAAAATCTTCAACATGGAAGATGGTTGTTATATTTTGTCAACTAAAATACACAACAAATATACAGCTCCATTGTATATTTTATCAATGAAATCATATTTTTTGTTGTGTAATTTTTTTGTGCATCCTCTTATTCAATGAAAACATATTTTCTTTGTGTATTTTTTATGATTTTAAAATTAATTAGATATATAATTTATTTTCTTATAAAATAAACAAATTAATTGTGATATAAATATATATTTTTAATTCAAATTAAATTAATTAAGATATAATTTACCATTTTTAACAATAGTTAGTATCATATAGATTGCCAGTTTTAATTAAAATTAAATTAAATAGATAGAAGTTACTATTTATTTATAAAGATAAGCGAATTAATTATGGTATCAATTATCTTTATTAATAATAATTGAATTATTTATGATATTAATTTGTATCATAATTCATTTTATGACAATTAAAAATGGTAACTTGTGTTATCATTAATTTAAATTTAAATAAAAAAGTAATTTATATCACAATTAATTGTGTGTTGTCATTAAGATAATTTGAATCATAATTAATGAAGAATAATTAAGGTAATGGTAAAAAAAAGTAACTTATATCTACAATTAATTATAATTTTTCCATAAAAAATTAACAAAATAGAAATACATTTTATTTTGTTGTGTGAGAGGGAGTGCAAAACATTTACCCAACGTTTTCACTGTATATTTTATTTCTTTGCACTTCTCTTTATACAAAATATGATTTTGTTGAATATTTTGTCAATGAGATCGTAATTTTGTGAAAAGAATAATTTTGGATAAACAAAATTTGAAGCACACGTGGCGGTATAAATAGAAAATACGGGGATAAGAATAACAGCTCTTAAGGTACTTTAACACGTTAGAAGGTGAATGAAAATAAATAAATAAAATTGTGTACTGTGTACTTGTTGAATTTGAATGTGCGTGATTTATTTATATGCTCAAATGTACAGAGTTGTCAATTCTAGGGCTAAAACTTGCTGCAGTGTCACTATTGTTTGATTGTTTTGTGTACTTTTTATTACATTCTCAAGTTTATTCTAAAATTAGTTGATAACTCATGCATATGCATGGGTCATTTGTAATATATTCTGAATGAATTTTAATTTATTTTATAAAACAGAATAAAAATGAACACAAATATATGTAATATTAATAATAATTAGATCGTTTGCATTTTTTTAAAAAGCTAGATTTCTCATTTACAAAGATAATGTTAGTAAATAAAAGAAATAACCTAAACTTAATTTCGTCATTATCACTATCATAATTATTCCAATCCTTTTGTCTTCTAATAATAATTTTCCAAATTTATTCATGATGCCTGTAGTAGAATGAGATTTCATCACCATGAAACTGGCTGCAAGGAATTTATACCAAGGTTGTAGAACATATGTTTCGTCAATTCCAATACCAAGAACAATAACATTCCACTGTAATGGAGGTCCTAATTTTCTAATGATTGTCATGTGATTATCGCAGACATTTAGATGTCTAGTTACACAACTTGGAAGATTCTGCAAAAGAGGATAAATAATAATAATATTTAATTTTGTATTTATATGAGTCATAATAATTTTTTTTTTATCATTACCAAAGGCTGCGGTGTGTCAATCATTGATTGTGTTATTTCAAGTGTCCAAATATGCTGCCTGGATATCATCCAAGGTCTTCCGGAAGTTTGGTGTTCCAGTGGTGGACTGAAATGAAGATCGAATATTGAGATGTGGTCGATTGCAAAGAAATGGATGATGGTAGATTCATAAATGGCCAATTCTTTTCTAAACTCTTTCAGTCCTTCAACAAAGAAGATTTTTCCCTTATGGAGTATGAGTTGGATTTGATATATAAGTCCATTATATTTGAAACAGACATATTCGGAATATTCTGGTGCCCACTGAATGTGGTAAAAAAACGGGACTTTTATGATGTCTTGCAAGAAAATATTGAATGTAAAATTATAATAAATAAGCCGGGAAAAAAACCAAAAAGAAATGAGTTTTAATCCAATATTACCCTGTCATTATGGAATGTGGCTCTAAACTGCATGATTGCTGGTTTTCTAATAAATGGAAGTTTTACCTAGAATGAGATTGGACATAAAAACCAACATAGTTGTAT
The DNA here is from genome assembly GCF_004193775.1 of Glycine soja. Taxonomy (NCBI): domain Eukaryota; kingdom Viridiplantae; phylum Streptophyta; class Magnoliopsida; order Fabales; family Fabaceae; genus Glycine; species Glycine soja. Next base: position 45,083,793 of record NC_041015.1, read on the forward strand.
TATTCAGATAGATGATAATCAAAGATGTGGAGTTAGGAAGAAGAAAAAGAATAAAGTTTAATCTATGAAGCTGGTACAGAAAGTGTAACTATGGTTAGTCATTTTAGAGGAGTAAAATTGTCGAACAATATATTAGGTTCTGGTATTGCTGATCAGACATGGAGGAAGTTAAACAACAAATGATAGAAAAATGGTGCCTATCCATGTTTTTGGTCTCTGCTGTCATTTAATTGAAACAAAGTATAAAAGCTATTCGAGAATAAAACAACTGATGGTCGCATCAATATAGTTTCATCTTAGATATTTCGTGCTGCAATCATTTCATATTTATTTGTTGCCTATTTGACTGCTTATGTTTTACAGACCATGTTATGTTAAGCTTGATTAGCATCACAGATTAGCCATCTTGCTGTACTAGTTTTTTCACATTTAATTCAATTATATTAACAATTTTGTTAGATACTTAACTCAATTCTAATCTTTTGTCCATGTGTAATTCTAGATTAGGGCATTTAGATGGATATAATAACCTTGTACAATTACTGATCAAACATACAGGGAATTAAAGAAAATTAAAGTTTAATGGAATGCTTTAAAGATATATGTAAGAAAAAGAAATCTTGAGCTGGAGCATTTTCATTGTTATGCTGATAGAATGATGAACAACAAAATTTAATGGGGGAGGTTAACATGCACAAATAAACACGATATGAAAACAACAGTTGAAATAATCAGTATAGTTGATAGTCTAAAATTATTTAATATGGTTTCATGAGCTAGGAAATTCAGTTAAGATCTAAGTTGTGATATGGCAGTTTTAGGAATGGGCGATCAGAGTAAGCAAGAACAGGAATGAAATCTAAAAAGCAAGAAAGGTTGAAGTTAAAGCAAAGCCATAACAAAATGGAAGGTGTGAGCAGGTGATGCAACATCCCATTTTTCGTTAAGCTAATTTAAAAAAAAAAAGAATTGTTATTTATAAACAAATAGAGTTTTAGAAAATATGACGAGGTTTTATAATTAAATAAATAAGGGAAATTAACTTTATTAATTAAACTAATGGTTTGAGAGAAAATAAAAAGAGTATTTTATTATTCATTTGATGGAGAATAAAATAGAGTTTTTTTTATAAAATAATAAAAATAAGTAAATAGAGTAAATAATAGGTCGTGAATATCCCTAACTATAAATAGAAAAATGTTAGGTCAGATTTCAGACCCTCAGCCGCATCCTTCGCCTCTCAATTTCGTTTTCCCTTCTCAACCTCTCTTTTCCCGTAGACCACCAAACATGTCTCAGAAAAACGACAATCTCGGACTTATTCACCGTTGGATCGTTGTGAAATTTTAGCACCAAGTTCGCAACCTAATTCCAAGCATTCTCACCGTCGGGAATTTCAAAATCTTGTCTGAGCTTAGAGGAAATCCCTTCGCATTGTAGCCTTTTATTTTCCCGCAGAAACCCAAAACTATCTCGGTAAAAATATGATCTTGGATTCGTTAACCGTTGGATTGTAGTAAAATTTGGATATGTTGTTTGAAATTCAGTTGCTCACACTTTCACCGTTGGGATTTTTGAGATTATATGTTTTGAGGGAGAAAAATGAATCGCATGAAGATAGTACAAATGGAAGCTTCAATCCCTTCTTATTCTCTCTAATGTTTGAGAACCCTATCAGAGCAACCAGAGGAATATCAGGAACTTGTTAGAGATGTCTCTATCGCTTTCAGAAGACACATGAGTCCTCTTAGAGGTAAGAGATGAGTTATTCACAATTGGGGGATTAGTGAGAACATGTGTAGGGATCCTTAGAAGATTAAATTGTGGTTTTATTTTGGGATGTGTATTAAATTGCAATTTTTCCTTTATAATTATAAATAAAATATTGATGTTCTGATGAGAATTGCTTGATAAATTGTGCTTTTGATATTTGTATATTTTGACCTATGATTTTGATAGAATTGTGTAATATTATTTGAGGGGTTTTAGTCCCCAGGTTGTGATAGTCTTTTGTATAAATTGTTATATTGAGGATATGAAATGATGATTCAAATTATGAGTATGTGGTGAATTAAACATGTGATGAATGACAGAATACATGTATATTGAGATGTGTATTGTGTTGTGAGCTATGAATTGTGCAATTACACAACTGTAAGACCATTTAAGGGCGACGAGCTTTGCGCGATGAGTATTATGATAGGACCCATTGTGGGAACCTGACGAGTTTAATCACAAGCGCGACGAGTTAAAATGATTTTGAAAACAATTGAGTAGTTGTGTATATTGCATAGTTCATAGGTAAAGTGAATATGATTCATGAGGTGTGATAACATGCTATTTTGAGATTATACCATTGTGATTGAGATCGAGTGTATGGAATAAATTATGTATGTATATGATTGAGATGTTGTGTGCATTGAGTATGAACTATGAATTGCACAATCACACGACTATAAGTCCCTTTAAGGGCGACGAGTTAATGCTAAGTCCCTTTAAGGGCGACGAGTTAATGTTAAGTCCCTTTAAGGGCGACGAGTTAATGTTAAGTCCCTTTGAGGGCGACGAGTTAATGTTAAGTCCCTTTTAGGGCGACGAGTTAAAACTATTTTGAGAATAATTGAGGAGTCGTGTGTTTTGTACAGTTCATAGATAGAGTCTGTGTGCTAAAATGTTTTCTGGGTTGGACCTGAATTAGGAGGGAGTAGCCCTGACGGACTCTTCGGAGTGTAGGCCTTAGGGGTCACACGGTTTGAGTGCTCCTTTAAGCCTATGTTGATCCCATATGGTTGGAGCATTCTCGCAAAACACTGTGACCCTGACTGGTCTCCCTATAATATTACCTAGTGAGAGTGACTTGACTTGCTAGTGTGTGGTTTGTCTTGTCATGTACTCCTAGGCGCCCGACGAGGTTTTTCACTGACATGGTACCACATTGCATATAGGATTGAGTCTTAGCATAACTGTTGCATACGCTTGCTAATTATTTATTATGAAATTTATGTGTTATTATATCTTGATCGAAGTGTGGGATTCTTGTGTAATGTGATTGATGATTGAAAAGTGAATTTTGAATGATGAAGTGGTGAAATTACGTGAGCTATGTTTAAGCAAGTGGTATTTCATTTATATAATATGTATATTTAACTGTTTTGTTTCTCTATTAGCTAGGAATGTGATAACTCACTCCCTGTGTGTTGTTGTGTTTGGATCTTGTGATGATCTTGAACTTTTGTTCGGGGGAGCAGATGAATAGGTGGATGATTATGAAGAACCTCATGCTAGAGGACACGGGAACACAACGCTCTAATAGGATGTGACATTAGGATATAGGTTCTATATTAATTGTATGAAGCTTAGACGACCTTGTTTGAGTCGAGATTACTTTATTATTTATTTGGACAAGTTTGAATATGATGTAGAAGAAAGTGGATGTAAGCATTTTCCCCCTTTGAAAGGCTTGTATTTAAAAATGTTTTAAAAATAATTTTAATTAATTTTTGAATTTTTATTTCTTTATTAGTATATATGTGAGGGGTAGAGGGTGTCACAGGTGAAAAAATCGAGTGGAAGTGATGAAGATACAAAAATGATCAACAAACTGAGAAAAAACCAGAACAAAGGAAGTAGGGTTAGAATAGTTGAAGCAATGCTCGAGAATGCATCCCAACATGCATGAAACAAAAAGTAAATTTCCAAAGCAGACAAACTGAAGGTGATATGGAAACAACAGTCCAAATAATTGATATAGTTCCTAATGTAGAATAATTTTAGACATGTCGAATGGATGTCAACTATAAAACATAAATTATATGGGTGCATGCATTGAAAAGATTAACTGAGAGAGAAGAAAAAGTCGGTAAGGATTTTGCAACCAAGAGAGAAAATTTGAAATGTAGATAATAAATTTCATCATAGAATCAGAAATAGAAGTCAAAATCGGATAGAAGAGTCAAGAATTTTACTTTGTTTGAAGCAGTTGATGAGTCTGAACTCATAGTCGGAGCCCAGTTGCTATTGTTTTTTAGCAAAGTTGAAAGAGGTGAATTTTTTGTAAGGAAATGGTGTTTGTGGAATAAATTAGTCAGTAAAGTGCTGGTTAGGCAACAGGTGTGACGTGAGACGTGGCAAGTAAATTGGAAATTGTGGAATATTGAATGCTGGTCCAGTAGATTGGACATGTAGGAGCAGTTGAATCATTGCGAATATTGTTGTGGTTCTAGTTTGTGCTTGAATGTCATGAGCAATATATATATCTTCAAAAATGTAGGGAAGAAAAATTGTTGTTTGTACAAATGCTGATGATTAAATGGAAAACGTGAAATATGCTGTAATTGATAAGTATTAGATGATATTTGTAAGAAATAAGTGTTTGTAAAAAAAAAAAAAATTAATTGTTTATTTTCATGCAAAGAATTTCAAGATTAAGTATTTTTTTTAGTTTTTTGTTAAAACGTATTTATAGTATTTCATAGTAAATTTGGTATTCCAGAAATGGCTAAATAAGTAAAGATGAGTATTAAATAGTTGACCATATAGTTTGTTTTCCTAAAATCATGTTAATTAAATAATGTGATTTAAGTTATCTATGTATTTGCTGGACAGTAGCAATTATCGAATGATTCAACTCGCTCTGGATGATTGTTAATATTGAATGCCGACTTTCTATGTTACGCATATATATATATATATATATATATATATATATATATATATATATATATATATATATATATATATATATATATATATATATATATATATTGTTGTTGGATTGCTAGACAGTACCAATTATTGAATGAAATATCAGGAAAATAGATTTGCCTTAGACATTTGCATTCTCTGTTAACGTTAATTCAAAGAGTTTTACGATGCCAATGGTTTCAGAATTTGGTGCAGTTATTGCAGGTGATATTGATGCAAATTCGAAGACAGATATCATTCTTACTGCAAAATCATGTGGTTGATGGTTCATGTGGAATTTTGAGGCTTCTATGTCCGTGTATGAAGAAGGGAAATATGAGAAGTCAAGAAATGGTGATGGGACAATAACCAACAAATGGATTACAATTGATGACAGATATATTGAACTCTATGATTCAGAATTGAAAAAAATACAGGAAACATATTTAAATATTGAATGGTGTAAGCAAAATACTTGTATCAAATATTTATTCAAGTACATGAATGAAGAATATGGTTTTGCCTATATCTTGAACTTCTTGCTTGAGCTCCTTTTTTGCTGGATTATTTTGTAAGTTTGCAGCAAAAATGGAGCTATCATATGTAGGAACTAGAATTGATGTGTCGAAAGCTGACAACTATAATTTTGTATCTAACTGCATGTTAGAGAATGAATAAGCAACTATCGAATATTATAGCATACAAACTAATCATTGAGAATATATATGAAATGCATTAACCTTTTAAGATTTTCAAAGACCTCTTTGAAGACAACATTGGTTGTAGAATTTGAATTTTTTTGTCTTTGTCATGTATTAAAACTTTAAGGCCTTTTTTTTATTTTACCCTTGACAATGCCACATATAATTGTCCATGTGAGAAGACAGGTTTAGGTAAATAAAGGCCCACTAAGGATAGTGATTGACCTTGGGACTTGTTAATTGTCATTGCATAAGAAAGCATTATTGGGAACTGTCTTCTCAAAAGCTTAAAAGGACATGGTGATTGTGAAGGAGACATAGACATTCTTGGAATATAAACATTCTAACCAATATTTTTTCCAGAAATTATATCAGCTGCAATCACATGTTTAGCTAAGTTTGTAACAATTAATCTAGTGCCTTTACATAATCCTTGAGTTTGGTCTAAGTTTCTTAACAACATGATAGGTGATCCAATTTTGATTTTGATGTTATGATTCGGTAGACTGGATGTTGTTAATGAATTAAGGAATTCTGTTGTTAGTGATCGAAAATGAGAACTCTCTAGTGTTTCTGATTTTTCCACATAATCAGCACTTAGATATTCCATTTGGTCACTTGTGATTTTTTGTCAGGTTATCATATCAGAAAAAGAATAAAAAGAGTAAAAAATTAGAAGATCAGTATGGAGATAAAATATTTAATAGATTTGATTAGTAATTCTGCAGAATGTTTGATAAGAATGACATAGAGTCCAAATTTATATATAATAAGAATTGGATCAAGTATGTTATAATCACCTGGTATCAATGATAGTATATAATCATTAACTTCTTGTACGGTTTCATTTGTGGAAGCTAATATGGCTCTGGTTTGAAAGTATTCAGGATTGGTATGATGGTGAGATAAATTTGGAAATGTAGAATTAACTATTGCATAGAGTGGGTCATCATATTCTGTGATTAACAGATCTTTTGGAATTTCAATTGAACCATAGCCATCATTTTGCTGGCCAGCAATTCCATCACCAATATTAAGGATCCACTTGGCAAAAACTGTAGTTTCTTCTGTGTCTGTTGCATCTGTATTGGCTTCTAAACACATGTTTTTCGACAGTGTCAAAACATGGCAATGATTCCATAGATAAGATGAATTAATAGTTGAATTAACAATATCAGAGCAGCTACCCCTAGGAATGACTGGCAGAATCTGTCGGAAATCTCCACCAAATACCATAACTTTGCCACCAAAGATTTTATCAGGACTTGATTTTGCCTTAATAACATCTCTTAGACTTCGATCAAGTGCTTCAAAACAGAATTTGTGAGCCGTGGGGGCTTCATCCCAAATGATAAGACTTGCTTCATTCAATAATTCAGCCAATTGTGTTCCTTGATGAATATTGCATGTCGAGTCTTCAAATATCGGAACAAGAATTTTTAATTTTGAATGTGCTGTTTTTCCTCCAGGCAATAACAAAGAAGCTATGCCGCTAGAAGCAACCATTATAACAATTTTATTGTCAGCTCTCAATGAGGCTGCAAGTGTCTTCCAAATAAATGTTTTTCCTGTTCCTCCATATCCATATAATAAAAACATTCCACCTTCATTTTTATTGACCGCCTGAATAATTTGGTTATAAATTTTTGCTTGTTGGTCTGTAGGCATAAAGATTGTTCTGGTTTTAATAACAGGTTGAAATTCCAGAGTGAAACACAAGGGAGGAAAAAAAGCAAGGCAAGTTAGTTCAATAAATAAACCTGTCATTTGAGAAAAAAGGTTAAGGAATTTGGATCTAAGTTCTTCATTGTTGAAATTCAGCTCAAACAAAATGAGGTTGTTGTCTGCATGTGTTAGTAAATTTGCATTCTCAGGATATGGCATGGAAGGATAGTCTTTAAGTGATCTTTGATTGGCTTGTAACAGCTTTTCAACTTCAAGCAATACCAGATTCATCAGATTGGAGTCATCAATATGTAATCCTAAGACATTTGAAAAGGAAGTTAGATAATGTTTATGATTAAAGTTTTCTGTGTCAAGCTATATGTAAGCCAACCTGGAGTGTTTGATGATCTGCGATGACTATATACAATATCATCACTTAACCAATGCCAAGTTTTTTCCCACACTTCTTCAGGTTTGTTCATGGTACCTGTCAAAAGTAATAATACAAAAAGATTCCTTAGATAAGGTGTTGAGCCCCAGTCTTTTGCTTCCTAGATTGCAGCAATGAATTCTCTATCATCTTGTAAAAAACCCATAGCTAAACATGCTTCTCTATATGTAGAATATTCAACACCATTAACTGTTCTGATATCTTCAAATGAGATTGGTCCTCTACAGACGGTCAGCATCATCCTCAAATAAAATAATTCCCATGTAGTTGGAGGAACCCATTGAAGTCTGCCAATAGTATAACCCTTTTTTCCTAAGTTGCCAACATCTCCGTTTCTGGTTATACACGAACTTAGTCACAAATTCAGAATAAGTCAGGTTTTGACTTTCAACAAAAACTTGGTTTGTATTCATCCAAGCTATAAATTTTGATTCAGAAATGCTTGGGTTAGAGAGTAGATCATCAATATCAATATGGTCTTGGTAGAGAACGCTATGTTGGGCTGGAAGATGGAACTGTAGCCTCTCTACAAAAGGTTTTCTACCATGTATTGGAAAACCAAAGATCCTCCAAGTAGATTCACATTGAGAAATGTATCTGTAATAAAAAAAATATATTTTAAATACAATCATAAGATGATTTACATATTAAACTTGGTTCATACCTGCAATCCAGATATTCCTTGATTTCATCATTTGAAGTGTTTGCATGCGGAACTGTTTCATTGTCATCATGTACCATGACAGCGGTAACTCATCGTATCCTTTATTGATGTACTTGAATAAATGTTTGATAGAAGTGCTTTGGTTACATCATTCAATATTTATATGTGCTTGGTATTTTTTCAGCAATTTTGGATTGTAGGGTACAATACATCTATTATCAATTATAATATCATTCTTGGTTATTGTCCAACCAATATTTCTTCTACGATACACTGGATAACCATCTCCATCTATAAGAGTTGTGGCCTGAAACTTTTTTGGATAAAATCAACTGCATTTTCCTTCCTTCATGCATGGAGATGCAGGCCTCAAAATTCCACATGGACCATGAACCATGTGATTTTGCACTAATTTATAGAGTTTTGGATCATCTTTCTGTGAATGTATTTCTGCTGATATAATATGATCAATATCATTTGGAGATGAATATTTGTTGTTGGCGTGTAAAAATAACAATAAATGGACATGAGGAAGCCCTCATTTTTGGAATTCCACTGTGTACATGTCTATAGTTGTAACCAAATATAATTAATAGAAAGGTATTAAAGAAAAGATAATTTACAATAAGTTGCTTATCTATTTGTAGCACAAATAGGAATTAGCATCAACTTACATGCGACGACTTTGCCTAGCAGGTGATTCTTTGTAAGGTCTGATAACATCTGCTCATATTTAAGCTTGAAAATGTGCGAGAATATTTATGGCCTATCTATTGCTGTCAAATTCAAAGGTGTCAGTAGCCTATGAATTTCAGGCCAATTTGGATTGCAGGTAAAAGTAATAAAAAGATTTCAGAAGCCTACGTGATTGCATATAGCTATGCCATCAAAATAAAGTTGATCCATGTAACGTGGGCTGCCAACAAAGGTTGAAGGTAAGATGATCCTCTTGCCTTGGCTTAAACCTTCTGTATTTCCAGCTTCAGATGACTACTGTAAGCTACAGAACTTGTTAACTCTGAGTTTCTTTTGGTTGTTTCTAACATAGGAGAGTCCTTCGGATTCAATCATTGTGTATCCTTCAGCAACAAATTGCTGGAATAGTTTTCTTGAATGCAGCAGAGTTTGACCTTCATTGGGTTTGCATTGTTGTCTATAAGCAAACCAGTCTCTCATTATAAGACGATTCCTTTTTCTTTTTTTCCCACTTAATGTATCACGATGTAGAATGTCAGGCCTATATCCATCTTCTCCATAAGGAAACAATAGAGGATATTGTAGAGCTAGATAACCACAATGTAATTCATGTATCCTCTGTAATTGCCCATTTTGAGTTTCAACAATAATATCTCTGTTTGAATTTGCATCAATATCACCTGCAATAAGTGCAGCAACTTCTGGAACACTTGGTACATTATATGTACGACCATCTTTTTCTCGACTAGCAATCAATTTGAGTCTGACATTATGCACTTGGGTGTCTGTCAATCTATCCCTTGTCATCCTGAAACTTTTTGCATGAGCATTGTTTTCATCTAGCATTTTTTGCAAATTTGAGACAATATGTGTCTTTATTTCATTATAGTGGCTGAAAATCCAGATATTCAAATATATAAAAAATTAAGAGGATGTTAATGTAAAATAAACAATGGACATCAATCTAAATCAAGGATCTTATATTGGCATTATGTTGTTAACTACCTCATGGTGTTAATTCTATTTTGAACTTCACTTTCTGTTTCATAGATATATAATTGTGCAAATTTAGGTTCTTTTCTAGGCATTGGTAATAGACTTCCAATTTTGTGACAGGGTTGACCCTGAATTCTAATTGTAGGAGGACCTCTCAAATGACTAATTGTTTTGTCAAATTTAATACCAACAGAAGTAAATGCGAACATCATGTTATAAGTTCTTATGTTCTGTTGATAATTTTTTGCATGAGCTGTATTTTGCTCAAATAGAAGTTGTTGCAGAAATTTAGGTGGATTCTGTAACAATGGAAGTTCAATCTTGCCATCTCCACAACATAGGTTGAATCGTGGGCTTGAGCCATTTGAATGTTTTGATATGTTTTCATTATACCACATTTTAGCATTACAATGTCTACATTGTATAAGCTGGTCACCAAGATCAAAATATTCTGGAATAATAAGATTAGATATTAGACCATAACCATAAATATCGATATTGGACATTAAGGTAGTATTGTCCAAATACTGATACTTTAGTTATCGTCCAGAGCCTTTCTACTCGTGTTTTATGCTTGTATCTCATAGAGACAGACAAACCTGTAGTTTAAGCATGAAAGGTTAACACATAAAATTTATACTTTTTTAACATCAAAATCTTAGAGATTTAATTGTTTGGTATAGTCCAATATGACTTGGACACAACCAGACTTAACAATCTCCTCGATTTTTACGATGACAAATAGTATAAATTTTGATACCAAAAGGATAAGATGAAGAGATTAAGATCAAGGTACCACAAGTGTTTAAAATGTACGATTGCACACCACTTACTCTTGTTTTTGTATTTGAAGAATGTAAATTTGAAATATAACAAACTTGGTAAGCATTAGAGCATAAAGAGATCTTTTGATCAAAGACATAATTAGAGCAATATGTTATTAGAATGCATGAGTAGATTATGTTGAGATAAGCGAGACTCTCCTTGAGTTCATTATCTAATGCATGTATAAGAGAATATGTAGTAATCACAACATGTTTGTTATAGATATCAGAGCATATGTGTAGAAGAATTTAAAAAGCATGAAAACACACATATGTGACCACGAGAATGTGACACTTTCTACCCCGACATATATAAAAATAAAATATATAAAAATATATTGGTAAACAAAATCACATGGGTAAAAGGTCCACATTCACTTCAATTACCAAATAAAACTTATTAAAAACATATTCGGCTCAAAATAAGACCGTCAAAATTTACAAAAATATTTTGTTAAATCAGCGAGATAAAATAAAATAGACTAACATCATAAAATTAATATAAAAATTTATGTCTCAATGTCACATCTTATCAGAGCGTTGTGTCCTAACGTCCTTCAGCACAATATTCCTTAAAGCAGTTTACCTAGTCATTTGCTCCCTCGAACACAAAGTTCAAGATCATTATAGGATCCAAACACAAAGAGCAAACCGGGAGTGAGTTATCACATTCCTAACTACTAGAGAGAAACAAGACGACTAGATATACATATCATATAAACAAAATAAAACTTAAATATAACTCACATAATTCCACCACTTTGTCATTCAAAATTCACCTTTCAATCATCGATCACATTACACAAGAATCACACACTCTGATCAAGACATAATAACATATCAATTTCATAATAAACAATTAGCAAGTGTATGCAACAGTTATGCTAAGACTCAATCCTATATGCAATGTGGTACCACGTTAGTGAAAAACCACCCTGGGGTGCTTAGGAGTACATAACAAGACACGCCACACAATGGGTTTGTCAGGTCACTCTCACTAAGTAAGATTATAGGGAGACCAGTCAGGGTCACGATGTTTTGCGAGAATGCTCCAACCATATGGGATCAGCATAGGTTTAAAGGAGCACTCAAACCCGGTGACCCCCAAGGCCTACACTCCGAAGAGTCCGTCAGGGCTCTCCCTCCTGATTCAGGTCCAACCCCTAAAATAATTTTCGTATGCAGACACTGCTCATGAATTATACAATACCCATGACCTCACACTCGTATTTTAAACACGTTCAACACAATTGCGTTACGATTTAACCCTGGTTCCTAAATAGGAAACCTACACTTTCTCTTTAACACTGCGTATCAACGCTTTTCTCAAGATAACACTGGTTGGGTTATTGTACAATTCATAGCTTACAACATAAGTAATGTCACATCAAGTGTTAACTACACACTTATCTACAACCAAAACTCATTCACAATTTTACATCTCATAGTGTCACAATCCACCATCACATGTTTACACGTATCTCACAAATTAACACATGTTTAACTTTACACTTATACTCAATTTCAATAACAATATTATAATCTCAAAGCAACATGTTATTCCACAATTCATCACATATTCCATTTATAAACATTGCTCATGAATTACACAATACCACGACCTCACACTCATGTTTCAAACACGTTTAACACATTGCGCTACAATTTAACACTAGTTCCTAACTAGGAACCTACACTTTCTCTTTAACACTACACATAAACACTGGTCGGGTTATTGTATAATTCACAGCTCACAATACCATTATTGTAACATCAAGTGTTAAACACATCCACTTATTCACAACCAAATATCACACCCACAATTTAACATCTCATAACATTCTTAATGATATTCATAAGGTACAACATATACATGTTCATCAAATCTAACCATAATATTTTCAAACTCCAACACTTAATAATTTTTAGAATCATACTATAACAACTCTACAATATTATTTACATAAAATATTAATATAATTAAATATATAACTAATTATATATATATAAACTAGCATACATCATATTGGATCACGAATTTCAAAGTAAGCTTTCAATGCACAAATTCTAAATAATTATATGAACACTTTGGTCAATTTCAATTATGATATTAATTTTAAACTATATAAAAAAACCTAAGAAAAACATGAAAAAGAGAAAATACAAAATCAATATCTCACTCTAAATTTCTCCTTACTTTATTTCATCAATTCATGCTAATTAGAAAATGCTCGATTTATAGGATTCACACTCAACACAATAGCATATCAATTTCACAACAATTGGTTTGTCACACATATATAATTCACAATTATAATTATAAGGATAGAATAAAAAATGACGGAAACACCCCAAAACCCATTCCAATTGATACTCTAAGGATCCCTACACATTTTCTCACTAATCCCCAATTTTGAATAACTCATCCCTTACCTCTAAGCGGACTCACCTGTCTTTCGAAAGCGATAGCAGCATCTCTAGCAAGTTCTTAAGATTTCTCAATTTTTTCCTCTGGTTGCTCTGATAGGGTTCCCAAACGTTAGAAAGAATGAGAAGAGATTGAAGCCTCCATTTGTACTGTCTTCGTGCGATTCCTTTTTCTCCCTTCATGTATATTATTTAGCAAATCCCAACGGTGAAGGTGTGAGAAATTTCATTTCGAACAACATATCAAAATTTCATGACAATCCAACGGTTAACGAAACCGAGATCATAGTTTTACTGAAACAGTTCTGGGTTTCTATGGGAAAGGAAAATGCTACAATGCGAAGACTATTTCTCTTAGTTAAGATATGATATCGAAATTTCCAACGGTGAAAATGCTCGGAATTGGGTTTCTAACATGATGTTTAAGTTTTACGACAATCCAACGGTAAATGAGTCCGAGATCGTCATTTTTTGGAGACAAATTTGGTGGTCTGCGGGAAAAAGAGGATTTTGGGAGAAGAAGAGAGAAAAACGAAAATGAGAGAAAGATGAAGCATCATCAGTCTGAAAACTGACCTAACATCGCTATTTATACCTAGGATACACACAACTTATTATTACTCTATTTTTTTTAATATTTTATAAAAAAGAACTCTATTTTATTCCTTATCAAATGAATAAATCAAATCTTTTTTTTTTCTTCAAATCATTATTTCTCATTATTTATTTATTTATGAAAACCTGATCATTTTTCTAAAACTCTATTTATTTAGAAATAAAAATTCTTTTTAAATTGACTTACGAAAAATGGGATGTTACAGAGAACACTTGTTTTGTTAAAAAGACGGGTAAGTGCAAATGTTTACAAATCAAAACTCATATTCTATTTTCTCCCTTCTTGTCAATATAAAAAAATATGGGTTCGAAGAGAAAAAGGAAATGACTTGGTCATCACTGTTAACCTTCACTGGGCGGGGGTTGAGGGATGGGAGGTGGTGACTTTGGTGGTGAAGGTGGAGGCACATGCACATGATCAATAGATATAGTAGCCTATGAGGCAGGAACCTCGGGATGAGGTTGTACAACAATAGATATAGTAGTTCTCTTTTTTTTTCATTCCTTCTCCCTCTTGCCAAAAGAATTCAAAGAACTAATCGTCTGAGAATTCTGTGTAAGAAGCGGATAACTTCTTGGTTGTAATAGTGAACACAAGGGACGGTACATTCTTTGTGGTTCACTTCAAGTAGAGGGTACATATACTTAATTGTTCAAAGAGAACAAAGGAGGGTACATTCTTTGTGGATCTTTGCTTGTAAAGGATTTGACAAGGTTATTGGAAATCTCAAGAACTGTGGGTTGCATGAGAACTGGACATAGGTACGGGTTATGGCCGAACCAGTATAAATCTTGTGTTTGCTTTCTTCTTCCCTACACTCTTTACTTTTTCGCTGTGTACTTTATATTTTCACTTTACTTTTGTCTAAGTTATTGTTTCTATTCTTTACTTTCTCATAACTTAGTAGTAAAGCCTAATTGAATCTAGTAATATTAAGAAGGATAAATTTTTAATTAGTCAAGATACGTTCATAATTAATTCAACCCTCTTTCTTAATTATTCCGAGGCCACTTGATCCAATAGAGGTAGCCTTTGTTGCATTAGTAAATTCATGCTGAAGAGAACATAATAATTGAAGGATTTAACAATGACTCAAAAGTGTTCTTTATCAACAAGTTGGTCTTCATGCATTCTGCAAGGAATCTTCTTTCCATGGTCTCTTTTAGGTTGGCCTGTTGAAGACGCAAAAGTTATTGAATCCTCTCTCCAAGCATACTAATTGAAGCAAAGGGTGTCAAAGAAGTTATCTCACGGGGAGTACTAGAAGTGCTAACAATTGCTAAAGGCAACTTTAGCAATTCGTGGAGGTTTTAAAGTAACTTCAGTTAGTGGAGGTTCAACAACATCGACCTAAGGTCCAAGATATGTATAAAGATTGTTGAACAACTCTTCAGATTCTAGCTTCTCCTACTGTTGTTTGGCTTCATCCTCTTTTTGCATCTCCATCAAGTGGTGCTTCAACTTGTCTTGTTTACGTTGAAGATCAAATGTCATTCCTTGACCAGGAACCCATGGATTTTGATTAGGTTAGTATGGATGCTCCTTAAGCACGAGAAACCTTGTCCAAGTAGTGACAATGGCTCTTCTCATTACAGATTCAAAATATTTATTCAAGTCAAAGACAAATCGAGAGCGAAGAAGAAGAGTATCATGGACTACACGTTGATAAAAATCATTATCTTCTTCTTGCCTTTTGAAGCACATCTGCCAATTGTTGAAACATTATATCTTAGTTGGATGCAAGATTTGCACCATACGCATGTGATTGGAGTTGTCTTCCTTGTCATAGTTAGAGGTGGAAGCAAGGCAAGAGTTTTACACAATAGTCTTTGTAGTCGTGTCCCTTGTAAAGTAACTGCTCCAATAATAAGGAATTGGATGCAAGGGAACATTGTCTTTTGGGCCTTGGTGAGACATGGGCTTGTTGTGAGGAGGAACTTTGCCCTTTTTTCTTTCTTAAGTCCAAGGGTGGTAATCTTGGAGCTATTCGATCAGGCATGAACTTGATGGAGGTTGTGCGTCGAATGTGCAGACCTGGAGGATATCTTTGCCATTGATCAGTTAGCCCATATTGCATCATTACCATGTCAACATTATATGCATTGTCCTAAGTAACGAGGAGAGCTTGATGGCAATAGTCTAAAAGAACAAACTTAGACATGGGAGTGAAGAGTTGAACATGCTTTGGATGGAGAAATGGAGGCAAGAAATCATCAGAGGATGAATCAATCTGTTGTGCATCGATATTGTGAATAAAATAGTTATAAGATAACAAAATATAAAACATAATGATATAAATAAAATAGCTAGAGTGCATGAATTGTAACACTAAACAAGTGTTAGAAACTAAAAATAAAAGTTATTGTACATAGAATATTGTTAACCGTTTGGCAAGTGTACCAAATGTCCAAGTAATAAAGTCTCGGAAGTCTGAGTGTTGAATTCCACAAGGATTTTGTGTTGTACTTATCTTGGATACTTTTCAATTTATAAGGGGAAAATAATAAAAGAGAGTGGTAGAAGAAAGATTAGGAAACAGTAATAGGAAATTATAACTAATGGAAAGCAAAAGAATTAAAAGCAGAATAATTAAAGAGGGAATTCAATGGAATGCAAGTGTTAGAACCTAGCATGCCCTATTTGCCTAGGATGTATGATTTTATGATTTTTCTTTACCAATTTAAGTGATTTTATCTTACTCACATCTATTCATTTACTTGCCCCTGATGCCTAACGATGACAAGCCTATTTTATTTATCTATCTCCCAAATGTCTTTGAAAACATTCAACAAATAAAATGCATGAAGTTTAAATTCTGGATGTTTGCAAAAATGCATGGCATAAAATTATCATTCTATGTCTAGCAATGATTTTCTCATGATATCTTTTCTTTTTGTTCTATTAGAAGTTACCCTTTGTCAAACGTCTAACCCCTAAAACTAATGCATGCATATTTTCTTTAAATCTTATTTAGAAGTTACCCTTTGCCAAACACCTAACCCCTAAAAGAATGTAAAGATGAATAATGCACAAAAGATAAACAGAAAAGATAATAGCATAAAAAACACCTTATATTGCATTGATAAATAGTGAAGAGTACATCATATATCGCTTGACTTTTTAGGTCTA